>NC_135904.1:1594983-1965876 GCF_964194155.1 Cetorhinus maximus | reverse complement strand
TCTCAGAGTTGTGATAAAGCGCTACAGTAAACAAATGTAAGCCAACCTGTTAAGACAATAATATTTTTAAACAACAATTTTAATAATTCACATGGGTTCCTACCTTCCTGCTCAAACAATGTTCAAGATGAAGCTGTACATGACCTGCCAGCCAGGGTGCTCTCTGGGCTGGTAGCTCATCCAAGTGCTGAAGGTTCCAATTACAATCAGGGCACTGATAGGCTAATCCTGAAAGTGAGGGCCCAACTGTAATTAGAAACAGCCTCTGGCCTCAGGCCGGCTCTTCTGAGCTCCCCTTTCTGTTCATCCATCTGAGATGTTGCTTTTGGGATGTGCGAGTTCATCCCAGTTGTCAGTTACAGTTTAGTGTAAATTCAGTGGTTGACATGTTTATTGACATCCCAAGTATGAAAATCGCAAATGACAATTCACACACATCCATGCAAAGTCCAATGGGTATATCCGTATCCAGGAAGCTGTAAGGAGGCTAACACCTTGGTGTCTGAAGATAGAGTTATGAGAATATGGTAAAAAAAATATTTGGACTCTTCAGTCTTGGAAGCTGATGATTGAGAGAGAACCTTATAGAGGTATACCAGATACTAAATGGAATTGAAGAGATAACCCTGAACACTATTTCAAGTTGAACTATGACTTCAGGGCAAAGGTATATAAATACAAACTGGTAAAAGGCAAAACAAAAACAGAAATACCTGGAAAGACTCAGCAGGTCTGGCAGCATCGGCGGAGAAGAACAAAGTTGACGTTTCGAGTCCTCATGACCCTTCAACAGAACTACGTAAAAATAGGAGAGGGGTGAAATATAAGCTGGTTTAAGGTGGGGGGGTGGTGGGGGTAGAAGTTGGGGGGGCGGGTGGTTGTAGGGACAAGCAAGCAGTGATAGGAGCAGATAATCAAAAGCTGTCACAGACAAAAGAACAAAGAGGTGTTGAAGGTGGTGATATTATCTAAACGAATGTGCTAATTAAGAATGGATAGCAGGTGGATAGCAGGCCAAGCAAGGTACAGATAGCTCTAGTGGGGGTGGGGTGAAATAAAACTAAAAGGGCATAAAAGGTATAGATTTAAAAATAATGGAAATAGGTGGGAAAAGAAAAATCTATATAAATTATTGGAAAAAACAAAAGGGAGGGGGAAGAAACAGAAAAGGGGGTGGGGATGGAGGAGGGAGTTCAAGATCTAAAGTTGTTGAACTCAATATTCAGTCCAGAAGGTTGTAAAGTGCCTAGTCGGAAGATGAGGTGCTGTTCCTCCAGTTTGCGTTGAGCTTCACTGGAACAATGCAGCAAGCCAAGGACGGACATGTGGGTATGAGAGCAGGGTGGAGTGTTAAAATGGCAAGCAACAGGGAGGTCTGGGTCATTCTTGCGGACAGACCGAAGGTGTTCTGCAAAGCGGTCGCCCAGTCTGCGTTTGGTCTCTCCAATGTAGAGGAGACCGCATTGGGAGCAACGAATGCAGTAGACTAAGTTGGGGGAAATGCAAGTGAAATGCTGCTTCACTTGAAAGGAGTGTTTGGGCCCTTGGACGGTGAGGAGAGAGGAAGTGAAGGGGCAGGTGTTGCATCTTCTGCGTGGGCATGGGGAGGTGCCATAGGTGGGGGGTTGAGGAGTAGGGGGTGATGGAGGAGTGGACCAGGGTGTCCCGGAGGGAACGATCCCTACGGAATGCCGCCGGGGGAGGGGGGGTGGGGGGGGGGGGGGGGGTGGTGAAGGGAAGATGTGTTTGGTGGTGGCATCATGCTGGAGTTGGCGGTAAAAGGCAAGTTCAGGATTGATATCAGATAACACTTAACAGAAAGAATGATTAATAGCTGGAATAGGTTCTGGATAGGGTAGTGGAGGAGCAAGTCTGGAATAATTCAAGAGATAGTTAAAGACTGTGATGGTGGGGGTGGGGGTGGGGGAGGCTATAAGCTTCAGTGGGATGGGCCAAAAGGCCTCTTTGACTCACGCTTTTCACTGTGTTAAATAAGATTTAATCAGTGGCTGCAGGCTGTAATTCAGAATGAATTTGAGGACTTTTCCCTGAATTTAACTCTAAGTTGTCAGTGGCCAAGCAGCAAGTATAAATGAGAGACTCATCCAGTGCTCCAGAAATGCAGCCCTGGATATTTTGACTCCCATTTAACCTTCCAGCCGACTTCCCACCTGTTCCTGCCAGGAAGTCACTGGGAAGCAGCAGAAAGTAGCACAGCAGGAGGCCATCCAGCGTCAGCGGGTAGGTAATGGGATCAGCTGCCAGGCTGATTGACTGAGAGGGCATCGGGTTAATGGCAGGAGAGGCCTAAGCTTTCCTTATAGGCACCCCTGCTTTTCCTAATCTCACAAGGAAAGTAAAACACATGTTTTGAAAGCTTACCTTTTTGGGCTTTCCCTGGACCTGATCACCTTTGCCAGATAGATTGGCCTGGAGGGAAATGTACTTTGATTTCCCACTCAGAGTAAAAATTGCTGTCAGCTCTTGATGTTGTCATTGGCAGACAACGTATATTTGTTAAAAGGGACCCCTGTGGCTTTGGGCAGCTTATCCCAGCTGCTCTCAGAGGAGATGAAAACCAGAACTTACTGACTCCAGGGAAAGTAACTTGGGAATTTTAACTGCCCGGCTACACAGTTTCCACTGGCCAGGGAGGACCTATTGTTACCCCTGTAGAGTCCCTTGGAATAACCCCATTGAGGAATAAGGGAGGCAGTGACACAGTGGTATTGTCACTGGACTAGAACTCCAGGTACCCAGGGTAATGCTCTGGGGACCCAGGTTTGTATCCCACCACGGCAGATGGTGAAATTTGAATTTTTTTTTAAAATCTGGAATTAAAAATTTAATGATGACCATGAAACCATTGTTGATGTTGTAAAAACCCATCTGGTTCATTAATTCCTTTAGGGAAGGAAAACTGCTGTCTTTACCTGGCCTGGCCTACATGTGACTCCAGACCCACAGCAATGTTGTTGGTTCCTAAATGCCCTCTGAAATGGTCAAGCAAACAGGATGGAGGGAGGTCAATTAAGGATGAGTGTCACTGGCTGGGCCAGCATTTATTGCCTGTCTCATGAACGAATAAAAAAAGCAATAGAATTGAGTTAAAGGTGCTGCTTCACTTATCTCAAAGAGCCATTGATACCAGCAACCCTTATAGATTGTGTTTTCTACACAGCCAACTACATTTGCTTCACCTCATTAATGTTGCTGAGAGATCCTTAATACAATTTGTCAAACATTATATGTGCAACTGTAACAAAACCTTTATTAGCCCTTTTCTTTTTCAGAAGTCATATGAAATTGTTAAATAAAGTGGTTGCTGATTCTCTGTCCAGCACAGTAATCGCAGGGTCTTACCAAACTTGTTTGTTGTGGAGATATTTAGGGTTTGTGTATCACCACAGTGGGTTCACTTGGATTTAATTTGGCAGCAAGAATGATTTGTACGAAACAAATCCCTCTTAGTAGAATTCCGTTAGTGGATTTTTGTGTCTTATGTTATATCTGTAGCTGTTTTTGCTCCAACTGTATATTGGGGCAAAGTTTAGAAGAAGGGTAATACAAAGTTCCTAACTTAAACTGCACAAATGGAAGGGTTTTTTTTAATTGTTTCAGGATGTGAGTGTTGCTTTTGAACTAAGTGACTTGCTAGGCCATTTCAGAGGGCGGTTAAGATTCAATCATATTGCTGCAAGTCTGGAGTCACATGTAGTGCACAAACTGGGTAAGGTCAGCAGACTTTCTTCCCTAAAGGACACGAGCAAACCAGATGGGGGTTTTTATGATGCTCGATTATAGTTTCATCGTCACCTAGCTTTCAATTCCAGATTTTATGAATTGAATTTGAACCCATGTCCCCAGAGCAATGACCTGGGCCTCGGGATTATTAATCCGGTGATATTACCACTACACCACTGTCTTCCCCTAGATTTGAGGCAGAGATGGAGGCACTGACTGTAATTTCTTTGGGCTAGAGGCCTGTCATTGTGAACATGGGAGTTGGAAAGGGTGAAAGGAGAATCCTCTGTTAAACTCCTTCAGTGAAGATTCTGCTATAAACCACAACCTGGGGCAGTGTTCCATCAACATTCCCATGAGGAGAGGAATGAAGGTCTTCCAACGGAAAGCATGGGGGTGGAGGGGCTCCTACCATAGATTTAATGGAAATGGAGGAGCTCATTCTTTAACCTCAGTGGGAAGAGGAAGGGGCTGTACTGTAATCTTTGTAGGAATAGGAAATGCAGGGTGGAAAGTCCATGAGCAGAGAGAGTCCCGTCAAAAACATAACTGGGACATCAGAACAGGCTCCCGCTATAAATTCTGTGGCAACCCAACATTCAAGGAGGGGAAGCTTATCAGAAACTCCATGGGTGGATGTGTTTGCTCACCATAAACTTCATAGTCAGGGGCAGAGGAATATACCATTAGGCCACTGAGAAACAGGAGATTTCTTACTATAAACATCATATGAGGAATGATGCCACATCCCCCCATAAAGACTGGTGGAAAACACTTACAATCTCCTCTGCTTCATAGGGAAAGAAGCTGCTCCTATTGGCCACTTAGGAAACTGGAAAGGGGCCTATCATTAACTCCATAGAGGAGACTAGGTCCCTACTGTAAACTATTTGGGAAATGATAGGAAATCTTCATGTGGGGAGCTGTGTACAGAAGTGATTAACTGACAAAATGGTGTGAGATTGAAAGGACTGGGGGTGGGGTGGGGCATGATGGTAACTGGGCAAGAAAAGAAATCCAAGATGTATCTAGTGGAGCTGTAAATGCCATCAGCGGAACCATTACTAGCATCTGCTGTCATTTAATCTCTCCTGCTTTCGACCCAATCACAGACCTTTCCTTTTGTTCTCTCCTCTTCTCCTTCACTTACGCTCTTCTTACTTAAAAATTATCATCCTGAGACGTTAACTCTGTGTCCCTCTGTGGAGATGCTCCCTGACCTGCTGAGTATTTTTCCAGTATTTTCTCTTTTTATTTCAGATTTTGTATTGCTGATGCCCTGGGTCTATCTGTCTTCTTTTCAAATCTGAGAAGTGAAATCATTCCACCAGTAGCTGATCCTTTCCCCCTATTCTAAAACCAGATTAATGGCTTCAATCTGCATGAAGCAACTTTTACATTGCTGAATGTAAACATACATTGTGCATTATTAAGTTTTATGTGTTTTAATTTGAGTAGATATTCCCTCACAGAAGGAAATCATGCATCGGCAAATGAATCCCTTGGGTTCTCGAGGACAGTCACAATAGATTCCCTGTTTTTCTTCTCTTTAAACAGGAGACCATTGTTTTGGAGACCACAACATTGATAGTGTTACAAAGAAGCCTTTGCTGGAGAAGTGTTGCTCCAAGCAGAGATCTAGTAGTGTTTGGAATTTAAGATGTTACTTGCAGACATCAGCAGATTAAAGTTGCACCACAGGTTAGCACAGCCATAAATAAAAGCACACTAAGCACTAGATTTTATACTGAGGGATAGAATTGAAAAGTAGGAAGTAACGCTAAACCTGTATCAAAAATTAGTTAGACCACACTTAGAGTAATGCTGTACAGTTCTAGTTGCCACATTGTACAAAGGATATAGAGGCACTGGGTAGTGCAGAGAAGACTTACGGGGATGACACCCGAGAAGCATATTAGGAAAGAATTGACAGGCTAGGTCTCTTTTCTCTTGAATAAAGAAGGCTGAGGGGGTGACCTAATAAAGGTCTTTAAAATTATGAAAGGTTTTGATAGAGTGGATACAGTTTCCACTTGTGGGGAAGAGCATAACTAGAGGCCATCACCATAAGATAGTCGCCAAGAAATCCAACAGGGAATTCAGAAGAAACTTCCTTACCCAAAGAGTGGTGAGAATGTGGAACTCGCTACCACAAGGAGTGGTCAAAGTGAATGGTATAGATGACATTAAGGGGAAGCTAGACAAACATTTGAGGGAGAAATGAACAGTGTTATAATGATAGATTTGGATGAGGAATAGTGGAAGGAGATTGAAGTGGAGCATAAACATGCACTGTTGGGCCGAATGGCCTCTTTCTGTGCTGTATCCTACGTAAGATATCAAATGTTACAGCCTGGTTTCAATTTGGACAAAGAATTTGCCTCTAAAAGGTTTGGCTTTAACTCATGCAGTGGCTTTTGCAACCTTTCGAGACAGAGTGTTTGTGAGGCAGCGGGGAGGATATGGGAGTTATCTCCAAAAATAATTACAAGCATTTCTGTCTCTAATATAAACTCACCAGACTTGGGAATCATTGGGTCCTGGAATTGATAAAATAAATTGTTGCTGTTCAAGCACTGAAGAAGGGAAAATTGGTCTGAACTGCAAGGGAATAATCACATTTTTACTTTTATTCAAAAAAAAGCTTAGTCTAAGTTTTACTGTCCAATCCTGTGTATCAAGAAGGAAAGGTTTTTGTGGGGAAATAAAATTGAACATTGACAGGTCCTGTCGGTCCAACATTGCAGCTCTTGGGATTTAGGATAATTTTGAAATGGTAAAATGGACTCCAACACAACATAGCAAGTTATTTTGGGAAATATAAAGGTCCAGGAAGAGATTGAGTAAAATAAGCAAAAGTGTATCAATAACTTGGGAATGTCTAGTCTATGTTTAAAGAAATGATACTATATTATTGGACAGGTAAAGTTCTTCCATTGAAGGTCTTCTGGTGCAGTGGTAGCATCCCTACCTCTGGGCCAGAAGCTCTAGGTTCAAATCCCACTCCAGGACTTGGTGGTCAAGGAAAGTGTGTTCATAACCTGGCCAAAACTGGATGATTATCAGCCTGTAAATCCTTCCAATATGCCTGACAGCAGGTGGTAAAGGCAACAGCAAACTACTGCAGTACTTTTCCAAGCATAATCATGGACCAATCCAATGGAAGTCCATGGTCACAAACACCCTCTTAGGGCATAGTACCTGAAGGAGGAAAGTTCCTCCAGGGCTTGTGATTGAGATGAAATGCGAATTACTTGGATGCATAAAACTCCTTGAGAGGAAGTGACCGGAGATATGATAGAAAACTACACCACTACATGGAAATCTTTGTAAATCATTTTCTCAGGTGCTAATGGGTGAATTGAAATCAATTCAAAGGGGTTAAGGAAAAATGTGTGAGGGCACTCATGAGTAACATGTATCACCTGGGCATAATTCACAGATATCAAGCTGGTATTAATGTACATTCTAATGAAAGTTGGAAAGTGTTGTTAAGAGCAACTAATTGATAGCTTTCTTTTCAAGATATCTGTGTCCTTGCGTTTTCTAAACCATTAAGAAACACGCCTTTGATCGTCTCGTCACAATCTGAAACATCAGAACCAGGAATTGAGCAAAGACCAGATATTTTGATGAGATAACATGCATGCCCGAAAATTGTTCGTATTTGAGTTAACAATGAAACAGGAATAATACAGGGCCAGGGAGAAATAATAGCATGAATTATCCACAAGACGGCTAAAAGGAGAGATGGAGAATCTTTTATGTCCGATATTTCTTTCAATTATGACACAATGGCACACTATGAGGCTTTCTGTGTAATGTATCCCTTTCAAAAGGGAATTGGGTAAACACCTGAAGATTTTTAAAATGCCCCAGTTTACGGGGACCGGAGGGGATAGTATGACCAGCTGAGTTACTCTTGCAGAGAGCCAATGCAGACTCGATGGGCCAAATGGCCTCCTTCTGAGCTGCAGCCCTTATATGATTATGATTTTATTTGCCTGTATCATCTTGTATAATATTAACCAAATAAAACCTAGACTAAAAGAGCAAAAGGCTCAAGAAAGATGTGTGATGTTAACAAGATGACACCTTAGATAAACCCATGAGAGGCCACAGGAGATTAAAACTGGGAAGTAGTAAAGGAAACAATTATTTTGGACCACTTCTGCAGTGTAAAATTGAAAGATACACTTGCCTATAATAAACCTTAATGCTGGCATTAAAAGGGGAATACTACCATTGACAATCACACATGTTGGGGGATGGTTTACAATAGAGGACAGGGTCCTTGGCCAAGAGTATACCTTACATTGTTTCACCTTGGGTTTGGGGTCTTGGTGGGATTTCTTTCAGGTTTGTGTGTCATCAAAAGCCAATTACAGCTATGAATTACTTATATCATATTGAACTTTCTAAGGAAGACTTGTATATTTTTAAAGAGATGAAAGCAAGGACACCGTGCAAAAGATGGCGGATAATATAAAGTGACTACTTTCTGGAAAATTCCTATGTGGATTATACTGACAGTCCTGTCCTGAGGGAACATGAAATGTCACCCCTGAAAAGGTGTCATGGCCTTCATCAAGCAGAGACACTTAAAAGGGAGATAGGAAAGATGCAAAAGACTGAACTGTAATCTCCTATGGTTACAGAGAAGAAAATATTGATTTGCACGTCTCAGCAGTCACCCAAAAATCCAGCTCCTGTTGATTTATATCTCAGAATTTGTAAATAGTTCTGAGATAGATGCAAGATGGCTTTTCCCCCCTCCATACAATACACAGGTTAAAAAGCTAAATGCAGAGCAGTGCAGTGTGCGCTGTGAGAGTGACAGCACAAGAAGACCAACTAGTCACCCTTGCAGTTCCAGGCAATGTCTCTCTGTTTCTCTTTCTCTATGTGGCTAGAGGCAAGGCCCAACAGAAGTCACAATCAAAAAGGAAATAGGACAACCTCTTCAGCTACCCTGCAAAACCAAATGTCTCCAAACCAACCGCAAAACTGCCAGTCAGCTCGACTGGAATCATCCAACTTAATGGCCGCAATGTACCACAATCTACGCCTCATGGACAAGCCAAAGACTGATTTGTATATTTTAAAAGCTTTTATTTGGTCTCTTAACTTCTCATTTCTGATCTGTGCAAATGTGTTTTGCATTTTTATTATTTTTCTCGGGTTTTAGTAACTAATAAATTTACTCATCTTTGACTCAAGAAAGCCTGGTTAAATTGGTTCCTTCTAAAAGATAAATACATTTGGACTGAGAAAAGGTATGCATGGAGGGTAAGGGATCCCTTTTAAATTAACCTTGTTGTGACCAACTAGGAGGGTTGAATAAAGAAGGGGAGCCAGCTCAATCCTCCTCATCCAGGAGCATAACAAAATTGGTGTCCCGTTCAGGAAGTTGGCAAATTGGGGGACCTCGCCTGGGGACCGATCGTAACACCTGTTACCTTAAGAATGCTACTATAGACCGTTATTTGCAAAAACCATTCTTGTCTCTCAATGCTCTACATGAGGTGGTACTTCTGCTTCCCACCAGATCTCAGTTACTTAATCATGTGACATTTCATCATAGTTACATCAGTATCAGGTGCTCCTGATGTTAACCCTTTACTCTACATATGCCTGTAGTAATCTTACAGCCTATCATGACTTTAATAACGACGGTGATGAATCTTTGTTAAAAAAAAACGACCCCTCAGAGCTACAGAAGTCGATCATGATAGAAAAAACCATGGACGTTAACCAAATTAAAATGAGACAAAGGTATGAGCAGGAAAAAGAAGGTTGTAATTGGTAGTCAGTACTAGAGCACAACTCCATCTAAGGGAGGGATTGTGAAGAAGGAATTCAGTACCTTTATTAAGCATGCTTTGGGAAATTAACTTCAGTTAGGACAGCAAAGGATCATGGCAAGTGGTTACGATTAAGAATGCAAAATTATCAGCCTTCAGGGTAAAAAAGGGGGGCTTAGTGTATTATCAGTTTCAAGTTCTGCTCTATGTAACTTCAATAAGTTAAACATCTTTGGAAGACCTCGGTCAGGTAGTACAGGTCATTCTAGTTCCATATACTAACATGTGGTATGTCTGAGATAAGATATGGATTAGGACATACATCTCCCTGGAATGTTTTGGGGGGGGGGGTGCGACGGCGACGATACAGGACTGTAGCAAGCTTTGGCAGGCGGGGCGTGGGGTGGGGTTTGTCGTGCGGGTTGGATATTCTGTAAGACATACAGAAAAATCCACTTAAAGGAAAGCCAAGCACCGCAGGCAGGCAGAGCTCTCAGGGTGATGACAGTGTCTCTGACAGGAGGAAGATTGAACAATGTTTTGCCCTAGATGGATATTTCCAGCATCGGCAATATTTTGCTTTTGTATTTTTGAATATTGAGATTGTACTGTTTCTACCCGTGTATGTTAAGCATTGCTTGTAATTGGTAGTGACATTTATGTTTTAGTGTATTGCCTATAATTGGCAGTAACATTTACATTTAAGTAGATCAATAAAACTATCTCTATTGATCTTCTAATCTCTACCAAAGGTAAAAGTAACACTAAACCCTCCCACATGACTCGTATCGGAAACACCCTGAGGATTCGTATCATAAGCTCCAGGGGAGTCACATTATAAACTCGCTTGGAGTTCAAGTCATCATCTCCCCGAGAAGTCTCACATCATAAACTCTCTGGGGAGTCACTTCCTTGGAAGGCTTGTATTATAAATTCCTGGGAGCACGGGTGTGGGCTGGGGAATGCTCCCTAAAAAAAGCTTGCATGGTATCACACTTTGTTTTAGCCTTTTATATCATTTCACAGTCATTTTACACATTGCCAGCTGAAGAACCCAGTGCAAATTCCAGACACAGGATTCCAATAATTCTTGCACTCTGCAGGCCTCATATTTATTCTGCGGTGTCATTGAGAATTACACGTACGTACCAAAGTTGAACTGGGACTGACACCATTCCAGTCTTTGAAAATTAGATGAAGCAATAAGATTCACATTTGATCCAACTTACATACACAAATTCATTGAAAAAAGTATATAAATCTATAAAATAATAATTTTTGGGAGATTTGTGCTGGCAATAGAACATGCTCACAGGGCAGAATTTTTCGTATTTTTCGCGCCCGACCTGAACGCGAGTGAAATAGTGCGTAATGATGTCGGGCAAGTGTCCCAATGTCATCGCGCGTACTCACGATCTTTCAGTCTGCGGGCGTGCGCGAGAGGGGGCAGCACGCCTGCCGACAATTAAGAAGCCTATTATGGCCCTTAAATAATTAATTAAGTTGCATTTTTCGCTGCCCATTTCGCTCAACCATTTGGTAGGCAGGCAGGTGAAGAGGCCGGGCGGCCTTTGCATTTTTAACGAAACCTCATCCACGGGCGGGATGTGGTTTCCAACACTTACCAAAAAAACAATTTAAAAATTTTAACATCCTTTTTTTTACATGTCCCTCTTCATGTGACTGAGTCACATGTGGGGATATGTTTATCTTATATATAAAAAGTTTACTTTTCTTTTTAAAATCGTTCAGCTCCCTGAGGTGGCTGTGGGCCTTCAAGGAGCTGTCAGTGCGCGTTCCCCTGCACATGTCCACACTTCAGTGTTCACGCTCCTCCCGCCCCCACCTCAGCAACGCTGAGGTTCTTAGCTTGCCTTTCATGCTGGCTGGCCGTTAAATGGCCAGCCAACGTGAATTCACGGCCGGAGCCCAATCGCGGGCAGTGGTCAGTCGACCACTCCCGGGCCCGCCCACTGTGCCCGCCAGACGAGGGGAAAATCCTCCCCATAGTCCTTTTCAGAGTAACATCGCAAACTGTTCAATTGAGAGATTTTGACTTTGGATGGGTACGGGAGGCAGTTGCTGCAGTGTAAACATCAAATGGGATTGGCTGGCAATTATCATTGTTCATAGCCAATCAGAATAATACTGAAATGTTTGTCAGTACTGGATCTATGGATCTCAAACAAAGAGCTACCTCCTCAGCTGATCCAATGTCCATATTTATTTCCACATGCATAGAGTTTGGTGAGTGCTGAACTGCTAAATGAGTAGAAAGTTCCTATCTGCGGCCCTCCAAAGGTCTTCTGAATTTATTCTGCTCGTTGTGACACTGTCCTTTAATTATCACATTCCTTTCGATTTGCAATTATTGCCTCTTGTGCCGTGTGTGTCCTTTCTAGGCCCACAGGGGGTAGATTTTACTTTCAGTGACAGTGTGAAAACAGGTGATAGTGAATGGACTTCATTGAAATAATAAATCAGAAAGGTTGTAAAACAGGCCACAAATCTGCTGTCATCTGTTCTACACAATCGCAGAAAGTCAAAATCTACCCAATCTGAGCCTGTGAATAGTTATGCAAATCACCTTATGCCCGAGGATCGAATACGATTTGCGTCTGAACATTTATTTGGTTGAGCTGCCATCAGGTTTAATCACTAACAACAGGTTTAAATCTGAGGGGGGGATTTTCCAACCCCGCCCACCACCGGTTCCGCCAAAAGTCAATGGGCGTTTGGCTGGGCCGTCGAATCTCCGGAGATTCCCGTCACACCTGGTCCGGAAAATCCCGGCCTCAGTGTGAGAATTGGCCCCACTATCTTACAATCCAAACTCTTCTTGAATCTTGGGAGCAGCATTCCAATATTCATTCCTCACCTGTCGTAGGTATGGATGAACGGCCTTGACAACATCTGGTGCCCCTGTCAACACAGTTTGCATGCACCAGTATCCTGGAGAATGCAATTAGCGACATTGAGGAGGTACTAACAGGGCAAGAAAATGCTGTAAACTAATGGCCAAATGGCTACATGGCTGCCATGAATTGCTCCTGTAATATGGGAAATACAGCGGTTTGGGAAAATTTGGGACTGAATTTTCATCCCAAGGACATGGCAGGTTTGGAGGTGGGTTTGCCTCCCAATGTGGTTGGAGTCCATAGATGGAATAGTGGCAGCCGTTCAGGTGGCAGGACAAGGGAGGCCAAAGGCACATCCTGCAAAGCAGCATGGGTCCACTGAGCTATGACACCCACTGCCAGGGCCATGGGTAGGGACTTTCCCTCCACAATGATGGCCTGGCAGCTGTGGCCAAAGTGTATTTTGTACCATTTGTAAGTCTTCAGAGGGCCCCTCCATCTAGAGTTGCCCTCTTAGTTTCCCACCTAGAGCAGTAGTGCCTACCTCTCCTGGTGGGGCTGCTGGTTCCCAGAGTTCCCCCATCGGCCCTCCCGGCTGCGGAGCCCACCTGCTGTCCTTAGATGGACGGGGCTCCAGAAGGCAGTCTCATAATCGGAAGGGCCCCTCCTTGAAAATCTCCTCCAGGCTCCTGCCGCTGTTATGATGGGTTCCCAACCAGGAATTCAGCCTGGCGTCAAGATCAGGATCCTGGAACTAAAATTCACCCCGAGGTCATCGTGTCACGTATTCAATGGGGGCAGCGGCTGATCTGAATTTCAAAAATGGGTCGGTTGACATCAGGCGAGGGCCCAAAATCCAAAAAATCTGAAACAGGAACCACACTTGCCTCAAACTCGCCCACTGCTGGTTTTAAACAGATGCAGATCAAAGTGCGGTTAGCCAATCTACTCCTGGAGGGTGGCTGGTTATATAAATATTACAATGAGGCTGCCTGACTTATTTTAACAGACATTCTATTTTTAATTCGGTTTCCCAGGCCTGAGAAAGCTGACAGGTGAGAGGAGGTGAGAAGGGTTGATTCTGTGAGGCGAATGACTTTACAGCACAGCTTGTGGTCCAGAGGAAGCAGTACTTCCTCCAGGCCCAACAGGCTACTCTGTAACACCCACTGTGTGATCTGTCTGCTCCCCTCCTCTCTCAAATACCATCTGCTCCCCTCAAATAGCATCAGAGCTCTGTGTCCCCAGAATCCCCACCCTCCACCCCCAAGATTGGGACCGTCTCACTCGACGTATCTGCTCTCCTCAGCTGCGGCCTTGTCTTGCAGGCTTCCCGACCAACCGGTCTCCAGCACAGCAGATGGGAGCCCAACAGAAAAATAGTTACAGGAGCTCTGCAGTTTGAAGTTTGCAGAACATTCTGGAAGCCGACTCTTCCAGCATTTCCCAAACTCTAAACAGCTACTCCCAAACAAAATGCGCCTTGGGCTAAAATCCAGGTCAGAAGTTCTGGACAGCTGTAGCCATCGGCAATACACTGACAGGAGCTCAGGAAAGTGAGGTTAGGTGTCCAGAACATGTGGATAGGTACGCAGAACAAAGAGACGGAGGCCGGGATTTTCCAGGCCCACCGGCGTTGGGCATGTTCGGTGGCACGAGCAGACAATATGGCGCAATTAGTTTCACAACGGTGTGAAACCAGTTTGCGATCGTCTGCTCAGACCAGGACACAGGCACAGGGGTTTTCTGCAGGAGGACAGGCAAAAAGTGAAATGACAAAATAAGCTTCCGCAAGATGGATAACAGCAGCTGTCTTGTCCTGATAGAGTTAGGAAATGCCTTGATGCATTAAGTATAAGCGTCCTGCCACATAAAGTGATAGCCCCGATTGTTGGAAAGGGGATAATTTCAAAAGGCTGCAGGAGTGCATTTCACTCCAATCGATCAGTGAAACAGAGTGCTCTGCTTCTGGTAATCTCATTGCTGGTATCACCAGCTGTGTCTGACGTGTGCTGGTGCCACAACTGCATCTCGCAAATGTTGGAGCCAAACCCCAAATTACTGATGATATTACAGAGAATAAAGTCATATCCTTACAAACCCTGTCCCTGATCAGGAATTGACAAGAAGTTTTGTAATGAAGCTACAAAGGTAACCCTGAAACCCTGACTGGCGATGGGTTGGTGCCTATAAGATCAAGGGCAGGATTTTTAGTTCCGCGGGTGCGTGCGATTGGCAGGCCTGGGAACGGACCACCCACCGTGATCGGCCCCCAGCCGCGATTTCACGCTGGCTGGCCAATTAACAGCCAGCCTGAAAGGCACGGTTAAATGCTCAGTGCTGCCGGGGTGGGGGTGGGAGGAGGGCGGGCACATGGACGCAGGGTATCGGGGGATGAAAGCTCCCTGCAGGCAGAGGGCTGCCTCAGGGAGCTGCAGGTTTTAAAAGCAATGAATAAAGACTTAAAAATCCAGAAAAGAATGTCCATGCCATCAGAATCAGTCACCTGAACATATCGATGATGAAAACTCTGTCCAAACATTATTTTTTTTAAATGAATAACGGAAACCTCATTCCTCTCTTGGATGAGGTTTCATCAAAAATGCAAAGTCCGCCTGGCAGATTTGCCCACCCGCCAGCTGTAAGGTTGAACAGACCACAAAAACTGGAGTCAACTGGAACTTTAATGGGCTTAATTGCCCTCTTCATTGTCAGCGGGCCCGCTTGTGACTTTCGCGCGTGCCTGCCAACCAGAGTATCGCATGAGCGCGGAATGATGTCGGGATGCTCCCTCGGCGCCATCACGCGCTATTTCACGCTCCAGCTGGTCAGGCACGCGCCCGCATGCCCAGCTAAAAATTCTGCCCCAAGTCTTTCGTGAGCAAACAGAAAGAAATACTGTGCCTTTAAGACAAGAGTGTAGACAGATGTTGGCATTACCACGACTCGCCGAGGTGTCGGATAAATCAATCACTGCTCCGTAAATTGATCACACCTCAAACAGCCTGCAGCTGATTAATGAACCCGGGTCCTATTCCTCTGCAGCTCACTGCATGCAAATGGCTTTGATATCATTTATCTGCTGTCACCACAGGTGATCAATGAGGTAATAGATGGCACAGCTGGGATTACCTGCACAATAGAAATAGCAGGCAGTATAATTCCAAAACTCTATTGGTAAAGAATAAGCAAGAAATAAATTACAGTATCAAAGCGCTTACCATACAATAAAAAGCAGCAGAATGACTGAAATTTCTTCTTCTTGACTGAGTCAGATCAAATGCCCTGAACAAAATGGAGCTGTGAGCAACTGCTAACCTCGAAAAAAAATTCAAGTTTCCAAACATTCTGATACTCGGGCCGGAATCTTCCGTCCGGGAGTCTAAGTTCGGTGGTGGGGGCAGAAATGGGAGAGATTCCTGCTGGGGGAGAGGGTCAGGATGGCTGATAACACGATCTTGCACTGTTCAGCTCATTACCTATGCGTCTGCAAGGAGCTCGACCAATCACGCGGCGGAGGCGGGCAGGAAGTTGTTGTCCCCGTCAGTACTTCATGGGGCCAAAGATCCAGGCGCCATATTTAAAGGGCACCCGGTCAACCATTCACTGTAGGCCAGGAGCTTCGGTCTGTGGCTGTCCTTCAAGACTCTATCAATGAGAATGTCACAAAGCAGACAAAGTGTGGTCTCACAATTCAGCAAAGCCCCCTGGAAATTCTCCTCCAGGACCTCCAGGAAAGTAGGGAGGTGCCGTTTCCTAGGGATGGCATCAGGAGGCCTTTCCGCCTGACCACAGCGGCCTGGATGGAGGTCACAGTGGAGGTGAGCACCCATCAGGCCCGCCAAAGAAATGCCCATCAGTGCAGGGAGAGGATGAATGATCTGCCAGGGTAACTGGCACAGTCTGTTCACTGCAAACTGACACCCATAAGGTCATCAGACAGTGTAAGTGTGCGAGGGCACAGGGATGTCACACAGGAGTTTGGGTTGCAGCGCTCAGCAGCAGATGGGACATGTGCACTGAATGTGTGCCAACTACATCCTGGTCTCGATCTTCTCTCAGTTGCAGGACATCCCGCTTATTAATCATTTACTGAGGAGGGCTGAGCAGCTGCTGTATGAATGCCTTCTCCTGAACTGCTCATGCAACCATTGGGATGACCATCAACCCTCCTGTCTGTCTGCAGGACGAGAACACCCACAATGAGAGGGAGCAGTCCAAGGCCCGAGATGGCATTCCAGACATTAGGGGTCCTCACCCTCTGCATGAGGAGCAGGTTGCTGAGGTAACCATGGAGGAAGCGGATAGTGCCTGTGCTGAAAGCGAGATAGGATTCCCCCAGGAAGCCAGCGAGGATGCCTCCAGTCTGCGTCTGTCAGCTGCCTCCACAAAGTAACACATTGGTTTAATTAAGGAGCCCGTTTAAGCATTCACTAAATCTTTTCCCCATTCCAGGCACCAGCAAGGAAAGCGGGAGGCCCACAAGGGAGACCAGCCACAGAACCCTCCCTAACCCCACCTCTGAGGAGGATTCCTCAGAAGCTTCAGAGGGTGCACCATCACAGCGTTCACCTGCACCCTGCACTAGTGCAGATACAGTCACTTCAGTGGGTCCACGTTCTAGACTAGGCTCAGGGTCTCAACCTGGTGAGATCATCACTGACACGGGTCCACAGCTGGCGGAGCCAAGGTCTCTGACCCTCGGAGGTCTGCTGGAGACCAAGACCCTGCTCAGCCCCATGCAGATGGTGAGTCTCTGGAGTCGGACATAAGGGAGCTGATACTGATTCTGATACAGAGACAGGCAGGTGGACATCAGGCAGAGATACCAGAGGCCAGGTGCTGACTGGACCGAAGGCTGGAGGAGTCCATCCACGTTCTGCCTGAAGTTGTGTGTCCGGCAAGCGAGTGCTTGGCTCTCTGGGAAGCGTGGCAGCCACCATGGAGCTCCATGTCCAGCAGGATGTTCAGTGGCTGCCGGGTATACACTCTGGCCTGCACTCCACCACTCTAGCCATGGGTGAAGTGTAGTAGTCACTAGGCAAGAGGTGGACAGAGCACCTCAACTTTCCTCCAGGTGCCCCTTTTCCTCAAGGGGTCAGGGAGGTGCCATTGGGCACCGACAGGGAGGAGAAGCGCCAGCTAAGCACCCCAGAACATTCCAAGAGTGCCCTGCCACTCCATCTCTCCTCTGCCAGTGACCCCATCGCCTCCAGCAGGTCTGGCCAAGGAGCGTGCACCTGCACTGGAGCAGGAGACCCTTAGCAGGCCAAGGCCCTCTAAGCCCCAGGCCATCACAGACAACAAGGCACAGCAGTCAGCAGGCTACCTCCACCTCGGCTGCAGATGTCGGGGCTACACCTAGACGTAGCAGTAGGCAAAGGGAGATTAAGAAGTTTTGAAAGCACACAGGTGGCACGGGTGTAACCATTGTACCAGTTTTGGCACTTGTAAATATATGTTGACTAGCACAGTTTGGTAGAATCCTGGATTCCATTTTGCTGCTACTCGCTTCAGTGGTTTTGGGCATTTCAGGGTGTAGAATGTGGGTCCCCATCAGAGTCCGATAATGAACTCCTATAAATTCACTTCTCTCACATTATCACCATAGTGATTACTCAATAATCCCACATGTCCATGATTAAGCACTGGCTACCATTTGTGAGTGTGTAGCCAGGCAACCCATCATGCAATCCATTACTTGCAACTCATCATCTTCTGACCTCTGAAAAGTGTTCAGTGAGGTCATAGCATCTCCTGCTGTTGTTGCCCTGAGGTGAGGTGTGGTGGATGCCACAGGTATTCAAGGGAGTTAACCCTGTTATGTGAGTGGCAAGGAACATGATAGATGTAGTTCCAGGGTTGAGAGAGTGAAGCTCCACTCTGTCTGCTTAACAGTAGGAAACCTGAGGTTGCCCTACATATCTGGAGAAAGCTGTGGTGGGCACATCCAATCATTAATGGCCTTCCTTGGTGATTTGTCATTTTGAGCTAACATGCAGGTGAAGGCTGCCTCATGAATATTCGAGTGTCCCCAGACCTTGA
The DNA here is from genome assembly GCF_964194155.1 of Cetorhinus maximus. NCBI lineage: Eukaryota > Metazoa > Chordata > Chondrichthyes > Lamniformes > Cetorhinidae > Cetorhinus > Cetorhinus maximus. Next base: position 1,947,425 of record NC_135904.1, on the reverse strand, counting down.
ACTCCACCCAACCAAAAAGACATTCCTTCCACTTTGAAGTATCGCAGTTTTCCATCGACTGCGTTGCATTATTGAGAATTGAAAAATGGTGTGCTACCTATGAGACTCGCTCCACCACCTTCTACCTTCCCCCTGTTACCCACCAACTTCCCCCCCAATACTCTTGAACCGCCTAATATAAACATTCCTCTCCCCTCTGTCAACCTTGAACCTCCCCTCATTACCCTTGCACCTATTATCAAACACCTTCACATGCTTTCCCTTCCCTCTGAGCCTATACGCATTACCGTCCCCATGCCTACCCTGCCCCTTACTCCTCGCGTTATCTGAGCCATCTGTTTTGTCTGTTTCCGTGACCACCCCCACATGAAACCTTCAACTACCCGACTATCACCCTGAACCTGCACCCGATCCATCCCATTCTCACCTCTCACTGTGTCTGTCCCCTCCGCTACCCAGTACCCTCAGTTTAACCCCAGGACCCCACAGTGGACAGCACCAATCCCGCCCTCTAGGTCCATCTCTCTCCCACCATCCTTGGCTGAAAAGCCTATTCCCCCACCCAGCCACCAGACCCCCAAGCCCAACAAGAAAGGCCCTTCTCCCCATCCCATATCGCTGCACCTTCACATTCCCTCGTTGCCTCCCTCCCTACTCCGGACAGTCTCATCCTTCACCTTCCTCCCCTGTCCAGCCTTCGCTCCACCCTTTCACCCTACACCCTCTTCCACCCTTCGCCTGCCTCCCCTGTCCAGCCATTGTCCACCCCACCCCGATTCTACTCTTAGCCTGTCTCCTGTGTCCAGCTTTCACACAGTTTGTCCTATCGGCAGCCGATATGAGTGAAGATTTGTGAGCAGTCCACAAGAAGAGCAAAGCAACGTCTATTCACCTCAAACTCGTGGAAGAAGACCAGCTCACTGGGTGTGCGCCACTTATACACAGCCCCAAAAGTGAACGTTCTAATTTCTCACTGGCAGGGAGCTTAATTTGGAGGAGGAACTTAATTCTGGTGAGGTAGCCTTTTAATGAGCATGCATGACACACTAATGCATGCGAAAGGGCTTCCCAACATTGTCCATTCAGAAGCTTGACCAGCCTTTAACACCCTGAGAACTTAATTACTAAATTTCATCCCACCGTTCGGAAACTGATTTTTGACCTCCCGCCAAATCAAGCTCCCCCACCCACTAAACTTCCCACTGCTGGTGGGACTGGAAGATTCCACCCTTGATGTCAGAATGAAATAATGGCGTTGTGACAATCTCTTTTGAGTAACCTGCTTCACCTGTAGCTTGGTGTGTGTTAAATGAGAGTTACGTGGCTACAGGTGTATTATCGTGCGCAGTCAAATAGACTGATGTCATTCACTTTGTGGGACTTACACATAAGGAGCAGCCATTTGGGACAGTCACCGGGGACCTGTTAGTGCATCACTGACCATTCCCCAGCCAAAAGTCAGCAATTTCAGGTAGAAAAGAGTGCAAATGGGCAAAGGGATATTTTGCCGATTTTGCCAACAAAACCCTTGGCTTCAACACACCATCATATTGCGGCACTCCATTTGTATCAGTTTATTTAACACGCAGAAAAATAAGCCAGAAAGGAGTGTAACTTAACATAATTCAAGATGCATGACAGGTTGTCGGGTAGAAGATGCTGGATTTTATCAGTCCTCTTGCGATGAACTGGGAGGTGGGAGACTTCGTAAAATGGTGGCAGATAGTATCAGGAGGGGAGACCGAAGTCTTCCCACTGACACTGGATATTCTCAGGCGTGGGAATTCAGCAGCTAAATAAACCAATTAAGTGCCCAAAACAGCCACTTTCCATCCCTGCCAACATTTCACCGCCACATGGGGAGACTGGCAGGTAAACCTTGGCGGTCTCCCAGTGGGGTCCTGGCAGTGGGGGCCTTCTTAAATGGCTGATCCATGGCCTACAGAGAGGACCAACCCCACCCCGATGGCAATGACTGCCTCTGCAGAGGAACATTCCACCCCACCCCCACCACCCCCCCCACCACCCCCCTCCCCCTAAAGAGCATGCTGCCTGTGAGCATTCGTTCTGTGCCCGCAACCCCCTGGCACTAAGCAAATGAGACTCAACTCAAAAATGGGTGAGGCCTAGTCGAAGGCCAAAGACTGAGCGACAGACAAAAAAAAATATGGGCAGAGAGAAAGTAGGAGCCGGGAAGACAGAGATGCCAACAAGCTTTGCATCATGATGCATAATGTTGGACTGCATGCATCTTTTAGATTAAACCTAGGCCAATTAATTCCTTCTCTAGTAACTTACTGCCCTTTTCTATGTTTAGTGCATAGACATCCTTTTGTATTGCCTTAATAGATTTGATTATTGTCACAGATTCAAATAAAGGAGTAGGTTTACCAGATTTTGTAAGGCTTTTGAAAACCTGTTACATTTCATAAATTCCTTTAAAATTGTGTTACTCTCACCATCTGTGATTTTTCTTCCCTTTTTATGAAAGTATTGAAAGAGGAGAAAAAGAAAACTCTTGCTAAGGGCAAAAAAATAAAACCGCCATGATTTATAGGGTCATCCAGCCCGATGACTGCTCCAACATGTGACCCCTGCACTCAATCGCTACAGCACATACCCCACTGAGTTTGCAGAGCTGTAGCGAGATGTGCAGGACATCGAGTTTTGAATGGATTTTCTTTCTGGAAAGACTCTAGACTTTCAGCACAGGAAAGAATAGATGTCGAGCAAAACTTCTCCTGGGTCCACACATTGTAAATCACGCTGTCAGCCCATCGATTGATAAGGCTTTCTATTTTAATACATTAATGGTAATTTTCTGACTTTGGGCAGGAGTGGCACCCCTGAGAGTGCACATCGAATATCTTAAAAAACCCAAAATGTACAAGCAGCAAGTGCCAGAATATCTGGTATTTGCTCTCAGTGAGAGAGAGTCCCCTCTGAGAGCACATTGGAAAATTTCCTTGATTCACAAAGTGCTCTTAAACAAGTGTTGTCATGTAACATAATCATTCAAAACAACAAAGGTGAGTATTTGCTCTACCTTCACACATCTCTGTCAAGCGTACGGCTTTGATTTTTAACTCAAGGGGGAATTGATGCCTAGTCACATGCTTCAGATCTATCCACCAGCCAAAGTATGAATGATGACAGCGCCGACGAGTGGGAGCGGGAATTGGGATGGGAGCTGAACTCTGCCAGGGAGACAAGCGAACGGTCCCCAAAACAATGTAATTGGAAATTGGAGGCTGTTTTCGGGTAGGTTAGGGTGGCAGGGGGAACGTGTCAGGGGTGTCATAAACAATTCAAACACTGAAAATGGTTTATCTTCAAGGACTAAGAACATTCTAGAAGAATTTGTGATTTTTCAAAGACACTGTCCCTTAAAGGGTTAATGCAAGGACTCTGGCTGCTGCTGGTCCTGGAAAAGTCAGCATTTTACAAGAAAAGGTAATGATGGGGCAGAATATTGCCGTCAGCGTGCAGGGGTGGGCCCAACACGCCGACACGTAAAATGAAGCAAGATGACGTCAGGCGTTGCACGTCATTTCAATATTTCGTTCGGCGGGCGCACGCCGGAGTCAATTGCGCACCTGCCGAACTGTCGACGGCCTATTAAGGCCATTAAAAAGTAATTGACCTTATTAACAGCACTGCCCGTCCAACCTTAAGGTTGGCGAAGAGCCCAAGCGGCCTTCACATTTTTCAGGAAACCTCATCCACAAGTGGGATGAGGTTTCCTGAAGGTTTTATAAAATAATTAAATAAATTTTGCTAAATTCACAAACATGTCCAAGCTCATGTGATACTGTCACACGAGGGGACATGTTTAAATGATGTTTTACTTCATTTATAAAAGAGTTTTATTATCAACTTAATCTCCCTGAGGCAGCTCCGTGCCTCAGGGAAATTGCTGCGCTCTTTCGGGCGCATGCACGAGAAAGCACTGGCCCTGACTCTCCCTCCTCCCCCCACCTGCACAGGTGGCGCTGAGCGGGCCTTAATTGGCCCACCCACATAAAATGGTGGCGCGCAGCCAATCACAGGCAATTACATTTTGCAATTCATCTTTATTTTAACCATTGTAAACTGGCTCTGTTAACCTGCAGTCCCTTAACTGGACTGCCCATAGTTAGATATGTGCCTTACGGTCAATAAAATAGTGGAGGAGGAGAAGTTCTTGCTCCTGTTATGACTGAGATGGGAGGAGCACACTGGCTGTCTCTAGTTCCACTACTCCATGGGTCACAGCACATACTTAAATGATTTCTCCAGTTAGCTATACGGACAAATATGTGCTTTACCTATGAATCTTAGAATGGCCACCCAATGCCCAGGTTTCTTCAATAAACAACAAAATTATTAGTTTATTATAAACCATATTTGTCAAGTAGAAGGCAAAGCTTATTAACATACAGTATGAAATATGAAAGTATAATAATTACTCTAAATACCCAATGTGCAACAAAAAATGGTCCTTATCCTTCAACAGTGGACAACCAATTGTCGTCTTAAAATAATGCCAAAAGCAAAATTGTGCAGATGCTGGCAATCTAAACTAAAAACAGAAAATGCTGCCTTGGAATGTTAACTGTATCTTTTCTTTTCCCAAAACTGTTGCCATTTTCTAGCATTTTCTGCTTTTGCTTAAAATGATGCTGATTAAAAAGTCTAGGCTTTGGAGAAGACGTGAGCTCCCTTAAGACTGTTCGTTTCTCCTGCTATACACTGATAATAATTTATTTGCTTCCTTAATATTGTTCCTACCACTGCCACGAGCAACGAGTTCAAATTAGGAGGCAATTCCAAATTTTTGATTACATTACATTTGTTTTGCTTCATCAAGTGCTAAAGGCAGGATGCCTCAGTTCTGTTCCCTGAATGTCAGTGCTTGTGGTGCGGCTGTTTAACTGTGATATGTTCTATTTAAATTGCTTTGTGATGTCAGTTGCCCTGTTGATTCAGATGAATGGAGATTAATCAGTGTGTCTACTGTTCTGTCACTACACACAGTTTACAAACACAACACAATGTAAAACAATGCAGCAACATCCTCGACAGCATCAGGATCCCTGTAAACAAAATTCTCTGCAATAATCATCAGGAACTAACTGTACAGCATCCATCGGCTCACTGCACCTTCTTGTAAACAACCTAATCACTACCACTTAACCACAGGATGGTAATTCCATTGTGTGTGGTAGCAGGCTGGCTCCAATACCACTGATTATTGATTGCATCATGTGTGGCAATCTTGTCCAATAGCCCAACTGAATAGCCACAGGCGTGTCTATGGTGATACTGATTAGGCACAGGCTCTGGTAGAAAATGCCGCATTCAACACAGCGAACTGTACATCATGTGTTTATTGACTATCATTAACTCTGAGATTTTGCAGTCTCTATATTTCCCCAGAGTTTGGAACTCTGGCATGAATTTATCAGACGCAGCACATCTTAGTGCAGCTTCTTGGCTTTTGTCCAACAGTTCCGAGCTAATTCTGACTTTCTAAGTGTGATAGCCCAGCATGTTGACTGGTACATTGAGAAATGTCAGGTCTGACTCCTGTTTTCCATCCGGACCCTGCTTCTTCTCTCCATCCAGACTTGTCCTTGCTCTCTACCTGGACCTGGCTCCTTCTCTCCACCCAGACCTGTCACTGCCCTCCATCCATACCCAGCTCCTTCTCTCCATCCGGACCTCTGCTCCACTCTCCATCTAAAACACTACTGGCTGCTATTTGGTCCTTTGTCATGACAGCCCTGTTGTAGCTGCCTAGAGAGTGGTTATTCCAATTGGCTGGGCTGACAATAATGACAGGTCCCCACATAGACAATATTGTTGGTGTTTCCATTGAACTGAAATCTAGCATTTTCACACCATTTTAGCAGATAATCAGTAAGCAGTGGCCAAAGCAGTAACGCACACACAACAATCAAAAGATAATCACACTTTACCTTTCATCTTACTATTTTACCAGCAAACATAAAAAAAGGGTGACAGCTGTTGAGTACAAATATTAAAATCAATAGCCCAACAGTGACATTTATTACTCTGTTTTAACATACAAACCAAAAATATAATTAGCCGAATCTGAATTCCCAAATAGCCACATGTGATTGGCGGATAATGTATTGGACAACACTGAGGTAAGGAAATAAGTAGGCTCAGGCATGATATGGGTTATTGATTGCATCGTGTTTGGAAGAGGTTTGGCTCCAACATACTGCAGGTTACAGATTGCATCATGTGTGTTGGAGAGGGCTGGCCCTAATGTACTGCAAGCCACTGACACCATTGTGTATATGGGAGAGAGCCAACTCCAAAGTAGTGCAGCTTACTGATACCATTGTGAATATGGGGAGAGGGCTGGCTGAGTTTTGTCAGACCTCTGGGCTTTGTTCCTCTCAGGCCCTGGGCCATCTCCTATTTCATTTCATTCTTTCTTGAGACCTCACAAGTGTGAAATGCCTTGTCTCTCTTCTGTACAATCTAAAACCTTGGTTTGACCACAGCTTATCTCTGCCTCCTGATTTATTTCATCTTCTCTCCTACTCTATTCAGACTTGATGGTGTCCTGCATTACGAATCATGGTCCTTCTCTTCAGTTTCTCAATAACTGAAAAACTCCTGTCAGTTATCTATCTAATTGAAATTGGACTTTTGCTCCATAGCCATCCAGCTAATGATCAATCAGCCTCCACTTACTTGTGTGACGTGTGTCTATCATTCTGGAGCTCATTATCCAAATCAAGTAGACCTTCATCTTCGGTTATCAACTGTTTGCTACATAACCACTCATCTTTCTTTAGCTTCAGGAGCCCTGCACAGAACTTAGCTCCCATTTCTTCCAGCTCCCTGGTTCCAAGTTGGAGACCCTGTCAGCAAAATAAGTAAAGTTCCAATTAATGTGATGTACATTTATGGCACAATTTAACACTTTTGATGCTGCTTTTACATTCTCTTCAATGCAGTTGGAGCCACAATGGATTAGTTCGTCAGTAAGACATGACGAAATGGAACCATGATTTGTTTGGATGCCATGTCTCTCATTCATCACTTGCTGATTGATTGATTGATAGACAGATAGACAGACAGACAGACAGACAGACAGGCAGACAGATAATTGGTTTATTGAAAATTCATCATGGCAGCATGTGCCAAATTGTGATGAAAATACAAATAATCATAATTCATAACAGCTATAGACAATCATTAAAATAAAAATAAAGTATAAAATAATAAAAAGATCCCACAATTATGAACATTTCAGTATACAAATAATTACAATATGTTGCGAAATGCAGGTCTCCTTAACTTACAAAATAAAAATGAAAAGTCTACTGTACCCTGCATTTTGTAGTCAAGTCCATAGGTTATATTTTGTCAAGTTGAGTTCATTAAATTCTCAATTATTTACATACTATTTATGAGTTGAGGGGCTTTAGGGACTCAGAGAGGCTTTAGTATAACATTTATGGCATGAGGGGGAATATGCTGCCTTTGTGCAAATGAGCTGTCATGTACTATCATTATTTCCATTTACAAGGGCTGAACAGCCAATTTCACAAATGTTTAGCTGATGAGCTCCAACAATGAACTCTTGCTGTTCCTCAATGTTCACTCTGCCTATACGCCACAGGTCTGACTCTCATGGCCTATATTTTAAATAAGAATAACAATGATGCCGCCAGTACTCGCAGTTATTTTGTCTTTCATCTGTCTTTATTCTGGGGGTTGGCCGCACTATTAACAATCTTTCTCCACTGATTTCTATTCTCCGCTGCCCTTATTGCCTGTCCACGTTCTGATATTACCCATCCATGCCATCTTGGGTCTTCCTTGTGCATGTTTTCCAAGCATTTTGCCTTGCATTACCTCTTTTTCCAAACATTTCCCTCCTGTCCTTATAACAGTCCAAATTATGTGACGTTCATTGATATCACTGCAAACAAGTTCCTCTTAACACCAACTTTCTCGGGCACCCACCCATTTGTCTGCTTGGCCGTCCATGATACACGTAATATCCTTCTGAGTCCTTTCATTTCAAATGCTCTTATTTGAGTCTCATCACTCTTCTTGATGGTCCAGCTTTTGGAGCCGTACATTGTTGTTGGCCACACAAGGGCTTTCAGAAGACGAATTTTCGTTGTAATCAAGATGCTGTGGCTATTCCATACTCTTTTAAGTGAGTTCACAATGCCATGACCCTTGTTAAATCTAGCCTGAATCTCTTTGGTAGACTCTGCATCTTCCATGATGAGTGACCCAAGATAGCGGAAGCTATCAAACTGTTCAAGCTGAACTCCATTAATCAGAATCTTGCAGGTCTTCCCCCCCCATCCCCATCACCTTTATCTTGTCGACATTGATCAGGAGGTTGTATTTCTGGTTAACTTTATCAAGATGATCCACCAACTCCTGTAGCTTCTCCACTCATTTAGCAAGCAGAATAATATCATCAGCACATCGAAGATTCAAAACTCACCGCCCGCCAATCAGTATCCCATCTATGTATCCATCAAGTGTCTCTCTCATTATCATTTCTGCCAGGTTGTTGAATAAAATGTCAAGAAGACACACCCCTGCCTAACACCCTTTTTGACTCTGAACCATTCTGAGACCAAGTCAGCAACTGTGATCCTAGCTCGTTGCTTGTGGTGGGGGCCACACTGTTTCAATTCTCTAACAACCACAAATCACAGTGCTAAAGCTCACTGACAGTTTATGTGTAAGTGTATAAACAGCTGGCAGCATTCATTCACCATTGATCAAAAATTCTGGGCCTACATTTTGCAAGTTCGCACCTTACGAAATAATCATGTTATGGCTGAACTCCAAGCATTACCTATAGTTTAAACTGTTAGAACTGAGTAAATAAAAATCAATGGCCAGGATTTTACAGCCGCGCGTGGTGTGTCTCCCCCCAGCAGAAGCAGCGAGCTATTTAAATCTCCATTCAATTCGGCGGGACTGTAATATCCCACCGGGTGGGAGGGGCCATAAAATCCTGGCCAATAAGTGATTTTCACAATTATAACTTCCTTTGATTCTGGAGCCATACTTTCCGCTGTTGAAGAAAAATGGGAGAAATTATATGTTTCAACAACAACAATTTATATTTATGTAATACCTTTAACATAATGAAATGTCCCAAGAGGCTTCACAGGAGTATCATAAAACAAAGTAAAACACCAAGCCACATAAGACGATATTAGGTCAAATGACCAAAAGCTTTCAAAGAAATAGGTTTTAAGGGGATGAAAGCAAGATAGAGAGGCGGAGAGCTGCAGGGAAGGAATTCCATAGCTTGGAGCCGAGGCAATTGAAGGCACGGCCATCAGCGGTGGAGTGATACTAACTGAGAATGCACAAGAGACCAGAATTAGTGGAGCACAGATATCTCGAAGGTTTGAGAAGTTAGCACAGATTACAGAGATAGGCAGGGGTGAGGGGTGAGGGATTTGAAAACAAGAACCATCTAAATATGTAATCTGGTAATTAAATTGTGCAAATGCCAAGTTCATGGACAAACAATTCCTGAGAATGGGACCTCATTGGTGGGAACAATCAAGTAAAACATTTTTCATCTGTGTGTGGATCACATGATTTTCATAAGCAATTTACCAGATAAATGTATTGTGCAGACTGGTGGAACAATGTGAAGAAATGTTTGGTGGGGAATAAGACAGCAATCATGGCTTGGTGTTACAGTTAGAGGCAAAATGGCCCTCATTGATTCTAAGGAGATGCTGGAAGGTCCAAAAGAAGATGTTTTACTTCAAGAAGAGCGCAAGAGTAGAAATCAAGTCCATAGCCTGTAAAAATCAGTTTCATTTTTGTTCATTTTCATCAATCCATTCTTGGAGTGATGCGAATACTCAGAATTGTGCCAAATATTGGCAACAGTACCTACTACTGGACTGGCAATGTGTTCTTCAGGTCTGTTAGTGCTTTCTACAGTCCTGTGCTAACTTTCTGCTGATGTGTTACTGGTTTTTAAACATCAGTACCATTCTGTTAGTGCTCTGCACAGATCCGTTAATGCTTTCCAACAGTCTACTGGTGGCTTCTAGGGATCCATAAATGTTTTTATTGATTGTGTAGTTCTTGTTAGCACTTCCTTTTGGTCCATTAGAGCTTTCTACCAATCTGTTAGTGCTTCCCACCAGTTTGTTAGCGCTTCTTACTGATCTGCTAATATTTATCACTGGTATGTTAGTGCTTTCTAATATATTCCAACTCCAACCCCCGTTCTCTCCCTTTTGCTGCAGACGCCATATTGACTTGTGATGGCCTTCCAGCACACTCATTCCATAATGCTGTTGGTAATGACGTTGTCTACAAACTTGCTTCCTGTACTCCTTGCTGACTACTTGGTAAAAGAAATGAAAGGTGAAAAAGAACTGGCCATTAATTAACAGGTTGAAAACTCAGAGCCCAATTATCACCATTGCTCATAGCCAATTGAAAAGGGAAGCTGAGGTTACAAGTGAGCAATTCTGTAAAGTGCTGATAATTGCTTCTCCACTATGTCAAAATGAGGAATGTCGGCAGTGTTTTGGGGCAGCTTGAATACTAAAGCTGGGTTTCATGCGATTGGTTTATTATTTAATATTACTTAATCATGTAATGTATTTCATATATTATATTACATAGCATTAAATTGCTATTCTTTCTCCTTTGGGGCATGGGTCCCAACCTTCACCTACAGATGAATGAATAATTTGCCTTTCTGATAAGACCAGGTGGTGCTGTGCATTGCCTTTCTCAGACACACAATTAGATCCAAACCAAAGAGATTTCTCTTTAACAGATCAGTGCGCAGACACAGACAGCTGCAGGAGGGTTAAGATTGGTGTACACCAGTAACTCATTGTAAATTGACAGCCCAGTTGTACTCCTCATACAACCTTTTCTTCCAATGGAGAAGAAAGTTGGGCATGGTGTAGGATAAGATACCAATTCCCAGAGAGCCCATTTTGTCCTACTGGCAGACACCAATTTCACCCAAATGGCTCACAATGTAATGATGGTACTTGACAAGGACCCTAAAAGACCTGGAGAAACTGGGCACAATGACTAAGTCACAGGCTTCCTACTGGCTAACACATCTTCTGTGAAGGCCTTTTAGCTCTCTCTGTAATTTGTTAGTTCATTGCCCTTATGCCTCTTGTATCCAGGTATAAGAATTAAATATAAAAATCAAGCTCTAATAGCTTGTGAAATTTTCCATTTTACAGCTTTTTAAACTAAATAAGACAGTTCTGATCAATAACCACTTAAATGGCTTCAATCTACCAGTGCAAACTCCAGGCTGGTGGTTTAGGGTGATGGACATGTTTTCTTTGAAGGTACACATCAGTATTCTGCAGCTGCTGTACTCAAACCTGCATTTAACATAAACAAGAGACACCACTTAATATAGCTGCACAGGGCATCCTAATTAACTCTTCATTCAAAGGCACTGATTCTCTGCAATATTGGAAGGGCAATGGGCCAGGATAGCCTGAGTATCCTCAGGGGAGAGATACGGGTCATACCATGGAACTACTTGAATTCTAGTTAATAATTTATTTGATTAAAGAATCACACACATTGAGTATTCTTGTTAGCAATGGAAGAGACAAATTGCATTGTTCCAATTATTCAGCTATTAATTTCCATTCTTCTGGGTTTTAACAGACCATTTATCAAAACTGTGTAATGTGCTGCTTGTTCATTGTGTAAATGGACTATTTTTCTCCAAGAAAATGAGGTTGCTTTGCACATTATTTGGGTGCAGAGCACCCATCTCGCAATCTGCCCACATCCATTTCATTCGAGGTGAGGAGGAGGCACCTTTGGTGCTGCTGCCTCATTTATCTGAACCTGGTGTAGGGCTGGGCATGGTCACACTGCAGCTGCCTCTGCACTCAGCAGGGGGCTAAGCAGTGTTTGCTGAAAGGCACGTGGTGTAGATGGCCTTCTGTTTCTCAGGGCAGTCTGTCCCTCTTAAAGGGAAGCTGCACTGAGCAGCAGGAAGATGGTACAAATCTAAACAAGGAAAATGTAAGACCAGGGCTGAGAAAGGTTCCTGAGTCACTGATGCGGCACCGGAGGCCTCAGTGGTAGAGGTGATCAGTAAAGGTGCCACTGTTCTGTGAGGGGCCAGGAGACCCTCAAGGACCACTCCTATAGGAGACTAAAAGGAGATGGCCAGGGAAGTCATTTTCCCATCTCCTGGGCTCAAGGACTAACGACAGGTGCCACTAGAAGTCCAATGACCTCACTTCTGGGTGATCAAAGCCAGTGCCTGCATCTTCACATGACATCTCCTAGCAGCCTCTCACACTGTTCAACACCACATCCCCAACAATCACCCAGCAACACGTCCTGGCACGCAGGATTCACACCTGACATTCAAATGCTTCACCTCACCCCCAGACACTTATCAATGCTGCCAATCTCACAATCACTTCTTGCTGCCTCCACATATATCCAGCTATTCAGCTATGGCAGGCACAGAATCCAAACATACTGCAATAAAATTACTGATGCTCTTCCCTCTTTCATGCAGGACAAGGTGGCACACAGTGGAAGGGAGCAGGTCAGAGCTGGCACGGGACAAGGAGGCCTGCATCCCCTGAGCCCTACGGAGGAGATTGTGGTCCACATCCTGGGACCAACCGTGGCATCTGGCATCACTGAAAACATTCAGAATGATGGTGTGTTCCTACCTTATGTCCCTTTTCAACGCTCCAGCTTCCCCTCATCCTGGTATCTGACCAGCAAGCTGCAGATGGTGTCACCATGGACATCTTGCTTTATACGTCAACACACTTCACTCACCTCAATATTCCCCCGGTGGATTTATGCTTTCAGACACCCAAGATCTGCCACATGCACAGACACAGCAGCCCCAGGGGGAGGGAGAGAGACAGCAGCAACACAGAACTGATGGAGAAGCCCTGTCACTTGATCTGATACTCTCAGCCACCAGTTCAGATACCGGAACTGCAGGTACTCTAAAGGCTAGTATAGGGTTTGGATCAGAACGCGATGAGTCATTTGGCGTGAGTGGACTGCAGCCAGACCAGTAACAAGAAGTGGCTCATGGGCCAGAGAGTGACAGGTGAGTTCTGCTCCAGGGAACTCCGAAGAAGAGCTCGATGAGGCAGCATTCAGGAGAACGCTGATGGGTGCACATTGAGACACTGCCAGACAGTCTCCTGTCACTATCAGGGAGCATGGAAGAGACCAGGTCTAAGTTGACAGACAGCATCACTCAGAGCTTTCCCTCTCTACAGCCACTGTTCCATCGCTCTGTGGTGCTGCAGACCCCAAGGCACTGCCACTGCAGCACCCACACCCACTGCAGCCTTTGTGTGTAGAAGTCACCTACTCCTGTTAGATACATTCAAGGGTGGGATAGACAGATTTTTGATCTCGCCAGGGAATTAAGGGATATGGGGAGCAGGCAGGAAATTGGAGAAAATGAAGCCCAAGATCAGCGGTGATGGTATTGAAGGCTCGATGGGCTGTGTTTACTCCTGCTCCTATTTCTTGTGTTCCTCTGACATCCTGTGAAGATGCAGAAACACTCCCTGTCAAGTCCAGGAACTCACCACAACATCCCTAAAAACACTCCAGAGTACCTTCAGACATTTTGCATTCGCAGAAGTTCTTCAAAATTGACTAACCTTCAAGCTGGGAGCCTGAAGTTTTAAGTAACGTTGGTGGAGGGCCCACCAGCTGAATGCTTGATTTTTTTTGTGTAGCTGAATTTTTTGTGCAACTGAATGCTTGATCTTTTGCGAGGGATGTGTGAATTTGTTGAATGGACCCACATGGTCCAAATGTGAAAAATGGGTGTCACATCAGTCGGTTGGGCTGTTTGTTATTACAAAAGCGTGAATTTAGGTTGCTTCTGACGCTCGCAGGAGATGCCCGGACATGCACCCTTCACAAGATGGTGAACCAGCTGGATGCACCTGAAGCGACTGGGGGCATATACACACCCACAAGAGGGCAAAAGACTTCTGGAGCTGGAGGCAGTGCTACAGATCCAAACTTCACACCCTGAACCCATCATGGTGTTCACTTTCTGTACAAAGCTGCAACCCCTTCCTCTAATTAAATTTTAGATTTTGACACGACTTATCCAGCTGCATCAACTGCTGCTGTAGGTCCCTCTTGTATCCTATCAACCAGGGTTTGCTTTTATATGTCCAATGTCTAAATAAATGCAGCTGAATCCAGGCATTTAGCAGAGAACTCTTACTAATGTAGTTAACGTTTCAAGTCCGCATGACTCTTCAGAGTCATACAAACTCGAAACGTTAACTCTGTCTTTCTCTCCACAGACGCTGTCAGATCTGCTGAGTTTTTCCAGAAATTTTTGTTTTTGTTTCAGATTTCCAACATCCTCAGTATTTTGCTTTTATCTTGCTATTCTGCTCTGGCTTACTGGAATAAATCACACGACACCGGGTGACATCCTTGTTTTCTGCAGGCAGGTGAATGTACATACTGGATGACTGAAGCTCCAATTATAAATCAGCAAATATATGTACTACTGAGCAGGTAGATGGACAGTGCACACTACAAAATTCATAGTGGTTGGTAGTTTTACTAAATGTCTTGGAAAGTTAAAAGTAACTTACGTGTTTTTCCTGAGTTAACTTTCAACATAAGATTGATCTTTGCAGCACAGCCTCTCATTTCTATTGTGGTGAAATGCAACTACAGAGCCAAGCTAGTTCAGCATTTCTCTGCTGGCTTAGACTGACCATCGACTGGGACAAAGTTGGCAAAATATATACGATGCACAACCACATAACAATACATAGGCCAGGATCTTCCGGCCCCATCGTGGGTGGGACCCTCCGCGGGTGAGGCAGCCCCCCAGCCAGGAGTCCATGGACTTGCGGTGAGACCGGAAGATCGTGGTGGCGGGCGGGAGCGGGAAAATCCCACCCATAGTATTTACAGCATGAAGACAGGCCATTTGGCCCAACAGCCCCTGCTGATATTCAAGCTCTACACAAGTTTCCTCCCACCCTTGTTCATCTAACCCAGCAACATGTCCTTCTATTTCTCTCTCCCTCATGTGTTTATCTAGCTTCACCTTAAATGCATGTTTTGCTATTCACCTCAACCACTCCTCGCGATAGTGAGTTCCACGCTCTAACCACTCCTGAATTCCCCATTGAATTTATTAGTGACTATCTTATATTTGTGACCCCTGTTTGTGTTCTCGTCCATATGTTGTCTGCCCTATAAAACCCTTTCAGAATCTAAAAGACCTCTATCAGGCCACCCTTCAGTCTTCTATTTTCCAGAGAAAATCCATTAAAAAAGCCCATTAAAAACTGAATCTTTTATAATTACTTTGAACTGACAACAATTTGCAATCTTCAAACACAGATGCATGGGACCAGGCATGGGCCTCCTGTGGATAGCAAACTCAAACTGAATTGCTTGGCCATTAAAGCATATTAAAGCGATCAAGCCACCTGATTTCATAACAGCTATTTACAGCTGCATCAGTTAGGGAGAGAAGCCACCAACTGCTTCATTTTTGTCAGATCACCATAACATACTAATGGTACCCCATGTCCAGATTGATTGTGTTCTCATTAAGTTCCATCAACCAATACTGGGAGTTACAGTAGATCCTGACGTGGTCCTGGGTCCAACTATGTTTAGCAGGTGACATTTAGTGGGCGTGAGAGCTCCTTTCACAGAAAGATTGAGCAAAATATCCTAAGGTCCAATGTTTTTTTCACGGTGGAATGACAATTCCACATCCTTTTCCTGACTACTTTTATGCCAATTGTTGTTAATGTAATTTTGATCCCAAACTAGTTGGTGAAGTCTGAGACTAGACACTAATACTTGATAATAAGTTTATTTACAGAATGCAGCATCACATATGTCTACTTCCTACCAACCACCCCAGTGTCCTAGCAGTCTCTCTTTATACTCTATGCCAGCGGACACCGTGTGCTCCCTCACCAAGGACACCCGGCCATGAACATAGCTGCGGAAGAGGGGCAGACAGTCAGGCCAGATGACCCCCTCGACCACCCACTGCCTGGACCTGTTAATGGCCAATCTGGCCAAGCTCAGGAGCAGGCCCACAAGGAGGTCCTCCTCCCACCACACCAGGAGCGTGGGGTTGAAGTGCAGTTAAAACTTGAGGAGCAACCCCTTCAAATAACTAAAAAGGGGCTGAAACCTCATGCACTCTGTGTGTACCTGGAACACAGACTCCTCATAGCTGAAGAAAACATAGGTGGCCTAGGAGTCCATGAACCATTTTAACCTAGGGTTGTATGGGACCTGCTGCATGCAGCACCCTCCATGCCAGGTCCTCAATGGAAAAGGGGAGGACTCCCACATAGAAACCCCTCCACTGAGGTAGTCTCTCTCTTTATTCTCTTTTTTTTAAATACTCTTGACTATACCTGTAACTAATTGGCCATATTAACAGGTGAACAGATCAAATTAAGTAAACAGATCAAATCAAATTAAAGTGCTACTCTCCTCTCAAGGGAACTGTAACAAAGGAAGATTTGTTCTAAAGGAACCTTAGTGAGTTAAATTAAACTTTCATTTTGGGGGCTGATAACGTACTCCAGTCCCCACGGTGCCCATCGGTCGTGGAAGGCATGAAGCACGCGAGTGGACACCATGTGCTGGCTCTCCAAGGACACCCGGCCACAAACGTAGCTGCAGAAGAGGGTCGGACAGTCAGGGCAGATGATCCCCTCCACCACCGCTGCCTGGACCTGCAATGGCCAGCTTGGCCAGGCCCAGGAGCAGGCCTACAAGCTGGTCCTCCCCCACTCCACGCATTGGGCGGCCAACAGTCAGGAACATTTATGTTAGATACTTAAGTAGTGGACAAGTCTGTACCAAGCTCTCTAATGTGAATTTGATGATTATTTTCAGTCCCAAAGCACACATTCAACAGCTTAATCTATAGCAAAATATTGCAGATGCTGGGAATTTGAAATTAAAGCAGAAAATACTGGAAATAGTCAGCAGGTCAGGCAGCATCCATGGAGAGAAACGTAGGCCCAATTTTTCACCATAATGGAGAGGCTCTCCGTCGTGGCAAAAGTCCCGGAAATGGCTGAAAATCCACCCTTGGACCCAGCATTTTCCATCTTGGCAGGGATGGAACCGGAATCGAGCCAGGATTCGCACATGCACAATTCGCCAACACAGCTGGTCATTTAAATCACCAGCTGCCTACACTGAAGTGGGGTTTTGGAAAGCCAGGAGTGTGAAACCCAAAGTGTGCAGATTTGAACAGGTAAGAGGAGGTCTGAAATGGTGGAGTCATTTGGATAGCCAGAGTACCCCTTTGGATAGGGTCCCAGGACACCTTTAGAAGAGGTAAGGCATTCTTTGGGATTGTTAAAATTAAATATGATTATGCACTTTTTACACACAACCTCATTCGAACTGTTCAATTCTTAAGGAACTGTCAAGCTGTCAATGAACTGTTCAGCTGTCAAGGAACTATCCAGCTGTCAAGGAACTGCCCAGCTATCAAGGAAGTGCTAAAGCTGTCAAGGATACGCGGTGAATCGGCATGGAGGGGGTAAGAGCAAAGGGTGGTGGATGGGGAGCATGAATTGGCATGGGGGTATGAGCGGCCATGGGGGCTGGGTGCGTGGCGTGGGCTGACATGGGTTGGCATGGATGGGGCATGGGGAGTGTGTAGGGGGTGAAGGCTGGAGGGGTGTTTTTTGTTTTAATCTTTTACTTTATTTATTTGAACACAATGCGGCGGCCTCCTACCCAGCCTGCCTCTGTACCCGGCAGCCTTCGCACTTATTCTGGGGTTGCCCACCCGAACTCCTATTTCAGTTTGCACCCACTCCCCCTGACCAAAAATCCGACCTGCGGGCAGACCTTTCTAAAGGTTGGGTTCGCAGAGATGGGACATTTCCTGACACTGCCCATCCAACCCAGGGAGGAAAGCCTGAGCCAGGGTTAACGTTTTGGGTTGATGGCCTTTCATCAGAACCACATCAGGTCATTGACCTGTTTCTCATTCTGCAGATGCTGCCTGGCCTGCTGAGTATTCCCAATATTTCCTGCTTTTGTTACCAAGGATTATTCTTGCATTTGCTCAGCTTTTTCTGTACTTTTTCTGGTGCATCCAAAGAACACAGTGAGCAGCCTAAAGTAATGAAGTTGTTTTCACATTTTGCTAAATAATAAAGAAATGGGATAATTCAATTGCCTGAGGTTGATGTACCTCCTTAACCCCTTTGTGTGTGAGAGAGTCACAGGAGTTCAGTGAATGAGAGGACAGTGAAAGTAGGGATTTTGACCTAAATCAAATGAGTAACTGCTAAATTATAATTGTTATTATAAAAGGCGCTATGCAGTTGGTGTGCAACTTAGGCTCCCCAGCTGTAATATCGAGAGGCCCCACTAATTAAAAATGATGTCCAGACATTTATTAAACATCGCACACCCTGCACCCTTCATGCTGCTTCTTCATAATAAACACACTCAGAACCTCTGATGCGTTGGATGTCTCAGGCTCCATGTCCCAGTGATGTGGGGAATGCTTCAGGATTCTCAGCCCTCGTATGTGATCCTTTCTACCTGGGTACAAACTTGCTGCAGCGTCAGCAGGAGCAGGACTTCCACTCAGCCCCTAGAATCTGCTCCAGATGATTTGCTCGGAGCAGCCTTGTTTAGATCACTTAGGCGGGCTTCATTTCAGATTCCCTCCTGTTGCTTCGGGCGCCTGCCTTTGGACAGCTGAAGACAATCGGCGGGATTTTATGGCCCCCTCGCGGCGGGGGTGGGGCTGCGGTGAGCCGTTCAAAAGTCTGTTGACTTCGGCGGGACCGTAAAATCCGACCGGCGTTAAATTCCGCCCAATGATTTTTTTTTGTTCCAACATAGTAGAATATTACAGAAAGAAGGAGTGATTTAAATTTTAAATCCTCATCTATCCACCCCTTTCTCACCACCTAGCCACCCACCACACCCCCCCCCAAACCTCCCACAAGACCCAAAGGCATTGAATGCCTGCCAAGCACTATCATTCGTAGCTTCAAGGTTTATTTGCATAGATATAGTCAACGGCTGCTCTCACTTAGGAAATGCAGCAAGTCACAAAGGAAAATGGAGCAGCTTTGTACCTGGTTTTCCACATTTACCTGCTGAAGTTACGCTCTGGTCAAAAGACCTGTTAACCTATTTGTGACATATACAAGATTGACATTTAATGCGGGATCTACACGCGATCGATACAGAATCTGGATGTGACCCATTTGTGCTCCATACACAATCAATCCAAGGTCTGCACACAATTTTTATGTGTTCAGTGTATGCTCTGAACATAATTTAAATGTGACCTGCACGTGATATACTTCAGTAAAGTCATATGGGTATCAATTGTACCTCATTGTGTCTGTTTTGTAGACATAAAATAGGTACATCTAGGCCCACCTTCAGATAACCAACATCATGCAACCCAAGGATACCAGAAAAATGTCTAACAATTGGGTCATCTATTTTTTCAGGTGTTCCTGATAGCCATGTAACACAAGCATTAGGCCTTTTACATCATAGCATTGCATCATAGTACCATTACAGCACAGAAGGAGGCCATTTGGCCCATTGGGTCCATGTTGGCTCTCTGTAGAGCAATCCAGTGAGACCTATTTCCCTGCTCTATCATTGTAGACCTGCAAGTTTATTTCTGTCAAGTACCCATCCAATTTCCTTTTGAAATTATTGATTGTCTCCGGTTCCACCACCCTCATAGACAACAGATTCCAGGTAATTACCACTTGCTGCATAAAAAAATTCTTCCTCAAAGGCCCCCTGCATCTCTTACCAAAACCATATGTAATTGAGAGGCTTAACACCATTTGAGGCACAATGGCAGACATTTCTTTGGGATGAGCAGAGTAGAAGCTAAGGCTGTCCCACTACGGTTTTTTTAAGCTCCTGTGTAGCCAGGAGGAGGCGGAGGAGTCCCCCAATTCCAATATCCCAGTCTGCTTCATTGTCACTCACCCCTTCCATCCTTCCCCAACTCCACACCTGCCTCAAGGATTTACCCTCGGTTACCTAGTGAGGCGGGTGGCCCAAAATTCATGTGCTTCAAACTACCTATGGAGGCACAGAAGATCACAGCAATTCATCCAAATAATGTTAATGAGGGCCAAAGCCCAATTTTGGGCTCGCTCCAGGTCTGCTGTTCAGGGCGGATGCAGTTGGTGAAGCCCTGATTCTGCACCTGACAAGGGGCTCAGGCAAATATTTACCCCATAGTATCTGACCAAATAGACTACCAGATATAAAGGCTGTTGGGAGCTCATCTGCCGTTTATGGAACTCTTATGAGTGAAAGTGCAGATGGGAATATCCCTTTAAAAGTGAAATAATTCATTATCAGCTGCAGTACACCCTTGGGGCTGAAGAGATGACACAATTTGCTCTGCACTAAACTGCATTCATTATTAATGGCTTCTGTTCCCATCAAAAATAAAGAGTAAAGAGTTATTGATAGCAATGTCCGTTGTGCTTCTCACTTGGATATCAAGCATGATTTTCTGAACATGATATCTCATTGTCAATGCTCAATAAAATAAATATTTTATTTATGCACCGCCAATAAAACATTTTTTTGTCAGAATAATTAGTGGAACAAGCAGTAAGATCCTGACAAGGATACTCTGATATAGAACAACGATTTTTCCTGGATAGAGGAACTGAATGTTCTTGAGACAAGAAAGTGCTGCCTGGGTAACCGAGGGTGTTCACACTGAGGAGCTTCTGCCTGTTTATTGAATGTGACTAAATTGAAGAACCTCCTCCTAGATCACTTAATGAGGCTCTGACTGTCTCCCAGACTGGAAATGTAATTCATTTTTTTAACTTCTTTCATGGGATGTGGGCATTGCTGGCAAGGCTAGTATTTGTTGCCTATTCCTAACTGTCCTTGAACTGAGTGATTTGCCAGGCCATTTCAAAGGGTAGTTAAGAGTCAACCACATTACTGTGGGTCTGGAGTCACATGTAGGCCAGACCAAGAAAGGATGGCAGATTCCCTTCCCTAAAGGGTATTATTGAAACAGATGGGTTTTTATGACAATTGATAGTTTCATGGTCACCATTATTGACACTGGCTTTCAACTGCAGAATTATCTATTAATTGATTTTAAATTCCACCAGTTGCTATGGTTGGTTTTGAAACCACATCCCCAGAGCTTCTGGAATCCAAATTCAGTGACATTACCACTTCACCACTGTTCCCCGTTGAAGATGCTTTGACTATCCCATTGAACGTGCTGGCCTTCGAAGGCTCTGTGTCTCACTGAGTGTGATTGCAAGGAGACTACTCTTACCAGCTCACTGAATTGTTCCAAGATTCTACAGGACCAGTTGCCCCAAGGTAAACATTTTCCAGGTCCAGGCCATCAGGCTGTCAGAGGTGAGACCAGTAATGTCCAGGTATACAAGAAAAAAAGTAACTATTCCAAAACCAAAATTCTTCTAACTTTAGCAATCACTGTTCAAAGATTCTCCTGGCTACAGATAATAAAGTAGAAAAAGGTTCCGCCAGGGTCAGTAGATGCTGGAAATGGTTACGGTTCATTTTGTTTCATTGTGATTACCATTGATGCACCGGGAGCATTAATCATAGGTTTTGGATGGTCCTGAGCCATTCCCCCATTTTCATGAGCACGTATTATAATGGCCTTTCAGCAGCAACAACATGAGCATTAACAGGAAGCTCCAAATCCAATCAGAAATGGTGACCGAGTCATTGCGGACAGGAACTTGGATGAAACAGGATCTATCCTAATTTGCAGGCCTCACAAAGTAAAAATGCTACTATAGCAACAGTGATGTGCCAGAAACGATGAGTACATTTCAGGATGATGCATTGTAACGAGAAGGCTCTGACTGTCTCATTCGATGGGCAAAATTTAGTTAAGCCCAGGGGAGTGGGCTAGGAGATGCCGGGGGGCAGGATTAGAATCAGGAGGCAAGGCAGAGGGGAAGAGGGTGAAGTGCCTGTCATCTTCCCAACCCCATGCAATTATCTCAGCGAGGGCAGAAGGCTGAGGACGACCTTCCCACCCAAAGGCCAATGATGCTCTCAAGTGGCCAATTAAGGGTCTTTTCCTGCCACTGCTGGCATTTTACCAGTGTTGGGGGTCTTGCTGCCCCATTTGCGAGACTGCCCAGTAAAAGTTGGCTGCCTACCTGCGGGCTCGGGAGGGTGGCCCTCCTTATCGGACATCCTGTGGCTCAAGGTGGACCCCCTCCCACCCCTGATGGCAAGGGCTGCCTCTACAGATACCCCACCCCCCCGTCCTCATGAGCAAGACACACCCGCCACCCACCACCCACCACACCTTGCTCCTCTCACTGGGACCTGCTTGACAAGCCCCTGACCTCACTCATCTGTGTTCTAGGGCAGCAATCATGATGCTACCCTGGGCTGGGTGCAGTCTCAGAGGGTGGCCACCACTCCCAGTCATGATGTTGGGGCTGCAGAGTTTCTGGGCCTCCAATTGATCACCAGTTGAGAGATGGGATCTCCTTCCTTAAAGGGATAGGATACTGAAACCAAGCAGTTTATTGCCTGAACAGCATAGAATTGGGTCAGGGTTCCCTAAAACCACCGAAGCGGGATGGCCCCAGCTTTCCGGCCCACTATCGCCCACATCAAATTCAGCTCAATGAGTTTGTGACGAGGAGTTTCTGGTTCTGACTGTCACATCACACTCAACGAGATATATTTTTATTTTAACTACCTGAATATTAAGCATTGCCTGAACAGACTGTTGGGAGGAGAGTTGGGTGGGGATGAAAGTCTGGAAATGAGGCTATCTGATTTACCTGCCTTTAAGTTATTGGTAGAATGCTGCAGTGAAGTGGAGCATCCCCGGGGGTTGTGATCCTCCCTGAACAATTTACCAGTCTGCCCAGACAATGGGCAGAGTGAAGATAAAAATCCACCCCATTGTGTTTGGGTAGAGGAAGCTCTCACATGATAATTATGAATAAGGACAGCCATTCAGCCAAACTTAACTCATTCATCCACAACGATCCTAAATTCTACCCAATAGTTTCTTAAATAATTCTAAGGCTTTGGCCTCCAAGCAGGAGTCCTTTCTACGTGTTGATCCTTCTTTTTTTAAAGAAATTCCACATATATCAGTCCTAAATTTGCCTTTTACTAGAATGAACCTATTTCTCATGGTCTGAACATACACACATATGAAATAGGAGCAGAAGTAGGCCATTTGACCCCTCGAGCCTGCTCCACCATTCAATAAGATCATGCTTAATCTGTTTGTGTTTCATATTCCACATTCCCATCTACCTCCAATAGCCTTTCATTCCCTTGCCTAACAAGAATCCGATTGCAGCACTTTACGTTAAAGTAATTTCCAAATTTACCTTAGCCTTACTGTTTACTATCTTATTTACCTCTACAAAAACCATCTCTCGGGTGCTTTCTCTCAAGATTGTAAAACACAAGTTTCTCTAGTCTTGTCTCATAACTCAGACCTCCTATTCTATGGATCAATCTCATGACCACTCTCTGCACCACCTCCAATGCTAGAATGCCTCCCTTCCACCTTGGCTTACTGGAACTGGATATATTAATCAAGGTGTGATCAGATCAGTACACTAAATGTCCGATTCTTCAACATTTCATTGAGTTTGCTGATTGTTGGTCCACGTCGGATGCATATGCCAAACACTGAGCCTAGTAACATTCCTAGGACTTTTTCAATTATCATCCTTCACCAATTCATGATGTACATGTCTTACCCATCTTTTTTTCTTAGGTGCAGTACTCTTGTTAAGAAATGTGAACTTACCTGGTTCCTAATGAAAGCCAAGGACTCCATTTCCTGGCAAACTCAAAATTTCCAAACCTGAGAAGGTGACAGGCTGTGCATGTTCCATTCTACTTTGTTTTTTTTAAGTTAAAGGGCTTGAGCATCTGGGACATCGGGAGCATGCCTGGGTGGTGTGAAAACAACGATCACAGGACCCCGGTTTGGCGCGATAACTAAGTGGAGTCCCGGGACCAAGAGAGGGAACCCAGGGAGAGGTACCAGAGAGAGGGAGACCACCAGGGAAGGACCCACTGGGAGGAGACCGCAGGTAGGAGGAGACCACCAGGAGGAGGCCACCAGCAGGAATCACTGGGGAGAGAAACCATTACAGACAGGAGCAAAGCAAGAGGCTCCAGGCATTGCTGTTGGCAGGTTCCAGGTACTGAGGGCTCAGTAGACCTGGAAAGGCAGTGAAAGGTCAGTGGTTCCGGGGTACGGGCCATTGGGGCACCCATTGGAGCAGTGGTGTTCTGCTCAGAGTGGCAGAAGAACTGGAGTTGTGCCTGTGAGTTAGAGATGGAATGCAGTCTCAGGAAGCCAATGGACTCCAGTCTCAGGAGAAAGATTAAACCATCAGGAGGTGAGCAGAGTTGAGGTAGTCTGAGTCAGAGTGACTTTTGGAGGGAATTCAGAGGCTAGACCTTTGAAAGTGAAGACTTGAAATCCCTCATGAGGGAGACAGAGTTTTAATGAGATTGTGTAATTCACAGTGGACACTGATGTCTGGGTGGGTGCTGAGGAATCCACGGGACATGCCTTGGTTGCATCTGCCATTTATTGTGCAGTGTAGTGTGCTCAACCACGGTTTGCCTGTTAATTCACATGTACCTAACATTAATTCTAAATGTTAAAGTATAAGATAGATACGGTAAATTGTTTTATTTTTCTGACTTTTTATAGTAAAGTTTATTTTGTTTGTTTAAAAACCACAGAATCTTGAGGCTTTAACTGTCACTTTGTATGACTGGAACAAGGAACCTCTGATGCTTTCACTCACCTTATATTTGCCCTGAGTACAGCCACAGTAAGTGCTCTCCATGGTGTAGCTTCGGAGAACCCCAATCTCCCTCCAAACCACCACCCGCGCTGTTGCTTCCCTTGACTTCTGTACCAAGAAGCAGCAGCGGTTGATGGCGAATGCTGGGGAAATCTTGTCCAGAAATTTGGGGATGGTCTGCGGAAAGAATATTTAGAAGAAATTTACTTACTTAATTCAACAGCAAAGAAGTCAGCAATCAGAGACTTTTATAGCTTTCCATTCATATCACAGTGCAGTGTGAGTGATGATGCTTTAATGACTTCTGGGAAAAGATTTGTGCAGTTCATGTTTCTGATAAAGTTGCAGTGCGGCACCATCTGATAAAAACTGTAACATTTCAATCGGATGTCTTTTAAAGATACAAATTCCTCTGTCACTATTTATATCTTTGACATTCAGGGTGAGAGAGGGCAACAGTTGTCAATGGAACAGAAGAGAGGGCACTAAAATCAATGGAATAGTGGAAGAGACCAATGTCAGTCAATAGAACAGTGCAATTGGGCAATGTTAGTCAGTGAAACAGTGATGGCTCAATTTTTGTCAACAAGACAGCACTCTTTGTCAATGATGAGAAGCAAAGCAGTCAATGAAATAGTAGGAGTGAGAGATTGCCAATGAAATGATGAGAGGGAGCATATTGGTCAATAAATTGTGTGAAGGGTCATAGGCTTATCATTTGAATGGTAAGGGGGCAAGCACCTGTCGGTGAAAATTTGAATTTTTCCATTAACTTCTATTTTAAACAAGAATCAGTAAGCACCAGCCTCACTCATTTGCTATGATCCTTGGTTGCCTTGAGTTGATCCCAAGTTAAGACAGAATTATCTCAAACTTTTCACCAACCATTTAAAACCATTTTCAGCGTGTAATTGGTTATTGGGAACCCAGGCGCTAAGTAAGAACACATTTGCACGTATCTTCCAAGTAGTGGCAATGCTTGTTGAAAGTTTAAACTTCCTGGGCAATTCCCATGTAGATCCATACGTCAGGACTTCCGCAGGGTCCTGATGCGCATCTTCCGGTCTCCAATAATCCAATAACCAGATGATTTGGGTCTTTATTTTGTATTTACAATGGGTCAGTTAATCATCATATGGTGTTAGATCATGAAAATATTATAAAATTCACAGAAATATTCCATCAATCATTTCAACTATATAATTTACATCTATATTCACTATGGGTATGGTGGCATTGTGATTATGTTACCTGACCTATGTGCTCCAGTGACATGTTCAAATCCCTCCATGGCAAATAGGGAATCAAAATTCAATTAATTAAATAAATCTGGAATAAAAATCTAGTATTAGTAACGGGATCATCTGGTTCACTAATATCCTTTAGGGAAGGGAATCTGCCTTCTTTACTTGATTTGCCCTATATATGACTCCAGACCCAAAGAAATGTGATGACTCTTAAGCAAGTCGCTTAGTTGTACCAAACCGCTACAAAAAAACAATAAGAATAAAACCAGGCAGACTGCCCAGCATTGACCTAAGTACTGGACACAACAAAGGCACATCTGGCTCAGTCAACCCCACAAAGTCCTCCTCACTAACATCTGGGGACTTGTGCCAAAATTGGGAGAGCTGCCCCACAAACTAGTTCAACAACAGCCTGACACAATCATGCTCACACATTCGTACCTTAAAGTCAACATACCACATTCCTCCATCACCATCCCAGGTGGGACCCATCCCACCAGAGATGATAGCACAGTGGTATACAGTAAGGAGGCAATGGTGATGGGAATCCTCAACCTTGACTGAGGGCCCATGGCATCAGGTCAAACATGGGCAAGGAAATCTGCCGATTCCCAACTTCCTCAGTTAATGAATCAGTTTTCCTTTGTGTTGAACACTACCTGGAAGAAGCATTGAGTATAGCAAAGAGACTGAATGTACTCTGGCTGATGGACTGCAATGTCCATCACTAAGGTGGGCTCGGTGGCATCACTAATGACTGTGATAGCCAAATCATGAAGGACATGGATGATGGAACCAGGTTGTAAGAGAATTAACACAAGGAGAAAACCTACTTGACTTTATCCTCAACAATCTATCTGTTGCAGATGCATTTTCCCATGACAGTATTGGTAGGAGTGACCTCCTGTCTTCATCACTGACAACACTACTGTACCACCATGTTAAATGGAATAGGTTTGGAACAAATTTAGCAGCTCAAAACTGTGCATCCATGAGGCACTGTGGACCATCAGCAGCAGGAGTTCGATGTTCCACCAAACCTGCAACATCATGTCCCATCATATCCCTCACTCGATTATTACCATGAAGCCAGGGGGTCACGCTGGTTGAATAAGGAGTGTAGAAAAAACATGTCTGGAGCAGTGCTAGGTGCACCTAAAATGAGGGTGCCACCCTGCTGAAACTACAATGCAGGGTTACATACATGCTAAACAGCTGAAGCAGCATCTGATAGACAGAGCTAAGCAATTCTGCAACCAATGGATCAGATCAAAATTCTACAGTCCTGTCACATTCTTTGGTGAATGGTGATGGGCAATTAAATGGCTAACTGCAGGAGAAGATTCCATGAACATCCCCAATCTCAATGATGATAGAGCCCAGCACATGAATGCAAAAGATAAGGCTGAAGCATTTGCAGTCATCTTCAGCCAGAAGTGAGGAGTGGATGATCCATCTCGGCCTCCTCCTGAGAACCCCACCATTACAGAAGCCAGTCTTTAGCAAACCTACATGATTTACACAAACTACTGAGTGCACTAGATACAGCAAAGGCCATGGGCCCTGGCAACATCCCTTCCTAACAGCACTATAGGTGTACCTTCACCACATGGACTGCAGCAGTTCAAGGGGGTGGCTCATCAACACCTTCTCAAGGACAATTAAAAATAAACAATAAATTCTGGCCTTGCCAGTGATGCCCACATCTCAGCAATGAATAATGAATAAAAATGTCTACATTCACGTCTGTTTGGTCACTTGCATTTCATCTTCTGAGGAGTTTTTACTGCTGAGCTGCCCCAAAAATTTAAAGAATGTGAGGAAGTGATAACTCAGAATAATAGGGGAACATATTCTGTCTACAAAATGCTATAAGTGAGGAGGCTTCAGGTAGTTTGATAATGAGAGGCATTGTAATTATTTTGGATTTTTAGACAAGATATTTTCTTGATATGAATGGAAAACATTTAACTGGAGAGACGGAATATTACAATGATCTACTACCTAGGAAATTATAAAGATGGCACTCACCCGATATCCAATATCCTCTTTCAATGTTGTTGTGTCAATGCTGGATCTTGCCTGCCACAATGTCTCCTTCAGACTGCATCCATACATGAAGACATTCTTCTTCCTTGAATGCCCATGATAGTCACAGTAAACCTAGTACAAAACAATTAAATGAGTTCCTGATAGCCTGGACGCACCAGCGCTCAAAAGAAGCAGGAGTGCACATTGCCGGAGACAGGAAAGGCCATAGAGATGTACAAAACAGCAACAGAATAATAAGCACCAAGCAAGAGTATAAAGCAACAACACAGATTAATGATTATATAGCATCAATCACAGAGTATCAAACAAAAAAATAAGATCAAGCATAAGAAACAAAACAGCAATCCTAGTTTTTTTCAAATTCAGAATGCCTTATAATGGACTTCGTGCTTGGCCAACAGTAGTTGCCAAATTATATCCATGGTGTGATCCCAGTCTTCTCATTGGGAGCTCCCTGAATAGGGGGAGAATGTCTGGCACATCCACATGTCTTAAAAGGCTGAAGCAGCCATTTTAACTAAAGATTTTTTTTTGGCTGTCAAAATTTGTAGCAAACCCAGGAACAGGAACATTGGAGCAGGAGTTGGCCATTCAGCTCAGTATGATCATGGCTGCTCTGTACCTCCAACTTTATTTGTCCGACATTGATCCATATCCCTTGACACCCTTAACTAACAAAAACCTGTTAATCTCAATCTTGAAAATGTCCACTGGCCCAACATCCACAGCCTTTTGGTTAATGTTAATGAAAAGTTAATGAAAGGAAGCTTTCTGAATTCATCCCTAAATGGCCTCGCTCTAATTTATTTATAGAAACTTTTGCCATTAGCTTTGATATTCAAGTTGCAAGTTTCTTTTCAAAGTACCTTTTTGGCACCTCATGTACTTTGTATCCCTTTGTTGACTTTACTAGTCCACTAAGTTTCTACTTCAGCTTTCATTTATTTGATCTTTTTCTTCATGCTTGATAAAAGCTTTGCCTCATTTATTGAAGATATTTGCCTAACTACAAAAGTGGAGCCTTTGCCTTTTAGGGCTACATAATATTAGGAAGCAACAGAGCAGTGGAGAGAATGGACCCATGCTTCACAGTTGGAGAGCTGGTTGGTTCCTACAAGATTTGTTCGAAGATTGCTGGGTTTCTCATCCCCTGGGTTTGTAATGTTCCTCATCCCCCTGTTATAAGTTGCTAGCACTCACCAGTGGGGTCTTGCCGATACTCCTCATGTAGCTGAGGAGCCCCTTTGTATGATAAATAGTCGGATGAAGGTCTCGATTTGGCTCAGCCCATTGTCTATTCAAGTCCTCCCCACTCAAAGAGCAGCGGTGACTAAAAGGAAAATCACATAAATGAGTGAGAGAGTCTTGAAAATGTGAAACTGTAAATGAAGTGAGAGAATTCCCTGAAAGAATCGTGCTCGAAAAATGTTGCGAACAGCCAGCAACTGGATGTTACAGGGGTCTAAACACCAAATGTAATAAAGGAAAATCACTCAGCTCTCATGGCCATGATTCTACATCCAAGGTCAGATCTGACTGATATTCAAGTTATTGTAGTCACTAGGTACCAGTACCAATCTGTACATTAATGATTAATACAGAGATCTGTGTCAGGCAACACAAAACATGAACATGATGATTCGAAGCTCCCAACCCCAGTAAATGCCTTGGGAAAATACATGATTAAAAATGAGACTCTGCTTCCCCTGATGGTTCAGTGAGTTTGTCCAGTTAGTGGCTGGGCCAAGTGGATCAGTCAGAAGTCTCAGGTTTCAATTCCCAGTCTGTCTCCATTGGCTTCAGTGGTCCTCGGCAATTAAGGGAAAGGAATGTCAGCCAGGGTGCATATTCTTCCTCACTATCCAGTGAATGATCCCTCGGGAGCGCATCTATGTAGAATCAAGTGAGGACACTATTGGGTTCATTGCAATCAAACATCCTACTGACATTCAGGGCTGAATTTTAGGCTCTTGGACTGGCTTGGCGATTTTGCCAGGTAAGGCCTCCTAGTTGGTGCCATCCAATTAAAAACGGTGGACAGGCTCCCGATCCTGCCGGCCCAATCAGAGGGCCAGCAGCCCTGAAGCCGCAGCAGTGCCATTAGGTGAGGTAAGCTATGCTGAGGAAGCCAGGAGACCTCGGGGAGATGAGTACTATTTAAATTTCTGGATGGTTGAGGGCGCCCAGCCTCACTGGTTGGAGGGGAAACCCCTCCAGGATGATTGATGGGTCCATTCCAACTGGTGGCCTCCTCTTTGGGCCCCTAATAGAGGCCTTAATTATGCAAATACTCTGCCTGCCTCCATGGAGAGAGCTGACAATCAGCACCCTGACCTCCCTCTTGCCTTCCACTGGAAACTTGCCCAGTGCCAGAACAGCTTCAGGATTCATCCTGATGCAGCTTCCCACTATTTTCTCAGCCCCCCGACCCTTGTTCCCACTACCCAGGGCCAGTAAAATTCAGGTCCCACTATCTAGAATAAAATATGAAGAATGACTAACTTAGCTGAGGTATAGCAGTATAACCACTCCTGGTGAACCATAATCCAGGTACGATGGTACTGATGCATGACCCTGCTCATGAACCACACCCTAGAAGTACTGGAGTGTGCTCTATACTCATGATCTATTAGACAATGACACTCGTGTGTGTGACTGTTCTCAAGTTCCATTTCTACTGTGATCCACACCCCAATGCAAAATGGGTTTTGCAGATTTCACCCCAAACTGGGTTCCCCCAAATGGAAACTTGCACCCAATCAACCAGCAGCTGAGAATAGTGACATCGAGGGTAGCCTGCTTCCCTTTAAAAATTTACAAAGTGATTGCTATTCAGGGACAAAGCCAAGAACAGTGAGTGTCCTGGGGAGGGTTTCTAATCCCCAACTCTGGTGGCCCAGCCTCGCTGCAGTTCCAACAGCTGAAAATTCAGGCCAATTCCTTATTCAAGCACTTTAATCCTAATAATTGTTTTGAATGCAGTTGTCAGAAAGCAAAATATTATTTTTGGACCTAATACAAGATCAAAATGTCTCGGATGCTGGAAACCTGAATTAAGACAGAAAATGCCTGAAATAGTCAGTCCGGCAGCATCAGTGGAGAGAAAAACAGAGGGTGGGATTTCCCTCATCCGCCCGCAGCCCGCTGTCTGCCGCCGGGATCGTCCGATGGACTTTTGGCTGGGCCACCGAGTGACCCACAGCGGGTCCCACTGAGTGACGGAGCCGGAAAATCCCGACCAGAGTTAACATTTCAGGTCGATGACCTCCTATCAGAACCGGGAAAAGTTAGAGATCTAACACTTTTTGAGCAAGGTGTGGGTGGGATGAGGTCAAAAGGAACGTCTGAGATAGGATGGAAATCAGGAGAGATTGAACAGCAGGAGTTACCTCATCAAGCCGAATCAAAGGAACTGATGATGGCGGCAAAACAAAAAAACAAGGAGACAGAAGATATGCCTAGAGCGGGTGTGGGGCCGTTTGAAAGCAAAAACATGACTAAAACCAAAACGTGCAAAGAGAAGGAAACAAAATGGGGCAGTGATTATTTATTTTTGGACTGGTTGCTCTCAGTCTTTTTTTTAAACAAGAAAACAGAAATTAGAAACACAAATACAAAGATTATTACAAATTTCACTTCAGGATTTCAAACTTTCTAATTAAATTATTTCCACTGTTCAAACAAATTTGAATTGGTAAATAGAAGTTTTTAAAATTAATAAAGGGATTTTAATGGAGTTCTTCCCATGTGACCCCCTGCCATGGGTAAAATCTAAAGTGCATGGTTTAATAATGTTTTCCTGCCCAGTGTTTAGGGGCGATGCACTGTGCCCTATTCCCCACTCTGGGTGGCATTTCAACTCAGAGCTCTTAATAAATGGTTTCATATCATGTGCGAATCCCATTTAAATTATTTTGTACCTTTTATTTCACAGTCGAAAAATCAAATGAACCTTATAAGATTGTGGTAACTGGTAAGTCAATAATAATCTGAATAAAATTTGCACATCTCCTCACAATATTGTTTGTCCATATTAATTTCCTGTGATGGAAACAAATACATGATTTTTAAAATTAATCATACTCGAAATAAAAGAGCGAACTTTAATCACATGTGGCTTCCCTGAAGTTCAGGTGATGCCAGGGAGCCTGTGGCCAGGAGGCTGGGCTGGGTTGAGCTGTCACCAGCTCCGAGCACTTCCCTATCCCCTTGTAAAAACAGAGAGGCAATGAAAGCTGGGAATGTTTATCAATATTGAGTGTGGTGGTTTCTGCAAGACCAAATCCCACCTCTCCAATCCCAACCTCGTTCTGATCCCAGCCATTAGTGCTGGCATCCACCTGCCCTGCCCTAGTCCAACCATGGTGCTGCCAAGGGTCAGCTCTTAAACTATGATCTGCTACTCATCACCCACGACTAAGCGAGCGGACAGGTACAAAAGCAATAAGAAAGGTTAAGGGAATGATGCCCTTAATTTCAAGGGACTGCATTACAAAGGGAAGGAAGTTAGACTTTGGCTATATGCAGTTTTGGTCAGACCCCATGTGGGGTAATGCGTTCCATTTGGAGCACGGTAACACAGGAAGAAACACTGGCCTGGGATGTGGTACAACACATAAATTTACTTTCAATTCGCTTCAGTTTAGAGATGATTTGATCAAGGTGTTGAAATCATGAAGTCATTCGAGAGGGTTAAAAAGAAGAGAACCTATTTGCTATGGAGGGGCATTCCAGGGTTCTGACTGGGGGCTGGTTGGGAGTGGCACAATTCTCAGAGTGTAGCTATGCCGTCCAAGAGTGAAATAAAGAAAAGCACTTCTTCACAAAGGGCAGTAGAAATCTGGAATTTTCTCCTCTAGAAGGCTCTGAAAGCTGAATCAACTGAATTGTTCAAGATTGAAATTGTCATATTTTTATTCAACAAAGATATCAAGGGACATGGAGACAAGATCAGAATCAGCCATCATCTAATAGAATGGTAGAACAGGCTTGAGGGACCTACTGTTGTTTCTCTGTAACAGGTATCCCAGGGTCCTGCTATCTCTCTGCCTATGAATAGCTGGCTCTGATACCGTGGGCAGAAGCTTCTGTTCAGCGAGCAGGGCGGGTGGGCCTCACCGATGTGTAAAATGACGCGGGTGATATCGGGCGTGCGTCCCGACGTCACCCCGTATCATTTAAATTTTCAGTTCGGCGGGCGTGCAGCCGAATCAGCTGTGCACCTGCCGAACTGTCAAAGGCCTATTATGGCCATTTAAAAAGTAACTAACATGATTAATGGACCTGCCCGTCCAACCTTAAGGTTGGCGGGCAGGCCGGGAGCCCAGATGGGCTTCTGAAAAAACATGAAACCTCATCCACGGGCGGGATGAGGTTTCATGAGGGTATTAAAATTTTTATAAAATGTTTAAATAAAAGAAATTGACATGTCCCAGCTCATGTGACAGTGGCACATGAGTGGACATGTCAGTAATTTTTTTCCCCTTCTTTATTGAACCTTGCAAACCTGAACCAATCTCCCTGAGGCAGCACTTTGCCTCAGGAAGATCTGTGTGCTTCTTCACGCGCATGCGTGAAAGAGCACACTCCCGGCTAAGGGAATCCACCCCCTGCCCACAAAATCCACCCCCTGCCCACACAGGGAGCGCATAGCACTTCCTGGCGGATGTCACGCATGTAAAATGGCGGCGCGCCCCCGACTAGGGGCGCCTATCGGGAATCCGCCCGCTCACGCCCGCTCCCACACAACCCACCCCCGACGGGGAGAAGATCCTGCCCCTGTGTTACCCTATTCTAATTGACCTGTGTGTAGCTGTCCGTGGTACTGAATTGTCAGTAACTGTTCCATCAGTGACAGCTGCATGAGCACCTTCTCAGAATAAATTTCCCTGAATTTAAAAAACAGGCCATGCACCTAGTTCTGTACCAGGGAACTGACCCTATATAGATATAGAAAGTGATAATATGTGAGAAAAGAAAGCGGGAAATTGGAATGAAAAGGTAGAGCTGCCATTCTTAACAAGATGGACTAAAAGATCCCATGGCCCTATTTGACGAAGAGCATAGGAGATCTCCCCAGAGCCTTGCCAATAATTATCCCCCAACTAATGTCACTAAAAGAGATTATCTGGCCATTGCTGTTTGTGGGAGCTTGCTGTGTGCAAATTGACTGCAGCGTTTCACACATCAGAAGTACTTAATTAGCTACAAGGTGTTTTGAGCGTGAGGTTGAAGGGTACTACATTATTGTAAGTCTTTCTAAGATTGTGGAGCCAAATCAGTTGGTCAACTGCTCTGCTCCTATTTTTATGAAAGGTGACTCTCTGTATTTGGCAAGCTCGATAGATTGTTGTTGATGAACCATTGATGTAGCAATATAATGCCCTGATAAAATGATAATTTAATGATTATGAGGCAAATATTCTTTTAAACCAACTCAGATTGCTCAAACTGGAGCTTACTGATGTTATTCGAAATTTGTGCAATTTTCCAAGTGTTGGACTAACAGTTAAAGGCTGCGGTCACTCTCAGGGTCATCCTCTCCTTCCGCAGGCTCATAGCCTGAAGCTTTGAAAGCTTCTTCTCTGCTATTTCTAAATAGCCCGAGGATGAAGCTTCAGAAATCTCTGATCTCAACATTATCTGGATTATTTCCAATACTGCTTTGTGCCTACACAGCGCAGCATTCATTCAACCCTGTAGATGTAAATATATGTGGTGGATTTTTCCTGGAATTGGTAATTAGCTTGCTGGCCAAGCACCAAGTAGATTGAAATTTCTTTATTCGATCTGGAAAGTCAGTGTCTGAAATGCAGAATTCCTGAGCCAACTAAAGCCATGTCTGCAGTGATGCCCAACTAATGAACAAGTTCTTTGCTGAACATCAAAATCCCTGATCCGAAAGAATTAAATCAGATTCTAACCCAAGGTTGTAGAGCATATAGAAACACTACTTTACATTTGGGGGATGGGATATTGCTTCCTGAGCAACTAAAACCACACTTGCCCAGATAGAAAGTTTGGATCACTTATATCATAATTAAACACTGTGTGCACAGACACTGTTACTCAATGCAATTTTTTAACAAAATTAGTATTTCAAACCAAGACCAAATAAACACATAACAGTCAGGAGTCACTGGCAATCGGCTTAACAGCAGCTTTCTGTTCTCTGTGCTATTCCCCTATCAGATTCTGGTCTTTGCTGCCTCTCAATTACAGCTTGAATCTGAAGTCCAAGAGCAGCAGGATTGAACATTTGGTGCCTGGTCAGTGTCTGGAAGATTTGGCCCAATTCCTTCAGACATTCCAGTCTCTCAGAATCATTGGGCAGAATCTTCCTGGCCTAGGGATGGTGGGAGAGGAGGGGGTGGAGGGGAGGGGCGTGGAGTGGAGGGGTGGAGGGGAGGGGGTGGAAGGGAGGGCCATGGAGTGGAGGGGGTGGGGCAGAGGGGAGGGGCGTGGAGTGGAGGGCGTGGAGTGGAGGGGGTGGAGGCGAGGGGGTGGAGGGGAGGGGCATGGAGTGGAGGGTGTGGAGTGGAGGGGGTGGAGGGGAGGGGCGTGGAGTGGAGGGGAGGGGGTGGTGGGGAAGGAGTGGAGGGGAGGGGCGTGGAGTGGAGGGTAGTGGAGTGGATGGGGTGGAGGGGAGGGGGTGGAGGGGAGTGGGTGGAAGGGAGGAGCGTGGAGTGGAGGGGTGGAGGGGAGGGACGTGGAGGGGAGGGGGTGGAGGGGAGGGACGTGGAGTGGAGGGGTGGAGGGGAGGGGGTGGAAGGGAGGGGTGTGGAGTGGAGGGTAGAGGAGGGGAGGGGGTGGAAGGGAAGGGCGTGGAGTGGAGGGGTGGAGGGGAGGGACGTGGCGTGGAGGGGGTGGAGGGGAGGGGCGTGGAGTGGAGGGGGTGGAGGGGAGGGGGTGGGAGGGAGGGGAGGGGGTGGAGGGGAGGGGCATGGAGTGGCGGGGGTGGAGGGGAGGGGAGGGGGTGGAGGGGAGGGGGTGAAGGGGAGGGGGTGGAAGGGAGGGGAGGGGGGTGGAGGGGAGGGGGTGGAGGGGAGGGGGTGGAGGGGAGGGGCGTGGAGGGGAGGGGTGTGGAGTGGGGAGGGGGTGGAGGGGAGGGGAGGGGAGGGGTTGGAGTGGAGGGGGTGGGGGGGAGGGGAGGGGCGTGGGGATGAGAACCTGGGAAAATAGGGTCGGCTCAATTCCCTGACAGATTCTCGCTGCCATGGAAGTTTTGCAAGACAGCGTGCAGCCAATTTAACTAATTAATGCCCCAGTTAGGAGTTCTTCAGAGCGTCTGTCGGCATTTTGCTTGTTGCATTTTGTGCCCCCACCCACTGCATTAGAGGGCCAACAGCTTAATGGAGGCAGAGTCACTGAGACAGGCTGGTGGGCCATTGGAGCCAGAGGCTTTAGCCCCAACAGAAGAGGCCGTGGGCATCAAAGGACACCCCCACAGCTAACAATCCAAGCGGAGAGGATTCCCCTTGAATCGAGGGTCAAACCACCTTCTCCCACCTCCCCTTTCAACAATTATTTATCTTGATGACTCCATTTTGAGTCACCCTCATAGTCCCCTGCCTGCCCCAGGATCACCCTCCTCTCTTGGTGGGGCTGCTGAGGTTCTAGAGCTATTGGTCTTATGATTGGGCCTATGACATTGGGAGGCTGCCTGCCATCCTTAACAGGTCAAAGAGCACGATGGTGGCCAATTAGAAGGCCACCCCTGGGAAAATAGCACCCCTGCCACCCCCCAGGCTTCCACACTGAATCTCAGCAAATGCAGTCTCGGGACCCCCATTTTATTCTGATGTCAGGGTTCCAAAGCCCACAGAGAAATCCAAAAATAGCGCAGGCATTGCAGCAGATTCCTCCTGTAACTTATATGGGTATCCATTGGAACAGTTGGAAAGATATGATGGGCCCTGGCCTGGCAGCCTTGTTTCCAAGATGGTTTTGCAGGGCAGACCTTCTGTCCAGCCACAGATTGAAGACTGGGCACTATGGACAATGACAGGGACTCATCAGAGTCCTTGTTCCCGAGGCTTTTTGTTGGAGGGTCCTGGGTGGTGCAGCTCTGCTTGTGGAGAAGAATTGCACCAGCTGTTTCACTGACAACTGTGGCATCCACCTGAGGGTCTCACCAGGCATCTGTCCAATAATTCTTTTCTAACTATTTGAAGTGATTCCCTCATAAGGGAGCTGTGGGAGTGCTCATGTTTTCCCTCTGGAGGCATCCCACACCTCCTTCCTAGCCTGGAGCCCTTGGACTGGACTCCTCAGATCTGCCCTCAGCCTGCTAAAAACATAGCAACATTGGATCCTAGTAACAGGAAAAAGCCATTCAGCCACTCAAGCTTGTTCTGTCATTCTATTAGATCATGGCTGATGTGCACCTCAACTCCATTCACCTGGCATTACTGGTCAAAAAATCTGTCCAGTGGAGGGGGGCGGTTGGGATTTAAGCCTCTGTTCATTTTTGTAATATTGTAATAATCCAACAGCAGCTTTTTGCACCCACTCTCTTCAATCCTGGCATCAAAAGAGGCCATACAGTAACCACAGCCAGAAAGCTCAGAAGCTCTTCCTTTACTGGACAGTCAAAAGTATGTTTGTGGTGGGGGTCCTAGTATAAGCTTCTCTGTGAAGTGTAAGTGGCTCTGGTAGTGAAGAGTACCTGTAGCAATCTGATGTGTAATATACCTTTAAGACAAATGTTGTAAAGTAAGATCAAATGATCTTGATACCCAATAGCAGAGTAGTGCCGGCTACCTCTGTAGGCAGTAGTCTTGAGTTAGTGTCTGAAGAGTAAAGACAGAGTTTTGAGTTGTAAGCGCACAAGTGTAGCTGCTGAGTTCCTTTTGTAAATAAACAGAATGTGTTTCTTCTAACTACGGTCTACAGATCTTCTCTGTCTCGGTACCAACTCAGCCACCCCGAAACAAGCATGTAACCCGGATCCTTTAGCCCCAACTAACCAGGGCATTGGATCCAACAGTACCATTGAGGAGTATTTATAAAACACAGCCCATCCCCCAATGAAGAAGTAAGATGCCATGTTGATCTTCCGTCCGTAGTCAGTCATTAGCGTAAAAGCATGCATAAAGCATTGAGGTTTAGGACAAGGCCAAAGTCAGGATAGATTGGAGGCCAGAGTGTTGTATGGCCACATTTCTGTCAGAAGAACAGGATTTGAAGAATTTTAGCCCCATTATGACAGTGGCAAGAATAGGGAGAGCCAAGCTTTTCAATTCAAATGCTGATATATTCAAACAAAGTCCACAAGATATGATTGAATGGCAGCTCTACTTGAGGTTAAGCAATACTTAATTACATTTTCTTTGTAGCAATCAGAATCTGAAAGTATTCCTCAGCCTGTCATGTGAGTAATCCATCTAAAGCTACCACGGGAAGGGAAATAAGCCAGAAAAACACAATAGATGATGAGCAGCAACTGATCACTGAAGGTTAATTTTAAGGGGCCTTGCGTCTGGTCCAGAGGTTTAAGCAGCAGGTGTAACTGTTTGTTATTTTCCATCTTCCATGGAGGGATAGTTAAGCTTATGGTCACTGAAAATCTACCGTGTATCATTTTTACAACTCGTTTATCCCTCTACTCTGTAATAAAGCTGTTCGATAGGTTGAAGCCAAAAGTCATTTTCTGGTGAAGTGTGTATTCTGCCACCTACTGATATCATGGAAGATCATGTGCTATAATCAGTGAGTAAAATACAGAAGCAAGGCTTCCCTTTTCAACCCCCTAGGCCTGCTGTAAATGACCTTATACATTGAGTAGGTGAAGCCACTCTCCAATTCTCAAGAAACAAGTGGTTGCCTATGAGAGCGCTCTGAGATTTTCAAGCTGAGGAGGTGAAAGTCCTGAGACACAACAGTGATGGTATAAAATGCAGGAACCAGAATGTCATTCTTGGCCCAACAAGCTATTCAAACAGCTTAAATTTCAGTTCAACAACTTCAGACCATAAACTTTCTTCTCCATCTTTACCCCTTTTTAATCCAATGTATTATTTTTTTAAAACTTTTTAAAAAAATTTTTTTATCCTTTTTTTTATTCCCCCCCCTGACCCCCAGCCACCTGTCACTTGTTTCTATGTTGTGTTTTCTCAGAGCTCTGACCATTGTGCAGCTATTAACACATTCTGCTATCTTATCTTTATGCCATTATGAGCACCCTTTCTAGTCTTTACCACAACCATTAACACTCCCTTTGACCTGTGTCCATGACATCTTTGTCAATCTCTCCTGAGCTCCACCTATCCCTGACCTTCTATTTTGCTCCACCTGCTCCACCCCCTCTTAAACAATATAAAATCCATCACATTTCTACTTCTCTTTAGCTCTGAAGAAGAGTCATACAGACTCGAAACGTTAACTCTGTTCCTCTCTCCACAGATGCTGCAAAACCTGCCGTGTTTTTCCAGCATTTTCTGCTTTTATTTCAGATTTTCAGCATCTGCAGTATTTTGCTTTTAGCTTAAATCTGATGTTAGTTGAACAGTAACAGACAGCTGTAGTTAAAAATATGTAGAATGGCTCCTAAAGGTGGAGTCGGAAAAGTAGAATTCACCCTTTCGATTTCACAGAAAATACAAAGCAACATGCGTCCCAGATAGAAATGTTGCACTTGGGAAGAAACAACGTGTGAGAGGGATGAGAAGGAAAGCCAGCACAGACTCGATGCAGAGACATCATAAAAACAAGAACCTCTTTCAGCTCTTCTTTAATATATTCTTCCGCAGGATATAGGTATTGCTGGCTAGGCCAGCATTAATTTGCCCATATCTAATTGCCCTTGAGAAGGTGGTGGTGAACTGCCTTCTTGAACCGCTGCAGTCCATGTGTTGTAGGTGTACCTATTGTGCTTTTAGGGAAGGAGTTCCAAGATTTTGACCCAGTGACAGTGAAGGAACGGCAATATATTTCCAAGTCAAGATGGCAAGTGGCTTGGAGGGGAACTTGCAGCTGGTGGTGTTCCCATCTATCAGCTGCCCTTGTCCTTCTAGGTGGTAGAGGTTACGGTTTTGGAAGGTGCTGTCAAAGGATCCTTGGTGAGTTGTTGCAGTGTATCTTGTAGATGGTACACACGCTGCCACTATGCATTGGCAGTTGAGGGAGTGGGTGTTGAAGGTGGGTGGATGGGGTGCCAATCAAGTGGGCTGCTTTGTCCCAAATAGTGTCAAGCTTCTTGAGTGTTGTTGAAGCTGCACTCATCCAGGCAAGTGGGGAGTATTCCTTCACACTCCTGACTTGTGCCTTGTAGATGGTGGACAGGCTTTGGGGAGTGAAGGTGAGTTACTCACCACAGAATTCCCAGCTTCTGACCTGCTTTTGTAGCCACAGTATTTATATGGCTGGTCCAGTTCAGTTTCTGGTCAATGGTAACCCCCAGGATGTTGATTTGGAAACATGGAATGGGAGAGAAAGGATCTACACTCTCCTGAACTGATCAATAGATGTCCAAAGCCCCTGGATTCTGTGGATGCCCCACAAAATGACAGCAGAGATCTCAGGTATTCCAACTCTAACAAAGTGAGTTACAGTGTAAGTAATTGTTGGTCCAGACCCAGCATACAATCAAGAAACTAAATCTGATTGTGAGCTAACAGCATCTGTTGTACATGCATTAAAGACATCATGTCATTATTCAAGGTAAAATAGGAGATCCTGCAAGGAATCTCGCCAATAACAGGTTAAATGGTCATTCACTTAACTGCTGTTTACAGAAATCTATTGTGTATAATTGACTAATGCATTTGCCTCTATGACATCAGTGATTGCACTTCAAGTAATTCATTAAAGAACGTTGGGCATCCTGAGGATGTGATAAGGTGCTATACAAATGCAAGGTTGTTCTTTCTTCTATCTAGAGGGTACAAAATCAGGTCACAGTTTTGTTTTGAGGGGGGAAGGGGAAATAGGAGAACAGTGTCTTCCCAACCAAGTATGTGGGCGCTGGGGCCAGTCAGGCAGGCTTAGCGAGTTGTGGGGGTGGGGGGGGGGGTGAGAGCTTGGTGAGGGCAGGTGGCGCTGTTGCCATGGGAGTGTCCATTGCCACCAGAGGGCCTCTCCGCAGGTCAAAGATTGGCCAAATAGGAGGTACCCCACCTCAAGTCAACTTGGAGGTAGCCAGGTATCACAGGGCGGTCTCCCCACATGGTCAAAGCAAGGAGAGGCCCTTAATTGGCCACTTACATGATCCAATTGGCCTCTGGCTAGGAGGGATCGTCCGCCACCTTCCCCACCACTGGTAAAATGGCATTGCAGCAGGAGGACGACGGGCACTTCACTGCTCCCCGCCTTCCCTCGCCAGTTTATGGGCAACCCTGCCTCCCAGCTCATCCCTGGAGGGCAGATCAGCTGAACTTGGTCAGACATCACTCATAGTCAAGTTACAAGAAGGATTGGTGTCTATGCGCAAACCATTTGAGGTTATTCAGAAATGTTCTGTGCGAGTGAATGAGTTTTGAGTGAATTAAAATCTAACCCTAATATCTCACATAAGGCAATCAAGCACGGGCTCTGGGATAGTCTAGGACAAGAGAGGATTCGCTGAGAGACCAATGGACTGATGTTGACCGTATAGTTAATCAGTAACCGCCTCATCTCCAGCAGTGCCTGGGAATTACATGCGCCAAAGAAATGCGCCTCCGATATGTGGAATTAATGCACCAATTTCCTGCTCCTTGGTTATCGTAGGCCAATGTGTCAACTTCTTTGGAAGCAGCGGGTTTCAAATGTAATTAAACAGTCACTGTTCCTGTGGACACAGCCTCCTGACTCAATTCCTAAATAGAAGCTTTGAGTAGCAATACCAGCCTGCCTCAGCCCTTTCAGCACCATGTGGGTGGGATCACATCTCCCTTTTTAGTTTTGATTTTTACTAACGATGATGCATCTGTGTTTTCTGTGCCTGCTGCTTCGAGCTTGATGCAAACCGTCTGCTCCACGTTTTATAAGGCAGCAAGCAAGCCAAGTTTTCAATTAAAATATTCAAATTTATTATGGAAATTGTTTTAATTTCTATCGGCTTGAGAGTAAACTCCTGTTAAACACAACTGACACTTTCCTGTGGTGAACTGTAAGAGATTGGGGCAGCAAATGTTTATCAAGAGGAGTGATGGAGCAGAAGCCTCATTAAAACACAGAGGAAATGCTTCAGAAACCTGACCAATGCAATGTGTTAAATAGACAGTTGGTGTCTGATCGGCAAAAGCAAAAATGACATAAGAGCCTCGAAATTGCAGCGTTGCCAATGTCAGGATTGGCGTCACCCACAGTCGGGCACACCCGTGCCAGGAATGGGAAGGGTTGGTCATGCCGTAGGATGCTAGTGCGGAGAAAAGTTGGTGCTGAAACTGGGCACAACTGACCGTGGAGGTGGAATTTTCAACAAAGCAGCAGCTCCTCAAAGGACCACAACTCACTAATAGGAGGCAATAGTTCTTTTTAAAAAAGGGAAATAAATGTTAGTGGATGTTCCAAAAGAGCGAAGGGTAAAATGGGCAAATTGCTCTTTTCAGAAAAGGGCGTCAGACGCAGGAGGCATTGCCAAGGAAGAAGGGACACTTTAGCGTGTGAGGCAGGATATTAACTGCTTTGAGGCAGGTAGTAGTGAGACTGAATGGAGTCTCATAGGCCAATAGGACCTGTATACAAATAAAGGAAGGAGTTTAATGTTATCAAAAGTGCAAAATTAAGCATAAATATTTTACCATATATTATTACTAATGACAGAAGTTACATTATGCAGGAAAGAAGACTAGAAACTGTAGAATTCTCAGAAAGCAAGTGTGCAAAGCATCTAAACAGGCTTTCTTTTAATATATACAACTCCAGAAAAGTTGTAAAGCTGAGATTTTGTGTGGCACACAAATATCCTGCACCAAGAAATCAGAAATATTCCACAACCAGCTACAAGATGCACTGCAGCAACTCACCAAGGCTCCTTCGACAGCACCTTCCAAACCCATGGCCTCTACTGCCTAGAAGACAAGGGCAGCAGATAGATGGGAACACCACCACCTGGAAGTTCCCCTCCAAGTCACTCACCATCCTGACTTGGAAATATATCGCCGTTCCTTCACTGTCGCTGGGTCAAAATCCTGGAACTCCCTCCCTAACAGCACTGTGGGTGTACCTACACCACATGGACTGCAGCGGCTCAAAAAGGCAGCTCACCACCACCTTCTCAAGGGCAACTAGGGATGGGCAATAAATGCTGGTCTAGTCAGCGATACCAGCATCCCAGGAACAAATAAAAAACAAATTATGCCCATATTACATTGGATTGCACTTTACACTAGGGTAGATGGGCACTGGCTATAGCAGGGACTCTTTGTTTAACAATGTTCTTTTTTTTATGGCCAGGACACTGTTACAAACAGGAAGAAGAAAAGGATCTTCTTCACAGGCATGTCCAAAAGTCTTCTGATTTAGAAGTCATTGTGGTTAAGTAGTCAGTGTGTCCCAAAGGTTAATTAACTCGAGGGTGATGGTAAATTGAAGATAATCATGGCTTAAGGGTGACCATAGTTCAAAGGTCAATAATGTAACAAAAATTAAGGTGGCACTTTTAGTCTAATTTGTCAGGCAGCCAACTGACAGCATGATGAACTCTCTGTTTTCCAATCTCTCTGCTTTCCTTTCCATTACACTAACACTGGACAGGGTGTAAAACTGGTGACCAATCAGTTCCCGTAAGATGGGTTAGGATATAAAATCATCTCAGTTATTGTTCTCTAAAATTGTTTTGCTAACTGTCTCTTTACAATTCACTGTGTAAAAAGAGCTAAATTCTACCCACTGAAGTGTTGCAAATGTGTTGTTATTGTTTCCTTGGTAATACAG
This sequence comes from Cetorhinus maximus, assembly GCF_964194155.1. NCBI lineage: Eukaryota > Metazoa > Chordata > Chondrichthyes > Lamniformes > Cetorhinidae > Cetorhinus > Cetorhinus maximus. The sequence goes on along the minus strand of NC_135904.1, from coordinate 1,903,375 downwards.
TTCACAGAGAGCCTAGTGCACAAATTCGACAGACTACATGATTGGCTCAGTTTGTGTTGAACTGACATCTCCCCTGGAATTTCAGAGACTGCCTGAAACACATCACAGTCTACTAGTTAACATTCGTGCCACTGCAGTGCCAGTTAATCACCATCTCCAACAAGAGAGAATCTAAACACCTCCACTTGTCTTTCAATGGCATTATCATATGAATCCCCCAAATCTTAGAAGTCAACATTGACTAGAAATTTAACAAGGTCAGCCATATAAATACTATGACTACAAGAGCAGGTCAGCGGCTGGATATTCTGGGGCAGTAACTCACCTCCTGACTCCCCAAAGCCTTTCCACCATCTACAAGGAACAAGTCAAGAGTGTGGTGATATACTATCCAACTGTCTGAATGAGTGCGGCTCCAACAATGCTCAAGAAGCTCAACACCAACGAGGACCAGTTAATTGGCATCCTATCCGCCACCTTAAACATTCACTTCCTTCACCATCGGCACACAGTAGCAGCAGTGCGTACCATCTACAGGATGCACTGCAGCAACTCACCATGGCTCCTTTGACAACAGCTTCCAAACCACAACCCCTAACACTAGAAGAACAAGGGCAGCAGGCGCATGCATCACCTGCATTTTTCCCTCCAAGTCCCACGCCATCCTGACTCAGAACTTAATCACCGTTCCTTCAGTGTCACTGGGTCAAAATCCTGGAACTCCCTCCCTAACGGCACTGTGGATGTACCCACACCACATGCACTGTCGGGGTTCAAGAAGGCAGCTCACCACCACCTTCTCAAGGGCAATTAGGGATGGGCAAAAAACATTGGCCTTGTCAACAATGCCCACCTCCCGTGAATGAATAAAAGAAAATATTTTTTTTAATGTTCTTTTTGAACCAATAGGTTTGAGAATTGTTGGGCATTTGGCTGTGACCCAGGAATTAAAGTGACAGTTAGAGAAGTCCTCGGGCAGGGCAGTTGCCTTGTAAGAACTTAGGAGGAGGAACTTGCAACAATTTTAGAATTAATCCTATTTTAAATGAAACCTCAGGATACTCTTAACTGCTTTTGAAGATGAAATGACGTGTTCTAGCAAGAAGAGATTGTCGAGTAATTACCAAATATAGATTTGCATGTAACTGAACCGCTCACGGCCTGGATATGAATGTTCAAAGCTTTGGAGAGTTTGTATTGACCCATGAGAATGGTCTGAAATATGAATTCTGAAATAATGCATGTACTATCTAAGGTGATTTAAAAAGGACAGTCACATTGTTAAAACTAGACAGGAAAGAGTCACTGGCGGATCCAGTGGTTTCATTGTACCTCGAAATAAATTAAATTGTTCTCGTTTAAAATAAACCACACAGTTAATCAATTTTAAACAATGTCAGGAATCACTATGCCATAGCATAAGAACATTGATAGGTCTAACAACAATAACTTGGATTTATGTAGCTCCTTTAATGCAGTAAAATTAATAAAATGTCACAGGGCCCTTCAAAGGAGTTTGAACAAAGAAAATTTGACACTGAGCCACTTAAGGAGATATCAAGGCAGGAGGTCATTTTTTAAGATGCATCTTAAAGGAGGAGAGAGGTGGAGTGATGGAAAGGTTGAGGGAGGGGAACACTCAGAGGTAAGGGCCTCGCTCATTGAAAGCATGGCTGCCAAAAATAGAGCAATTAAATTCAGGGGTGTTCGCGAGGCCAGGAGGATCACAGGCATTTCGGAGGGTTTCAGGGTTAGAGCAAGTTAGAGATCAGGGTCGTGTTATATTGTTTTAACAATTTTACCTGATGCTGGAGAATTCTAGGTTAGCTTTGGCATTCTCAAACTTTCTTTGAAAAGCGTCATTTTGGATAAAGTGAATAGTAAGGTCTCCTCAGACGAATCTATTTTCAGAGGCTCTGAGAATAAATCCCCTGATCCCAAAACTGGAAAAGTGAGAAAAGATCAAAAGATGTGACTTCAGCATAAAGGGCATCTCACTCAGGAAACCTGGACTCCTTACCTCCTGCACTTGGTTTGCACTAAATGTCAATTGCGCATAAATTAACACATATATTTTCAGGCAAAGAACAAGATCAAAGGATACCAGTGTAACAGTGGGTCAGCCTGTGCCCAATCTGCCTGAAGGTAGATTGCTTACACTGCTAGGCTTATGGGGTGCTTTTTTTTATAAGGGTCTAGGGATAGAATTATTGGTAACCCTCCCAAAGGCTCTTCACATTGATGAAGTATATATTTTAGTCTTTGCAAAGGTTACTTTGGTAACAGAAATCCCACACAAAACACAGGGCCTGGCACAGTAAGTGTCAAGGCGGGAGGTCCATGCTGTAGCCAAGGGGCAAAGTGTTTCATTCCGGGGCACTGCGGAATGAGCTGGTGGAAAGGAGGGTGAGCCTAACTGTTGCTCCATCATAGGAGAGAGCTTGGCAGCTTCCTGGGAGAGAGGCAGAGGAAGAAAACACACGGGCATAGTGGGTGATCACAGCCGCTAGCACTGCCAGCGATATGGCACATGTTGGCTGCAGGTGTGCTTGCAATTAAAGAAATGTGCTGCATCCAGCAGTCTGGGGACCTGCAGCTTGTCAATTCAATCTTTCTGTTGTTTATCTATGCAGGAGCCCCTCTGCTGGGAAATGTAGGTGTGAGAGTAGCTGCAGCCCTTGCCCTGCTGCAGCATCCCTTTGGCCCTCTTCTTTCTCCAAAAAAATAATAAGAAGGATTTCCATTGGGAAAGCCTTTGTCCCGATACGGTTGAAGCATTAAGAAAATGGCACAGGGCTTCCTGGCTGGTTTAGTGACTGGAGTGAGAAATAAAAGCAAGATACACATTCAGAAATAATCTAAAAATGCTCTTAGAAACTCTACCACTGGCCCTTTTAAACAAATTCAACCAAACAACAGCCCTGGCCAGGAGACCTGAATTTCCACAGGTGGGCAGGTGACTGAGTGATATATCCCATAAACATTGTAGGAAGATAAGAAATCGGATCAAAACGGGCCATATGACCCCTCGAGTCTGCTCCGCCACTCTGAGAGAACATGGCTCACCCTCAAACTCAGCCCTTTCTGTCCAATCCAATATCCCTCAATTTCCTTAGAGTTCAAAAATTTATCACTCTCACCCTCTTACTGACTCAAGAACTGAACATCCACAACCCCCTGAGTGAAGAAATTTCTCTTCAACTGGGCAGTAAATGATCGGCCTCTTATCCTGAGACTCTAAGTTCCAGATTCTCCTGCCAAGGGAAACAGCCTCCCAGCATCCACCCTCTCAAGCCCTCTCAGAATTTTGTATGTTTCAATGAGATCATCTCTCATTCTTCTAAACTCCCAAGAATGTGAGCCCATTTTACTCAACCTGCCCTCATCGGACAGCCCTCTCCTCCCAGGAATCAACACCCTCTAAGACAAGTATATCCTGATGGAAAACAAAACTGTACCCAGTACTCCAGGTGTGGTCTCATCATAGCCCAGTACAAGACTTCCTTACTCTTGTACTCCAATAATGGCTAACATATCATTTGCTTTCCTAATTGCTTGCTGTATCTGCTTGTTAACCTCCTGTAGTTTGTGTACAAAGACACCCAAGTGCCTCTAGACACCAATATTCAATAAAACTTTCTAAAAACATCACCTTCTATTCTTTCCACTAAATTAAGTAATTTCACATTTCCCCACATTATACTCCATCCACCAGCTTCTTGTCCACTCACTTAACCTGTCCATATCCCTTTGCAGACTCTTACACTATCAGGTTGGTGGAGATAGTGGTAATGTCACAGGGATGGTAATCCAGAGGCCCAGGCCAATGCTCTGTGGGCATGGGTTAAAATCCCACCACAAGTAGCTGGTGCAATTTAAATTTGATTAATAAATCTGGAATTGAAATCTGGTCTCAGTCATGGTGATCATGAAACTATCATTGATTGTGGCAAAAACCCATCTGGTTCACTAGGATCCTTTAGGGACAGGGGAAGGAAATCTGCCATCCTTACCTGGTCTGACCTACATGTGACTCCAGACCCAGAGCAATGTGATTGATTCTGAAATGGCTGAGCAAGGCCACTCGGTTTAAAGCACAATTAGGGATGAGCAACAAGTAACACCCACACCCAAAGAATAAAGAAAGGGAAAAAAAAATTGTGCACACATCAAAGGTTAATTTTAACATGCTTCTCATACCAGAACAAAACCCAAGCAAAAAACTAAATGGGCGAAAATCTGGCAGGATTGATCTGGTCCATTTTTTTAATTGGTTAAGTTCGCTTATGGTCTGTTAATTCAGTGAGACAGATCAGAAATTCGACTTTATCGTGTTTTGTCCTGTTCACGTTACGGGAGTGCTTTTTTGTTTCCCTCTGTAGCTGCTTTTTTTTGCAAAATAGCAAAAGGTCCCAGATAACTGAAGCTCTCAGGTAACATTTCTAAACGAAGATCAGGCATCACTAACCTTTAAGCTTTATGCTCTATTACCACAATCAAGGAGAAAGGTCCCTGCCACAAGCATCTACAGCAGCCAGAGTTAGCGATCATAACTAATTAGTGTTGGCCCCTCATCACACTGGCAAGTTTTTACACAAAGAAGAAATAATTTTGCAAAATCTGATTTGGGCCAAAAAAATTGATTGTTGCTGCCATCAAGTGGCCAGAAAGTGCACTGCATCCATTTGCTCAAGAACCCATTCCTTCTCATCATTGTGAAAAGAAGTTATATCCTCAGTTTCAGATGGCTGAAAAACATTCTTATTCTAGATGTTGTTTCTTTTGGTACATGTGGGCTCATCAGCCAGGTGGGTATCAGTTTCAGGGAATGAAATCCACATGATTTTAGCAACTTGCATTTATATATAGCCTTTAGGAACATAGGAAAATGGGCTGAGGATGTTTGAGTCGAAGGCAGAGTCTCGTTTGAGGAGCCAAGCAGAGGGGAGCACATCAAGGACAGGAAGGTAGTCAGTGCTGGGGAGAAAATTCTGAAGGACCCCTCAACCGAGACCCTGACTTTGACCCAAACATCGCCAACTCCATTCCTCAATACCCCATCCGGCCTGGTCTCAGCAATACCCCAGGCCACAGCAAAGTTGAATCCCTGCTGAAATTCTGAAACATGGCACAGGTAAACTCCTGGCATGGATCCACAACCTCACATCCCTCATCTGGGAAGAGGGATGCAAGCTGGGGGGTCTTGGGGATGCTGTGATTGTGACTATATTCAAAAAGGGAAACAAGTCCAATTGCAATAACTGCAGAGGAATTTCTCAGCTGTCTGCCACAGGGAGGATCATTTCAAGCATCCTCCTCAACCCCCTCCTCAACCCCCTCCTCCCCGTGGCTGAGGAGCTCCTTCAAGAGTCAATTTTTGCCCCTTGAGAGGCACCACAGACAATCTCCACTGCACAGCACATTCAAGAAAAGTGCAAGGAACTGCACCAAGCACAGTCCATGGCCTTTATCAACCTCACAAAAGCCTTTGATTCTGTCAACCGCAAAGGGTCAAGGAATCTCCTCCTCAAATTTAGCTGCCCTCAGAAATTTGGCGCCATCCTCTGCCTACTCCACAATGACCTGCAAGCTCTGATCCTCACCAATGGAACTACCACAAGCCCTATCTCAGTGAAGACTAGGGTCAAACAAGGCTCTGTCGTTGCAACAACTCTTCCCCATTTTCCTGGCTGCAATCCAGCAACTCCCTTCCAGCAAATTACACACAGATAATCTACAGAACAGACAGGAAACAGTTCAGCTATGCCGCCTCCAATCCAAAACCAAAAACACTCCAATCTCAGTCACAAAGCTCCAGTATGCAGATGATGTTTGTTTGTGCAGTCACTCAGAATCTGGGCTCTGGGTCATTGTCAGCTCTATCTCCAAACATCTGAGAAATGGGCTTTTCACTAAACACCCAAAAAACTAAGGTCCTCTTCCAACCAGCAAAGCACCTCCACCTGTCAATTAAGTTTAACGGTGAGGACCTGTAAAATGTGAACCATTTTCCATGACTTGGGAACCTTCTCTCGATGAAGGCAGACACAGATGGTGAAATTTATCATCGCCTCTAATGTATTGGCTCAACCTTCAGTCGACTGAGGAAAAGAGGATCTCAAGCCCGGGACTAAGGTCATGGTTTACCAGACAGCAGTGATCCCCGCACGCCTATACGTTTCTGAGGCTTGGACAACATACAGCAGGCATCTCAAAGCACTGGGGAAGCACCACCAATAGTTTCTTCACAAGATCCCCACAATCCAGCGGTGAAGGTCCAACAGCAGTACCCTCACCTAGGCCAACATGCCCAGCATCGAAGTGTTAATCACTCAAAACCAGCTCTGCTGGGCATGTTGTTCATAAGGCTCACACCAGACTCCCAATCTGGTGTCAGCCATATGAACATAGAGAACAGCTCTATTCGGAGCACAGCCATGACAAGTGACAGCCCAGGAGGTCAGCAGAATCGCTTTAGGGATGTCCTCAAAGCATCCCCAAAGAGGTCAAATATATCCATCAGCTCATGGGAGGCCCTGGCTTGTGACAGACTGAAATGGAGAAGGTTTATTCAGGAAGGTACCGAATACATTGAGACACTTGGTCGCGAGAGTGCAGAGGTGGAGTTGAGACATTGGAGGGAGTGCACAATCCTCCAAACAACCCATCTATCCAACTCTTCAAGCACCACCCACCCCACATGTGGCAGAGTCTGCAGGTCGCACATTGGACTTATCAACCATCTCACAACTTCCACTCCATCTCGGAGTGGAAGCAAATCATCCTCGACCCCGAGGGCCTGCCTAAGAGGAGAAGAAGGAAGAGAAGTAAAGCCATTCAGCCCCACCAGCTCAGGGTTAAATGGAACACCAAGGTTTCAAACAGTTTAGCTCAGCCATAGACAGAGGACAGGAAGAGGGATGGAGTACAGGGCTGAGGAATGGATTGGCAGGAACTAAAGCCTTCGCATTTATTGCAGGTGGATTTCCATGCGAGGGGGAGCTTTCATGGGAGTTTTAACTCCAACGGGTGCACATTATTTTTTTAAAACAGGTTCACCAGCTAGAGTGAGAGCCTTGGCTCTCTGTCAAGCAGGAAACATGCCAGGAAAGGCCACAGCCCAGGAGCGGGTGGTTTCTGCTGCTTGGATTAGAGATCGTGGAGGGTTTGGAGTGTGTGGTGGGCACAAGCGGGTCCAGCATGGTTTGGAATATTGGAGGGTCAACTTCAGGGTCAGAGAGAGATTGGGAGTGGAGATGGAGGGCTTGGTGATCATGGAGAAGGATCCAATTACTGAGGAGAATTTGTGCGTGGGAAAAGAGGTTTGACTGCAGGTGGCACGGAGTGGGAAACATGTTTGTTTTAGAGTCCGGATTGTGGGAAGTGGGGAGGGGGATTAAACACTGTTGTTCCTCCTGGCCCTCAAGCAGTTCTATAAAAGAGTTTACCTACTGGATGGGCAGTATTTACTTCCCTTTGGTGCCAGGTTTCCTAAGGTTTGGGAAACCCAGCTGTCTAACATTAAGCTGAAAGACAGATAAGATTTGAGGCACGTCACCTCATTAAAATATTCAAATGAGTGACCCACCTCCTGGGAGCGGGTTGGTTGCTCACCTGTTGTCCCATCTCCGTTAGAATCAGAAGTGGGTGGGCTCAAGGCAGGTTAGCTTCAGGTTTGAGATTTTCTTATATTTTAACATCGCACTTGACCCAAATCCACCTTTTTTTGGGGGGGAGGGGGTAAAATTGCCACCAATGATTTCAGTCGTCCCAATATTTAACTAGAGGAAATTGCTGCTTATCCAATATTCAATGGCAGACTAGCAGTGTAACAAATCCAAGGCAGTGGAGGGGATGTGAAATACGGTGGGAAGAAATAGCAGGTTATTAATTGAATCCCAAGCCAATTGGTGAGTATGAAACTAAACATTAATACTTTTCTTGATAATAGGTTTATTTACAGAATGCAATATTACATATATCTGCTTTCTACCTACCCCGCCCTCCCCCACGCCGTTGTGTCCCAGCAGTCTCTCTTTATAAGTGCTCTAGGTACTTAATTAAACAATGCCCTTCACCTTTGTATCTTAACAATATAATTAGCATGCTATAAACACAGGTATCATCAGCAAAGTACCCAGGTCAGGTACATCAGGGGTGAGTTGCAGAGTAAAGCTCCTCTTGTATTCTCCCTTCAAATATTTGCAAGTCAAGTACAGCATTGGTTAGATTAAAATGCTCTGTATACAGTTCTATCAAGCACTCCTAGATGAGAGATTGAGAATCCCCCTGAGATCACAGACCCAGGCACTGTTAATTGTTTGCCTTATTCCCTCTCTGTACCTGTCTCTGGGGGAACACTTCACAAAAGCACCTGACTGACGGAAGAGCACGAATGTTATAAAAGGAGAAGCACCTCGGTGTGAAGAACTAGATTGACAGTAACAATTTGGATATCCGTGTGATAAATGTGCTGGTAACAGCTTACACCACATTGTTAAAAGAGAGCCATGTTGGCTAAACCTTTTGTCTTGTACGCATCAAGTCAAGTACAAGAATGTTACATTTCAAACAATCACAATGTTTGAAATTTGGTTTTCTTGCATTTGTCCCAATGAGTGCAAAACGAAAAGCTTTGGCAACTTGTCGCTCTTTTCGGCGATATTCCAGTTCTGCACTGCCAAGTGACTGTTTATACAATATGCAAATTGTTAACCTTTGTTAGATTGGTAATGAAATTATTGATGGGTATATGATTCATGTGGTAAGCAATTGCTCATGGAGCATGGTACACATGGGTTACACATATGATTGGGTTCAAGAATTGTAGGCTTCATCTGGTTTAAAGGAGCTATTCATGGATTATGGGAATTATGCAGAAACGGATTATTAGGTACCATAATGATTCACTGCATTAAAGTGCAAAATTATTTGTGGGATTTGGATTTCATGGGGTACTGGATTCATGAGGTGCAGGGGTAGAGAATTTGTGGAATATCAGATTCATGGTGCACAGGAATTGTAGGATACAAGATTCAAAAGAACCAGGGTTCATGGGATATAGGAATTATTCATGGGATGCGGGAATGATTCGGGCAATACAGGAATTAATCATTGTGTGCAAGATTCATACAATGTAGCATTTATTCATAGGATGCACAAATAGTACACACGGCGCAACATTCCTGGGGCACCAAATTCGATCAGGACAACAACAACTTGTATTTATATAATGCCTTTAATGTAATAAAATGTCCCAGGCAGCTTCACAGGGGCATTTAAAACAAAATATTACTCTTAGCCACAGAAGGAGATATTGGGGCAGGTGGACCAAATGCTTGGTCAAAGAGGTAGATTTTAAGGAGCAGCTTAATGGAAAAAAATGAGGCAGAGAGGTCTAGGGATGGAATTTCAGAACTTAGGGCCCAGGCAGCTGAAGGCACAGCCAGAAATGGTGGAGCAATTCAAATTGGAGAATAACAGATTTCTGGGGGGGAAAAAATTATTCTTATGATTCAAGAATTATTGATGTGGTACCATATTCATAGGGTACAACAATTATTCGTAAAGGCAGGATTCAAAGGGTACAGGAATTATGTGTTTGTTACAGGATTCAAGCATTAGTGATGGGTTACAGGATTCACACAATACTTGAAATACAGGAGGTATTCAACAGGAATCATTCGCAAACTACACAGTTCAGATGGTACAAGAATTATTCAATTGGCACATGAATTATTCAATTACAACAGGGTTTCAGGGGCATAGAGTTATCAAAAGCACGTGGGCACCAACATTTACTAAATATCAGGTTATGCATTTGAACTGACAGCATGAAAACCAAAACCCTTGCTAAATACTGACATTAATTAATTGGACTCGTGCAGAGGCGCTAGTTCCAGCTAAATTAGAGCCGCACTTTGTGAAGATCTTAATTATGGGGAAGTGAACTTGTCCTTCTGCTTCAGATTCCCAGTATTTTTCTTTCTACAACAGTGAAACCTTACATTGGTGTCACTGTTTGGATCATTCATGTTGGCTACACTTTACAAAAGTTTTAACTGAGTTTTTCTGAGGATATAATTAATGTATAACAGGCAGTCAGTAGGGCCCTGTTATTACCCCATGTGGTGTCGGTTGTGGCTCAGTTGGTAGCACTCCTGCCTCTGAATCACAAGGCGCGATTCGAGCCCCGCTCCAGGGCTTGGTCACACAAATTAAAGTTGACATTCCAGTGCAGTACTGAGGGAGTGCTGCACTGTTAGAGGTGCTGTCTTTTGGGTCAGTTGTTAAAACTGAGGCCTCTTTTGCCTGCTTAAGTGGATGTAAAGGATCCTATGGCATTATTTTGAAGAAGAGCTGGTGAGTTATCCCTGGTGTCCTGGCCAATATTTATCCCTCACTCAACATCACAAAAACAGATTATCTGGTCACTATCACATTTCCGTTTGTAGGAGTTTTCTGTGTGCAAGTTGGCTGCTGCATTTCCTACATTATAACAGCAACCATACTTCAAAAGTATTTAATTGGCTGTAAAGCACTTTGGGGAGAAATGTTCTATATAAATGCAAATCTTTCTTTATGAAACTCAAATCACACCAATGTTTTGGGCACTCCTAACAGGAAAAATGGGCACAGAGACAATTGCCCACCTAGAGGTGCTCCAACTATTCCTCTGGGTGGCACCTCAATGAGAATGGCATGCAACTTGGGGTCAGGTAATATTGTCAATGCATGTGACCAGCTTTCCTAAGCTTCTCCCAGCTGCTGGTTAGTTGCAGGCTGCCCCAATGAAAGCTGATGGTGAGGAACACCGTATCTGAGAGGCTGTTCCATTTAAAAAGTCAGACAGCAGTCAACACGGTTTTACATTTGCAAGCATGTTGCACTCGCATTATACTTCAAAAGAGTGTGACCACTGGCACCAGTTCATTGCTGTGGGCATTATCCTAGTCTGCACATTAGGAGTTGTACTGGGGATCAAGTTTATGCAAGAGGAGGATAAATGGGAAGCTCTTCTGGAAGAAAAGATCAGCATCATAAAAAGAGGAGGGCAATTACTCCTCATTACTGTGTTGTCCTGACAGCCTAAGCAGCCCACACTCTACCATACTGTACCTGAGGAGGATAGGACTCAGCAGGGACATGTTTCATAAAGTCTTGAAGCCACATTGTAAGGTAGGCATGACACTGCTCGTCTTATTGAATGTGACCATGGCTTCAAGACAAGGACTTCATGCCATGTGTGATATAGCTAACAGCAGCTGGTCAACAGTGTATTGGTGCACTTACTGAATGTTTACCCAGTGAGGCAACATATCACATTTTTCATGGAAACTAGGGAGCTGTAAACTCTGAAACAAAAACAGAAAATGCTGGAAAAACTCAAGAGTTAATGTTTCAGCTCTGAAGAAGAGTCATACGGACTCAAAACGTTAACCCTGTCTTTCTCTCCGCAGATGCTGTCAGATCTGCTGAGTTTTTCCAGCATTTTCTGTTTTTGATTCAGATTTTCAGCATCCACAGTATTTTGCTTTTATATGTAAACGCTGATTGGTCCTGTTCTATACTGCTAACTGCTCCAGGTCTATGCATGCTCCATATGGAGAAGTGCCTCTCATATGAATGTCTAACTCCTGTGTAAGCATCAGTATAAGATCCTGCATGAGTTGCTTCGTGGCACCACATGAGGCCTTCCTATTGAGCAGTTGACAGTCCCTCAGCTGTTTTTGGACAACTGACAAACGGAAGGGTCTGCTTTCTGGGCTGTTACTGAGGCTTGATGGTGACTCCTCTTACAATGTTCAAACTGCAGCAAGAGCAAGTGAAATGAAGCCCATGAAAGACATTCTGCAAACACAGGAAGGTATACTGAAACTGTGCTTATGATGCCTGGCTCAGTCCAAAGACAACTTGTTCTATCAATCTGCCAAAGTGTTCAGGATCACTGTCTTCCGCTGCATTCCATATAACTGGACAACTGACAGAGACATCGACTCTGAGAAGCAGTGCAAGAGTCCTCAGGAGAGAATGTGTACAAAGTTGGCATGGAATGAGACAAGAATGAGAAGATCACATTTTTAAACCACCTCTCACCACATTGCTGTGAAACATCCCATAAACCCTTCATAGGCAACAGCAACTTGAATTTATGTGGCACCATTAATGTAGTAAAACATTCCAAGATGCTTCATTATGGAGCTATCAAGCAAAATTTGCACTGAGCCACATAAAAACATTCGCACAGGTGATAAACAGCTTTTTTCTTACTTATTATTTCATGGGATGCGGGCATCACTAGCAAGGCCAGCATTTGTTGCCCATCCCTAATTGCCCTTGAAACTGAATGACTTGCTGTTTCAGAGGGCAGTTAAGAGTCCATAAGACCATAAGACATAGGAGCAGAAATTAGGCCATTCGGCCCATCGAGTCTGCTCCGCCATTCAATCGTGGCTGATAAGTTTCTCAACCCCATTCTCCCGCCTTCTCCCCGTAACCTTTGATCCCCCCTTACCAATCAAGAACCTATCTATCTCGGTCAACCACATTGCTGTGGGCCTGGAGTCACATATAGGCTAGACCACATAAGTATGGCATATTTCCTTCCCTAAAGGACATTAGTGAACCAGATGGGTGATATAACAATCAATGATAGTTTCATGGTCACTATTACTGAGACTAGTTTTATGTTCCAGATTTATTTTTTCTTTAATTGAACTTAAATTCCACCAGTTTCCATAGTGGGATATGAACCTGTGTCATAGAGAACCAGTCTGGCCTCTAGATTGCTAGCTCCAGTAACATGACCACAACACCACCATCTCCTCTTTGGTCAAGGAGATAGGTTTTAAGGAGGATCTTAAAGGAGGAGAGAGATGTAGAGAAGTGGACAGAGCTAGATCTAGGGAGAAAATGCCAGAGCTCATGACCTGGACAATCGAAGGCACAGTTGCCAACAGTGGAACAATATAAACTGAAGAATGTACAAGAGGCCAGAATTAGTGGAGTGCTGAGATTTGTGGTTTCTAGGGCTGGAGGAGGGATCAAAGATTCTGCGATTCAAAATAGTTACAAATGTTGACACATAACAGAGAAGGGCTTTGTTATTCCGAGCTCAGGACTAATGAGTAAATTACTGAATTAATTATGGGGGTTGATGCAGTTGCCTTTGAAGCAACAGCAATGCAAGATCACTGAGATCTGCAGCAGTGATTGCTGAGAGCAGCTTAACATTTGTAACAGTAAGATAAAGAAATTAAATTAATTTGAATTTTGTTTAAAGAAGGAAGAATTTCTTAATGGTCTGTGAAAAGCAATCAACATTTTCTTTGCCTGAAACCTGATTTTTCCACTCTCTAAATTAAAGGCAAGGAGATAGTCACAGATTGCTGCCTCCGATGCGATAGACACATCAGCATTAACAATTTATAATAAGCCTGAAATCATTTTGAAATTAATTGTGATACAATAAAATGGGCCCTTTGGCCTCATGATCACATTGGGAATCTAATTTCAACTTCTCTAATTCACCTTGAAACGAACCCTACATCAGCATCAATACGAACCAAGCTGAACACCGATTAATGAAGTCAATATCATTCACGATTCGGTTAGATTCTTGCTAAACAGTGCAGATCTGTTCTCTGTCTGCTCTTGATTACTACCAGGCATGTTGACATGGGCAGAAGCCATCATAACAATGCTTCATGTAAGTGTTGCTGAAAAAAAGACACTTGTTTATCAAAGCTTTTCATCTTGCACTCATCTGAACAGTTCACAAGAATACCAATGACAGGGGAAACAACAAATTTATACTGTATGAGAAGAGAGTGCTGATTGGTTGGCAAGTGGACTCTGATAGAGGTGTTGCCATGGAGGATGCACCAGTTGAATGTGGCTAGTTAACCGCCAAGCATTGTTTGAAATTTAAAACAGGCAGTTTGACTCTGATTGGTCAAGGCATTGCCCTGAGGAATGAACCAGCGAATGGTTGTCGCTTATTTTGCTGAAGCAGGCACAATGTTCTTTCTGTTTGCCAAAAACAGGGGCCTGTGTATTAATATATGTAGCTTCCAGTACACGCAAATGTGTCACAATGAGAGCTCGGCTGATAATCTTAAATCATGCAAGAAGAAACCAAGAAATATCTAATATTGCAACTCTATTAAACTTTCACAAGTGATGGTAGCAAAATAGCCAAAATTCCTAAAAGGTTTATTTCTAGTCTCCAAGAGTGTTTCATGTTTTCCAGATGAGGAATAACTTCTTCAACTGAGAATTCCTAGAGTCGGACACCAAACTGTTATTGTGTTACACCCTCATTTTATTTCGGTTCAATACAATCTGCAAACAAAACTATGAAGTTTAGAATTTCCAAAAGTGAAAACATTCTACTTGTGACTTTCCTTTTCCCCACTTCCTGAGGCTCATGACCTGAATTTTTCATTCACTGGGCGCGGGTGGTTGGTGGGCCCAGGAGTGGACGGGATAGGGGCCCCCAACTGCAATTGGGCCAATTAACAGGCAGCCAGGGTGAAACGCGCCCTGAGAAAGGCTCAGTTCTGCCGGCGGGGGCAGGAAGTGGGTGGGCATCTGTGGGCACTGTGGGTGCTAGTGAGCACTTCCAGTGAGCCTCCTGAAGGCAGACGGCTTCCTCAGGGAGCTGCCAACCTCCACAGAATAAACAAAACAACAAAAATGCTGCAAAATATGTCCATGCAGCACAATCAAGCACCTGACAGCATATCTCACAAAAAACTGGTGACCAGATATCTCTCTTTATTTTACTACCCCATGGGGATTTTGTCCCGACCTGGATCGAGGTTTGAACAAAAATGTAAAGGCCGCTTGGCCGATTACCCGTCCACCAACCGTAAAAGTGGACGGGCCACGAAAAATCACTTTCAATTGCCCCCTTAATGGCTTTAATTGCTGACTAAATTGTCGGCAATTAATCGGAAATATCGCGCGAGTGTGTGATGACATCAGGATGATTGCCCAACATCATCTCACACCATTGCCTGGCCGGGCAGGTCAGGTGTGCAAAAACTTCTGGCCCATGAGTTATTTGTAAATTTCCTGTCTGCTTACTTTTGTACTCAGGGAAGGAGGGTGTAAGTTACAACACAGTATGATGCATCACTCGCACAAGCATATACATGTGACACACACACAAACACACATATACACACACACACACACACACACACACATACACACACGCACACACGCACACACATACACACATGGTCGTCATGACATGTCAGTTGTCAATATGCTCTCTAGGTATTGCAATTCTTCAGGTACAGGGGGAAAACTCAAACTTGCATGATGCCCATTTCTCTATCTCGTACACACACTTACCTGAGCTGGCACTCAGTATGGGAGCACTCTTTCCTCTGAGCCAAAAGGTTGTGGGTTCATGTCCCAGAGAGACTAGAGCACAAAATCTAGGCTGAAATTCCAGTGTGGCACTGATGAGGGAGTGCTGTACTGTCGGAGGCCTCATCCCTCAGATGAGGTGTTAAACCAGGCTTGTCCACTAGGTGGCCCACGGGCCAAAATCCAGCCCTGTATATGCGGCCCACCAAGCATTGTCCAAGATACATATATGAACAGCTATGTGGATTTGAAAGATGCTGCCGAACCGCTCGTCCAATCACAGGCTGTTTTCTCCCCATATTTGCTGCTGATAGGTTCAATGGTGAGCCTGTCAGTACGAAATGCAGAGAGAGCACAGCCTGTGATTGGATGAGCAGCAAGTAGTAGGAGCAGTGATCAGTTCTCAGTTTCCAGAGCACTGGAGCATGGCGGTGAGACTGCAGGGGTGCAACATTGGAGGGGGGAGGGGGGAGGGAGGAGGGGGGAGGGGTGGGGTGTTGGTGGCAGAGAGAGGCTTGCTGGCCAGACGCTGGAGGAATGCGAGAGGAGGGGGAGAGGGCTGAGAGGGGTCTCGTGAGCAAGGAAAGAAATCGAAATGTTGTCCCTCATGTAAAGAGGTTGGACAAAATCAGGATTGTTACTGACACACAGGCTGGAATAATCTGCGGCACCACATCCAGTGTACAGGGAGGCATTGACTTCTTGTGCAAGTAAAAACAATGCCAGATATCATCAGTGTTCAATACGGTGCAGAGAAGGTAAGGCCTTCTCATTCGAAGGTTGTTCATAAAGATGCAGATTTTTGTTGTTTGGATTCATGGCCAGATAATTTTTCATTCGTCTGATTCTGTTTCCTTTCCTGCCCAAAATTTGCACACCAGCTCTCCGAGTGAGAAAGATTTTGACATGTGGCCCCTCACACAAGCTTGTGCTAATCTGAGCTCCTGCCAGGCCTCTGAGGCAGATGTAAAAGATCCCATAATACAACTTCAAAGAAGAGCAGGGGAGTTATCCCCAGTGTCCCGGCTAATATTTATTCTTCGAGCAACATCATGAGAAACAGATTTTATCCGGTCAACATTACATTATTCTGCTCTGAAGAAGGGTCATAAGGACTTGAACTGTTAACTCTGTTGCTCTCTCCACAGATGCTGCCAGACCTGCTGAGTTTTTCCAGCATTTTCCATTTTTTTTTCAGATTTCCAGCATCCGCAGTATTTTGCTTTCATTGCTAATATCACATTGTTGTTTCTGGGAGCTTGCTGTGTGCAAAGTGGCTGCTACATTTCCTGTCTTACAACAGTGATTGCACTTCAAGAAGTATTTCATTGTATGTAAGGTGCTTTGGGACACCCTGAGGTTGTGAAGGTGCTATATAAATGCAAGTCTTTCTTTTTGCAGCAGTTGGAAATCCCCAGTACCCAATGCCCAAGTGAAATTTCCATATTGAACCACAAAGCTCCATTCCGGTGAATTGATGTGGGGCAAAGCACTTGCACGTATTTCTAATGCTAAAAGAGCAACTTTATTGTTAGTGATTTACTTTTCAGAATTGTGTATTTTTTCTGTTTGTTATGCCGCAGCTGGTATTGTTTTCTGTATACACTGACCTGATTAAATGATGATAACGTAACCTAAACAATGTGAAGTAATTATTTTAGTGATTTGGTTGATTAATTTTATGGCATTTGCTTCTTAGGGGGATGGTTAGCTCAGTTGGCTAGATGGTTAGTATGTGGCTCAGAATAATGCCAACAACGCTGGTTGAATTTCCCCGCCTGGCTACGGTAAACTTGGGACCTGCCTGTTCACCCTGCCCCTGATAATGACAAACCACCGCCGGCAAAAGCTGTCAAGAAAATGGTTCAGAATAAAGTGCCAGCAGACAATGAGCCAAGGAGCTGTCTTCAGGCAGCGTTGTAAGATGTTGCATGTGGTTCGGTAGGTCTCATGAAGAGGTTTTGAGTCTTGTATAGTCTAAGACTAAGTGTTTATTAACTACTGGTAACTATATACATACGTACAGCATAAGCTCTAAGCTGGGAGCTGTCTCCATGCTTCCTTCTACACACGTCTCTGTCTAGTACAAAAATGCCATCTAAACTAGGGCCACGTGTTCCTTTACATCACACTATGGGCGGAACCGTACCCAGACCCATGTTAACCCTTTCTATGCTAGACCCTTGTACTACAGATAGAGACCACATGACATGGCATTTGTTTCTTGGTGACAAAGAAGGCCCAGGAGCTTCTTGCATATCATTAAAGGAAAGGGCGTACTTAAGGAGCTGCTAGTTAATGAAGAAAAGAAGCCTTGGGTTTCTTTTCCCTCCAGGATATTTCTAAAGTCATTTTGACAAAGAACAACAATGCCCAGCAGAGCTTGACTGGTCCATCCTGATCCAAGGATGGATAGCTAAGCTCATTGAGCACCAGCGGTTGACTCAGGTTTGTACCTTTGGATCTGAGGAAACAAAGAAGGGAACTGGACCAGAGGGATGACTGGAAAGCACTTGTGATTAATCGCAGTAACAAATTCCACAGGGCTTCAGTATTCATCATCTCACTAGCATTCTTTAGAATTTTTCTAGTCTTTCCTTTACTTTGTAGTTTAACAAAGCTAAAATATTCATCAACCTATTTAACATTCATCAATATTCTGCCTATGACAGAAATCACTGTGCAGTTGACTGTAAAATTCCAATGTGCATTAGGACTAATTGACGTTCAGTTACTTCCTTCTCCAGAAGTACCAAGTGCCAGAGATGAAAAGCAAACTATTAATGTGTCATTATTAAACCAGTCATAACTCAGTGTGTTGAACCAGAGTCACAGTCACAGAAACATTCACTCTGAACATTTCCCCAATCCTGAAAGCTGTTTATTTTTCAACAAGTTTCGCTTATGTTGTACTGAATCATGATTCTTTTTACAGTTTCTCCCCTTTTCTCAGTTAATATTGGTGTACTCAGCACACAGGTCTCATAGTTTAAAAACTCGCAACGCTCTTGAGTTAAAGGGGAAGGGTACACAGTGAGAGACTACCATGGAATGGATGTGAATGTTTTGTGTTGATGTGAAAACTATGAGAGAGTGTTATAGTCTTGGATAGATCAGAGACTTTTCCAATTTCGATAGTGATATGAAAGTTGTATAAACTCTGTTCTACATGAATTCAGCAGAAAATGTGTAAATTTTGTAAAGTGGTGCAATTTTAAGTGCGCATTCTTTATTAGATATGTAAATAAACCATACTTCCAATTTGTCTGATTTATGTAATGCTTAATTTAACTGTTTTTTCCTTGCATCTCTTTTTCCCAATAAAACTTTGAAACTTACAGCTACAGTCAGTGTCTCTTTCAGTGTCTTCACCAGTTTTTCACAACTGAGCACACATCGTCATGCTGATACCCAGTGGTACATATACCTGCATGAACATATATCTTTATGAACATATCAGGTGTGAGGGGTATATTCCCCTTTCATAAGCTGGCCTCAACTGGTGACAAATGGGACAAGCACAAAACAACAGTTAACAACTGGAACAGGCAAAGCTAACTGGTGCCAACAGGTGTCAACTGTTTCTGACGGAGCCCAATTTCCATTCAGCATCTGGATTCAACTGTTCCACCTGAATCATTTTTAAATCTAAGAGCTCGGGTTATAGTGACACTGTAGTATTGAGAATGTTTTAGTAAGGGAGCTATAGACAAGTGCCTTTTTATTTATTATTCTTTGATGGGATGTGGGCATCACTGGCAAGGCCAGAATTTGTTGCCCATCTTCTCAGTCCCCTTGAACTGAGTCGTTTGCTCAGCCATTTCAGAGGGTGGTTAAGAGTCAACCACATTGCTGTGGATCTGGAGTCACATGTAAGCCAAATCAGGTAAGGATGGCAGATTTAACTTCCCTAAAGAGCATTAGTGAGCCAGATGGGTTTTTATGACAACCAGTGATAGTTTCATGATCATCATTATTGGCTAGCTTTCAATTCCAGATTTTTTAGTTGAATTTGAATTCCACCGCCCGCATGCCCTCAGGGCATTCGCCTGGGGCTCTTGATTACTAGTCCATTGACACCACTATTCCAACATCTCCCCATCAGACCTTAATTGCGATACAGTGAATGTTTTAGTGAGGCAGCTGTAAACACTGAGCTTGGGTTACAGGCATGAACATTCTAGGTTTTTTTTAAAAATAGTGAAAGGGTAAAAACATCTTTCTCCCGTTGCTTTGACTCACCAGCCATTGATGACGCCATCAGGGTTTAGCATAGGAATGATTTTGAAAATGTAGGAGTCCCGTAGACTGCGAGCAATGGGATCGTTACTCACGAGGAATTCCAGTGTCCCTTTCATGACCCAACTTGCATTGCTCTCTCCAGGATGGACTCGGGCCGTCAGCACCACATACTGCCGATTCCCTGTGAGATACAGCAGGGTAACTGATCAACATCTCTTTCACTCTCTGGTTGGATTTATCATTCACGTCAAAAATCTTTTACAGGAAGATTGTGGGTATAAAACAACGTGTCTAATTTGCCTCTTGGGACATTGATGTAAGAGTGGTTGCCTTGCACTGCAGGCTAGATTTTCAACTTGATATTCCTGTGAAAATCAGGTGGTTTCTGTGAAGTCCCAGCCACAAGTTAAGGACCCAGCCCAACAAGCGTAAAGTTAACAAAACCATGAAGTCAACCTCCAGTGTCTCAACTCTCAATGCAGTTTCTCTGGGAATGATTAACTTAGTCTAGTAAAAATGTCGGACTCTTCTAGAGAATAAATGTTGTCGTGTGCCAGTCAGAGGAGCATGATGGAAGATCTACCCGAGAACCCCCCTCCCCACCAACCAAAATGTTCCACCCCGGTTCAAAAAAGGGGAGATGGATAAATACAAGAATTATCACAGGTGCACTGCAGGAACTCACCAAGGCTCCTTTGACAGCACTTTCCAAACCCACGACCACTACCATCTAGAAGGACAAGGGCAGCAGATAGATGGGAACACCACCACCTGGAAGATTCCCTCCAACTCACTCGCCAACCTGACTTGGAAATATATCGCCGTTCCTTCACTGTCGCTGGGTCAAAATCCTGGAACTCCCTTCCTAGCAGCACTGTGGGTGTACCTACACCACAGGGACTGCAGCGGTTCAAGAAGGCAGCTCACCACCACCTTCTCAAGGGCAACTAGGGATGGGCAATAAATGCTGGCCCAGCCAGCGAAGCCCACACACACAATTACTGCATTGCACGAGGCCATTCGGCCCAGCGTGTCTGCACCAGCTCTTCAAATAAGTAATTCACTTAGTGTTATTCTCCCACCTTCTCCCCACATCCCTGAAAATTCTTCCTCTTCAGGCAATAGTTTGATTCCATTTCGAATGCTTCGGTTGAACCTGCCTCCACCACACTCTCAGGCCGTGCATTCCAGGCCCTAATCACTCACTGCTTGAAAAAGTTTTAAAGTTGGTGGTGGGGAACCTTCTAGAGACCATAACCTGGGACAAAGTTAAATGCCACTTGAACAACATGGGTTAATAAATGTCAACCAAGGCAAATTTGTTAAAGGCAAATTGAGCCTGAATAGCACAATTCAATTCTTCAATGAAATAATGAAGAGGGTTTATGAAGGTAGTGCAGTGGTGTTGTGTTTGTGGACTTTCAATGGGCATCAGATAAAGTGCCACATAATAGACTTGTTAGCAAAATTCAAACCTAAGGATTTATAGGGGCACTGGTAACATGAATACAAAGAGAGAAAAAGCAGAGGGTAATGGTTAACTTCAGACTGGAGGGAAGTGGCTTCCCCCAGGATCAATATTTGGATCAATATAATGACCTGCAGGCTTGGGTATACAGGGCAGAGTTCCAAAGTTTTCAGATGACACAAAACATGGGAATTCAAGTAACAGTAAGGAGGATAGTAATTTCAGGAGGACATTACAGACTGGTGAAATGGTTAGACATATGACAGATGAAATTTAATGCTGAAGGGATGCACTTTACAGGAAGAATGAGGTGAATGAATATAAATGGGGGTGGAGGGACAGAGGGACTTGTGGCTGTACATATATAATTTTTGAAGATGCCAGGACAAGTTAAGAAGGCTTTTAAAAACACATAAGAAATCCTTGACTTTATAAATATATATATGGTGGACATAAAAGCAAGGAAGTTATGCTAAACCTTTATAAGCCAGAGGTTAGGCCTCTGTTAGAATATTGTGTCCAATTCTAGGGTCGGAAATTTCCATCCCCATTGGCGTCAGGTGTCATGGCGGCCGTGAGTGGACAATATGGTGAGAAGGCCAAAACTTGACTACACGCCGTTGTGAAACCAGTTTTCAATCGTCCATTCCATCCATCAATGGTGGGCCGCATTTCCCACCACCACAAGTCGGGAAGGTAATTTTAATACATCTGTATATAATCATAAGCCCTTCTCACCGGAATCATCCACCAACGTCAAATTCACAGCCTACGTCAGCTGGAAAACACACCGGCCCAGAACACGTCTTGATGTGTGTAACGTGCAGAAGTCGGGTCTTACTGTTAGGGCCTTGCTCAAATCGCGGACATCCGAGGAGCAGAAGATGCCGGAGCCCGACAGTTACCGGGCCCTGGAGGGACACATGCATCACATGCTGGGTGGATCCTCATGATTATGGCTCCACCACAAAGCAGCCCACAGAAAGTGGGAGGTCACCGTTGATGTCTGGGCTCTGCTTCGGGACATCACAGTCTTGGCCATGGGCTGCTACGGATGATTGTTGAGCAGAAGAGAGGAAGGCACAGCTATGAGTGGGAGAGGAAGGTCTAGGTTTGACTGCGAGTGGAAGAGGTACTGGGGAGGTGGGGGGGTGGGGTGGGGGGGTGAGGTTGGGAGTGAGGGAATGAAGGTGTCAGGAGTGTGAGGTTGGGGGAGTCTCGAGCAAACACTCTCCCACGCATGTGGAGCCCTCATCCATCAGACTCATCTCAATGTCCTGAGCATTTTCAATGCTGCTTGCTGGGGTTCACTTTCAGTTGTCCATCTGAGCTGACCTGCATCTCCACCCACCCACTGATCACACCCCCATGCAGCATGTTTCCTCCCTTTGGCAGCCATAAGTTCCCAGCAGATCCCAATCCCTTGGAGAGTGCCAGCTCTTTGCAGAGGTGGCCTTTAAATATGGCGCCTGGTTTAGTGAAGGCCTGGGGTGATGGCGGGGCGGGTATATTAGAGGCCGCCCGGCCAGTGACTCGCCGTGTTTCCCAGGGATTAATTATTAATGACGCCACAGGAATGGGACGATACAGCGGGAAAAGCCACCATTGCAGCCAGCGGGTACAACGTCCTCTTTCTCACCCGAGGTCTCAGCCTTTAGGATGGATGACAAGATAATTGAAGAAGGTGCAGAACAGGTTTACTAGAATAGCTACCAGGGACAAGGGACTTTAGTTGGGGTGGGAGACTAAAGAGTTCAAATTCCACCACAGCCACTGGGGAACTTAAACTCAGTTAATTAAATAAATGTGGAATAAAATGCTCATATTAGTAATGGTGACCTCAAAACCACTGGACTGTCAGGTAAACCCATCAGATTCATTAATGTCCTTTAGGGAAGGAAATCTGTCACCCTTACCTATTCTGGCCTATATGTGACTCAATGTCCATAACAATGTGACTGGCTCTTAATTGTGCTCTGAAATGACCTAACAAACCACTCAGCTATCACCACCACCTTCCCAAGAGCAATAATTAGTTCAAATTATTTTTTGTCAGTAAAATGCTTTAATGTATGATTGAGATATGACCAAAAACAATTCTCTGGAAAATAGGTATCAAACGTTTCACAGAATGTGCTGCAATTTTTACACAGATATACTTCCTGCTGTCTTTATGTTATTGGCCCTTTCTGAACTCTGGAACTATTTGCCTAATGAAAGAGTTGTGTTAGGTTATGCGGCAGATTTTTATAAAACTGCTGCACATTTATACTTTACCTTCCTCTCTAACTCAATTTACACGTTGCTTTGTTCTGAAAATTGATATTCCAGTGGCAATGGTGTGACTGAAATACAAAACCACCAGTTCCTTCAATCAGGCTCACTTTTCTCGGCTTGACTTCCTCCATTTTTCTATCATTCAAACACTATCAGTTACTTTTGTCAGTCTCACCCTGAAACACCGAACCCCTACAAAACACATAGGCGCTTAAACAATTATATCTGTATAATCTATTTCATTAGGCTCTGCACTTCTAGAGAATTGATTCTCACTCAGCCTCTGACCTCCTTGTTTACTGAATAAACCTTGAACCTTAACAGCCCCAGTCACTGGGGAAATGATGCATACAAGTAAAGGATTTGGTAAATTGAACAAATAGAATCATTAAGGGAAAAAAATGTGAGTTTCATCATTAACATAAAGACTTGAGAGAGAATAACTGACAGCATGGTAACCTTCTGTAGCTGTTGAACATCATTTGATGCCTAGATGCGCATCAGTGTGGTTTGTATACAGTGCAGTATCACACAGAGAGAATATTTTATAACACAGTACAGAAAGAGTTCAATCAGCCCATCTTGCCGATTTAGGCTCTCAAAAAAACATATCTAATTAGTTCCATTCCCCTGCTCATTCCCCATAGCTCTGTAATTTCCTCCCCTTTCAGTATTCAACCAACTTTTTGAATCGGTTTCCATTATCTTTCAGGCAGTGCACTCCAGAACATCCCAATGCATAATGCTGCATTAAAAAAAAAATTCTCCTCATCACACCTCTGCCTCTTTTGCCAATTACTTTAAATCTGTATCTGGTTTCAAACCCTTCTGCCAGTGGAAACAGTTTCTCCTTATTTACTGTATCAAAACCTTTCATGATTTTGAACATCTTTATTAAATTTTCCCTTAACCTTCTCTGCTCCAAGGCGAACATTCTTTTTAAATTTACTCATTTATGGGATTTGGGCATCACTAACCAGTGCAGCGTTTATTGCCTTTTTTTATTCTTTCATGGGATGTGAGTGTTGCTGACTCAGTCAGCATTTATTGCCCATCCCTAATTGCCCTTGAGAAGTTACTGGTGAGCTGTGTTCTTGAACCACTGCAGTCCATGTGATGTAGGAACACCCACAGTGCTGTTAGGAAGAGAATTCCAGGATTTTGACCCAGCGACAATGAAGGAACGGCCGATATATTTCCAAATCAGGATGGTGTGTGGCTTGGAGGGAAACTTGCAGGTGGTGGTGTTCCCATCTATCTGCTGCCCTTGTCCTTCTAGGTGGTATTCCAATTACCTCACTCTTTCTCTTACTCAGGATTGTGGAAGAGAATTAAACTATTCCTACCAGTGTCCAACTGAAATCAGCCAGCCTACCATAGGCTACGAAGCAAGCAGACCTCGGACTTTTCTTGCCAGTGTAGCTAATTACTGCAGAAACTCACTGACACAGCCCAAGGTGACATTTAACCTGATTGCCTGGATTCCAGCTCAGCTTTCATTGGTGAAAAGGTAGTTCACTAAATCACTATGTCACCCCATCCATTCTAACCTACTGCACTACACATTGTCTCCAACCCACTGCACCACTCAATCCCTCTAACTTACTGTGTCAACCAGTCCCCTAACTTACTCCATCACCCAACCTCCATTTGTTACAGCAGTACAAACTCCCTCTAACCTGTCATTCAGCCCCTTTTGTCTAACTTACTGTGTTTTTTAGTCGCTCTAGCCCGCTGTATCACCCAATCTCTCTAATTCACTACATCACCGCTAAACCACTGTGTCAAACAGTTCCTCTAACTTACTCTATCCCGTTGCAGTACTGACTCCCTCTGGCCCATGTCACACGGTCACTCTAATCCTTTGCATCACCCAGCTCTTCAACCCATTTGGCAGAATTTAGTGCCTTCCCTCGAGGTGGGTTTGATGCTGGGGCTTGGCATTTAATCGGGCTGGAGGGTGGCAGATGGCGATCTCGCCACCTTCCTTCTACAGCTCCGATTAATCCAAGATGGGAAGCTCGCGCACAGCCATCCCACCCCGCTGCCAATTGAGGTCCTTTAGTGGGAAATTAATGTCCATTCACCCCACCATTGCCTGTATCCACCCAGCAGCGGGCGAGGGACTCACCATACAGGAAGGCTGAAAAACAAACCCTGTTAGGTTACTTGCAGGCTTCTGGGGCTCAAAGGTATCCAATGCCTGCTCGAGGAACCCAGCACCAGGAAGTGGCAATCTGTCGAGAACCACCTCCCTGCCCTTGTTGCCGAATCCCCTCTCCCCCACGACTCCCACTCCGTGACCTCACTCCTCCTGCCATTATTCAACATGGCCTGAGTTCCTCAACAATCTTGGGCCTCAGGTGGGGGCAATACTGGCAGCTAGCACTGCCCTCCTGGTTGCCAAGCCTCCAATTGGCTGGCAGTTCTCGTGGAGTGGGGTTTCCTCTCCTGGGGTCCTTGATCCTGGGGAAGGCCCACCACTGCTCGGGTAAGTGCCGGAGGGGTATTTAAATTGGCAGGCCTCCCCGAAAGGAGGTGAAGTGGGACTCTCGCCAGCTCAGCATCTGGTGGGTGAGACCCCCTTCACCTCCATTAGTACTGCCTATTGTGACATTCAAGCTTTCTAACCTAGTCCCTCTGACTGATGGAAGAACTATTTAATTGTGTAGCACTCACTGATCACCTGCAATAATTAGGCCTTAGAGAGCTCACTGCCAAAGGGGAGAGAAGCAGAGCGGATAGCCTAGCTCTCAAAGATGCATTAAAGGAACCCCCTTGATTTGTTGTTGTGCAGAAGGAAAAGCATGTTTCAAACAAGGATAAGCCACAGGAATATGAAGCTATACAGCACAAAAGGTGACCATTTGACCCATTGTGTTCATGCTGGCTCTTTGCTAGAGAAATCCAAATGGAATTACATTTCCTTGCTCTCTTCCCTGTATGTTCCTCTGCATTAAAGGCTCATCTAAATTTCTCCTAAAACATGCCCTGGTCTTCTACCTCAACCGTTACCTGTGGCAAAGCGTTCAAACTCCAGAAATTTGTTACATAATGTAAAGAAATTTCTCTTAATTGTTTTCTTTCACTTTCAGTGGCAAATTCAAATTGATGAATCCCTGTCATTAACTCTCCAATCAGAGGAGATGGACTTTTCCATTTCAATTTATCAAAACCCTTCACGAATTTCACTCCAGTGGAAATACTCCAACTATTTGCAGTCTCACCTATTTACTATATTTTCCCATTCCTGACATGTTCTTGGTAAATCTGTGCTTCAATATTCTTTCTATAAACACCCAAAGCTGGACCCTAACTGTGCTTTAACTATTTCCTGGTACAACATTGTTGTTACTTCTTTATCCTTGTACTCATTGCATCCGTTTAAAAATCGCTTCATAGAGCGTTCAGAAGTTCATGTTTTTTTCAATACGCGTGCTTAATCTGAAATGCCAAGGGGCTACACATCTGCGGGGGAAAGAATTCAGAAACATGTGTATGAGCACTGCCTGAGACAGTGGACCGAACTCCTGAAAAATAAATACCTCAGGCTAGAGATTCATTCCACACCTGAAGTCGGACACAGAAAGCTTACACCCACCAATCCACCTCTGCCATCAGCTGCCTGCAACCTGGGGGAAAGTTCATTTACATATCAGTGCTATGCCACTGCGACTGGGGGGCCCATCCTGTGAACTAGCATCAAGTTAGGGAGACTGTTGCTTCATCAGCAGGTGGGGAACCAAAGACCTTATTGTTTGGGAAGCTGCTTACTTACTGGTGGGCCCATTTTCAATGGTAACACTCTTGCCTCAGAGTCAGAAGGTTGTGGGTTTGTGTTCCAATCCAGAGATTTGAACAGATATTCTAGACTGACTCTTCAGTGCACTACTGACTGGGTGCCACACTGCCAGAGGTGCTTCCGTTCAGATGAGATGTTAAACCAAGACACTGTTTGCCATTTCATAGATTATTCCATGGCCACTATTTTGAAGAGCCGGGGACTGCCCTTGGTGTTCTGGCCAATGTTTATCCCTCAACCAAAGTCGAGAACAGGTGACTTGTTGCTGTTTGTGAGACTTCTGTTGTGCATAAATTTGCTGCAGCTTTTTCCATAATTACAAAGTGACAACACTTCAGGAATTCCTGGTTGGCTGTAAAGCACCTTGTGATGTTCTCAGATGGTGAAAGAAGCTGTATAACTCCACAGCCTTTCTTATTTCTTTTTTTTGGTGCAGCATTCTTCAGCAAAAATGAAATTACTTTGAACAGTTCAAAAGCAACATGACTACAGCAGTTCAAAGTTTTTATTCACTTGCACCTGTTGACTGCCCTTTCGCAATGTAAGATGCCTCCTCTCTGCCACCATTCCTAGTGCTATACTGGACACTAACATAAACATTTTACAGCATTTAAAATTATGATAATATGCCCATTTGTACTTGGACAAGTAATTCAGACCCTTATTGTTATTTCCTGTGGAAAATCATCATTGGCTTAAGATGGAGAGGAGTACACTGTCATACCACTGGCAGAATCTCACTGGCAGAATGCCCATGTGTCCACCCTAATCCAAGAAGAAAACAAGTAAAAATATACAAGAACACAAGAAATAGGAACAGGAGTAGACTATCTGGCCAATTGAACCTGTTCCATAATTCAGGTGATCATGGCTGATTTTGGATTTCAAAAATATATTGGAAAGCCCAGCCCTGTATGTTTAACTTAGTGGAATCTGCTGCCCAGACAAGTGAGTTCACTCTTTTGTGCTGCCCCATGCCCAACGCACCCCCCCACCCACCCCGGCAAATCCCAGTAACCTCCCCGCCAGTGAGAAACAACCTCTGGTAGACAGGGGGCAATATCAAGTAGCGTGAACCATGTAACACCCCTGCACATCCACTTGGTGAGATGCACCAGAGTTTCAATCAGCCCCTTGCCTCAGTCTTACTGCACAGAAAGCAAAAAATATGTTGATCACTTACAAAATTGATGCAACTGTTCAGGTTGGGACCCAGGGCTTGCAGTAACTGTGATCACTGGGCACTTGTTACCCCCTAGTGTGGAACACAATATCTGATGCCTGAAGTAAATCTGATCAGGATTCAGCGACTCCTCGAGGAGCTGCAGGTGAGTCTGAAACAAGGAAAGAGATGAAACCTTGAGACAAATGCATTGCGTTAGATTTCCTTGTCCATTTATGTTTCTCAATCCCCCTGGCCCCAAATGCCATTCTCCAACGGAGTGAAACGGGTGCAAAAAAAGTTGCACTGAAGGCCATTCGGCGCTGGGTCTTCTTGCGATTGTGACTGTCACTACTGTCGGTGCCCGTGTTTGAGAACAGTTTGTTGCCTCACTCTCATGAATGGCCTTTTGAGGACGTACAGCAGAGCAACTGGCGGTTGCACACTATACCCAGCTCAGAAAAGGTGGAGGAAGAAAAGAGGCCAAGTTACCATGGGTCAGAAAGACCGACTGAGCTGGTGTTGCTGAAAAAAGATTGCCAGAGGACTTGTACTGTGTTGCGTCTTTTGGATGATTTGGACATTAAACCAAGGCCCAATTTGCACTCTTAAAAATCTCATGACATTATTGATAGAAGAGCAGGAGAATTCTCCTGATGTTCTGGCTCTAATGTATCTCCCAACCAACACCACAGAAACAGATCATTTATCTTATTGCTGCCGTGGGACCTTGATATGTACAAATTGGCTGCCGGATTTCTCTATGACTGTGACTACACTTCAATAGTACTTAATTAGCTGTGAAGTACAATGAGACGTTCTGAAGATAAGAAAGATGCTATCTAAATGCAAATTCTTTCTTTATTCACATTGAACTAAGTGCGTTTATGGGTCGGGGTGGGTGCTGGTGTAATGGGGGCCAAGCACTGCATCACTGGTATCACTCTTGCCCCAGTGCCTGGTGAGTCTAAATCCAAAACAAAAACAAAAACAGAACTGTTGAAGAGTCATGCGGACTCGAAACGTTGGCTGTGTTCCTCCCCACGGATGCTGCCAGACCTGCTGAGTTTTTCCAGGTATTTTTGTTTTTGTTTTGGATTTCCAGCATCTGCAGTTTTTTGCTTTTATTTTAGAGTCTAAATTCAAGCCAGATTTTCAGTTAGAGATCAGATAGTAATGTGGTGTCCATTCATTTCACACTCGCTCCGAAAATTATTTAGAAAGAAATAAAAGGACCAGCTTCAATCTCCTGAATACATTAGCGATGCACTGTGCAAATGATTCAGAATAATTTATCACCATGAAGTGGAACGATCTGAAATGTCCTTTTATTCACATAAAATTTTTTATTGAGAAACAAACTCAGCATTAGATTTCATTTCAATACAATTTTACTGGAAGAAAGAAATCCAATTTTGTTTTGCAGTAAAATCTAATTTAAAGCACACCTGTAACAAATTCTTTTGTAAAAATAATGGCTGTTCTCACATCGTTCTGGCTCACATTTCCAAATGATTAAAATCTTCCATGTCACTCAGGGTTCAATGTAGCTACGAGATAGATGATAGAATTTGATTTTCATGAGCATCATTTTAAAACTTCAAGCTAAAGCTGCATCTTAGCGGCTGGGAGAGAGGGATCAGACCCAAGCAAACACCGCCAGGCTTCCAGAAATGGTGTCCAAAGTCTTAGGATCAGGGAAAAAGCCAAGACATTCAACGATTGCGCTGTCACACTCAGTGGTCCACTAGTTGCTGTCTCTCTGAGGGGGTCACTGTCTGGCTCATGGGGCTGTATTTTATATGCTGCCGCCACGCATGTTTTCGGCAGGAAGGTGGGTGCCCAGGCCAGCGTCTTCCTGCCAACACCCAAGCTCACCCCCATCATGCGTGGGGGTGTTGGGCAAGAGCCAAAGTCGGCTGTCAGCCCGCCATATTTAAATAGATAATCAAGGGTCGATTAGGGTTGTTACCGAGCCACTTGACCCCGATAATACACTGCCCAATCCATTAAACGGCTGGCATGGGCAATCGGGCAGGAGTGGCCAGCCCGATTTTTAAAAAAATAATTCTTTAAAGGGCGGGAAGGAAGGGGGGGTTCTAACTTCAGGGGCCTTCCCTTTGCTGATGAAGGGGTGGCCCTCCCTCTCAAATAGAAACCCCCCTTTCTTCCTGCCCACCTGCTGCCTTAAACCCACCAACCTCACCACCCCAACCCCATCCCTAACCTATCCAAACCCACACTGCCCAACACCCCGAACCTGTCTCCAGGATCCATTGGGTCCTCGGCTTCCCCTTTGCAGTCCCAGCAGTGTCCACTAATGTGCTCTTGGCGCTGCTGGGGCTGATGGAGTTGCCGGCCTATCAGATTGGCCAGCATGAACCCAAGGGCGGGACTTCCTCCCCAGTGAGGGGCGGAAGTCCCACTCTGCCACAATTTAGCCTGCCGGCAGCACCTTATGACTGCAGGGTGGGCCGGCATAGAATGGGTCGGCTTCACACCAACATTGTATCCGGGGGAAGAGTCTGCCCCACCGTAATATTCCGCCCATTGTCAGGGTGGCTGCTACCATCCTCAGACTATCTGATTCAGGGTGCTGATTCCGAAGGAGCCATTGGCAGTAGAGGATGCTTCCTGGTTCCTGCCATTCTGAGGGCTAAAAGTTTTCCTTAACTTGTGTTTCTGATTTTACAAGGATAGCACACATTTAGCAATGCTGGGACAATAACCTGCTCACAGACGCTCAGTTTGGGTTCCGCCAGGGTCACTCGTCATTCAGCTTCTGACCTCATTACAGCCTTGGTTCAAACATGGACAAAAGAGCTGAACTCCCGAGGTGAGGTTAGAGTGATGGACCTTGAAATCAAGGCAGCATTTGACCGAGTGTGGCACCAAGGATCCCTAGCAAAACTGGAGTCAATGGGAATCGGGGACAACTCTCCACTGCTTGGAGTCATACCTAGCACAAAGGAAGATGGTTGTGGTTGTTGGATGTCAATCATCTCAGTCCCAGGACATCACTGCAGGAGTTTCTCATGGTGGTTTCCTAGGCCCAGCCATCTTCAGCTGCTTCATCAATGACCTTCTCTCCATCATAAGGTCAGAAGTGGGGATGTTCACTGATGATTGCACAAAGTTCAGCACCATTTGTGATTCCTCAGATACTGAAGCAATCGATGTCCAAATCAGCAAGACCTGGACAATATCCAGGCTTGGGCTGACAAGTGGCAAGTAACATTCATGCCACACAAGTGTCAGGCAATGACCATCTCCAACTAGGGAAAATCTAACCATAGTCCCTTGACATTCAATGGCATTACCATCGCTGAATCCCCCACTATCAACACCCTGGGGGGTTACCATTGACCAGAATCTGAACTGGACCAGCCATATAAACACTGTGGCTACAAAAGCAGGTCAGAGGCTAGGAATCCTGTGGTGAGTAACTCATTTCCTGGCTCCCCAAAGCCTGTCCACCATCTACAAGGCTCAAGTCAGGAGTGTGATGGAATATTCTCCACTTGCCTGGATGAGTGCAGCTCCAATAACACTCAAGAAGCTGGACACCATCCAGGACAAAGCAGTCCGCTTGATTGGCACCCCTTCCACAAACATTCATTTCTTCCACCACCAACGAATAGTTCAGCAGTGTGTACCATCTACAGCATGCAATGCAGAAGCTCGCCAAGGCTCCTTAGGCAGCATTTTCCAAACCCACGACATCTACCATCTACAAGGACAAGGGCAGCGGATAGATGGGAACACCACCACCTGGAAACTCCCCTCCAAGCCAGTCACCATCCTGACTTGGAAATATATCATTGTTTCTTCACTATGGCTGGGTCAAAATCCTGGAACTCCCTTTCTAACAGAACTGTGGGTGTACCTACACCACAGGGACTGCAGCGGTTCATGAAGGCAGCTCACCACCAACTTCTCAAGGGCAATTAGGGATGGGCAATAAATAATGGCCTAGCCAGCAATGCCCACATTCCCTGAATAAATAAATAAATAAATGCCAGGCGTCCAAGAGGATCTAATTCCAAAAGTCAAAAAACGATGTAAAAGTGAAAAAAAAGTCTTCAGTTCAACAATACACTGGGACACTGCCTGCAACACATCACAGATTACCCACTGTAAAGTTACATCACCATGGTCAGGACAAGAACAGTGATATGGTGGTGACTGGCAGATAGTGAATCTGAAGCTGGAATATGGTTGAATCTCACACTTTCAGCCCATGAAATCAGCTAATTTAATTTATTACTTTCCACAACAAAGTAATCCATGTTTTGTTAGTGGAAAATTCTTTCCATTTTCTAATTGTTTTCCGCCCCTGAGGCATTTTCTGGAGGCAGGATGGGGGTGGGCCAGGGCCACCGGAACAGCGGGTGGCCAATTCAGGAAATTAATGGCCTAGTACGGCCTTTTGTCAGAGGGACTTTCTAGTCAGCCTCCAGGCCGCCAGAGGTAGCAGCAACAGTGCAGCAGCCTGGAGGCATCTTCCTGGCAATGGACCGGGAGACCAGCACCCCAGGTAAGCTCAGAGACCCTCCCCACTGACCCTGGCCGCTTGATCTATTTTTTTTATTTTATAAGTGCGAAAAAGTTGGAAAGAGGACGCCTCCATCTTGGGGCACCCTCTCCCTCACCTACCTGCCATTGTGACCTGCTGCTGCCACTTCCGAGCTGGAGGGCCTTCTGTTAACCCTCCAGCTTTGAGATCTCACTCCCACACACCGCCCCCCACCCCATTCTTAAATAGACTGGAAGCCCACCCTCTGACCATTAATTGACTAATTCGGGGAAAATCACAAGTGCCTGACTATTCCCACGCAGCACGGACTTCTGACCCTCATCTGAGCCTGCCTGAAGCCTTGAGGGTAAAGTCCTGCACTTGATGTTTTACAATACCATGTGACTAACTGAATTCAGAGTTATGGGACTGGTTTGCCTGGCCATGTTACATGTATGGGCTGTTCTGTAGATTTGACCACTGGGGTGTTTTGTAGCACTTTTCCCACAGTATACATCATAAGAAATTCACATACCATTAGTGTTGAGTAGGTGTATGGGTAGTGATATGCCAGGTAGCAGACATCCTTCGAGTGCAGGAAAGTGATGGTGAACGTTAAGGTGTAGTATGATGTTTCCTTCTGATCTCTTGCAGCTGCACTAGCTCTGCAATAATGATTCCTGAGGATACAGAATAATATCCAGCTTTATTTGTGCAAAGAATCCATTTGTTCTACTTAGTCAAACATGCTGTGTTTCAAATAAGTAATATCACAGGCAAAATGGTGAATTTTATTTCACAGGGAGTACATAAAACAGATGTGCGTTTGAATTTTAAATTTCATTGAATTTGGTAACAGGCTGGCCCCAAAAAAAAATAAATGACCAGGAAAGCTGTCAGGTTGTCATAGAAACCTAACCGTTCACTAAAGTCCTCCACATATTAAAAAAATATCTGGCCTACGACAGACTCCAGCCAAACATCACATGATTGATTCTTTATGCCCTCATCCAGTGGCCTAGCCATTGAGTTTCAGAAGATCAGCACCAAAGCAGTGGTCCACCAACCACCTTCTCAGGACATTGATTGTACCGCTTCACGCATATCCCAAGAACAAATTTTGAAGATTGAAAGCAAATATGCCCATTTTATAGGTACATAAGATAAGGATGCACAGATTATGTGCATCACACAAATATTTCACAAGTATGTACATTGCATGTGCACACACATTGCAGAGGCACATAATCAGTACCTGGGCAAAATTAAAGTGCTGCCTCTTACATACATTTTGCTTGAGCAAATATTCATTTTACCTTCTAAAATGTTACACACTGTAATTGTTCAAAAGGCAACTCTAATGAAAAAAAAATTTGCAAAGGCAATTCTAAAAAAAATGAAACTCTGAAAAAAAGTGGCAGCGACAGGAAGGTCATTTCGAGTGCTGCATGTTGCGAGATCACCACATTAAGACCCTGCGTGATCCAAGGTTATCAGATACTTATAAGTGATGATGTGCACAGAAAATTAGCCTAAACCCTTCAGAGGGAAGCCAATATTCCTGCTCCTCCATAGCCGTGACAATGTGAAAAATAATTAAATATTCCAATTTTCTTTCAGAAAGTATTAAACCATAGAGGTATTACACCATGGTTTTAAAATGTTTTCACTAAATGTTAAGAATATTTCATATCTAATGGGCCTGCATAGTAGACAATGAGTAGATTAAGATAATTTAGAACATGCCATATGTTTAAAACCTGTAACATCAGTTAAAATGAAAGAAATGTTACAACTTAAAATCAAACATCTCTCCCAATTCGTGACTCATGAGATTTCTGGGATTATTTTACAGAGGCAGAGATAGTCATTCAAAATGAACTTGCCATTTTCCTCACTCACCCAAAGGGTACCAATTTTGGCTTTTGCACAATTTTACATTTCAGACTGCAAACTACACTCGCCAGTATTAGTGGATGAATACTTAATGTGCTCAGTTGACAACACTGTTGTTTTGTCAGTGGTGTTAACCAACCTGAAATGAACAGGTTGGCATCTCCATTTCAGAATCACAGTCTGGTTACCGAGCAGAAGAAGGCCATTTGACCTGTTGTGTCTGTGCTGGCTCTCCAAAGGAGCAATTCACCTGGCGCCATTCTCCCATCTTCTCCCTGTAATCCTGCACATTCTTCCTTTTCAGATAATAATCCGATTCCTTCTTGAATCCCTCGATTGAAGCTGCCTCAATTGAAGCTGCCTCCACCACACTCTCAAGGAGTGCATTCCAGATCCTAACCATTCCTTTCCTGTGTGAAAAAGCTTGTCCTCATGTTGCCATTGCTTTTTTTATCAATTCCCTTAAACCTGTGACCTCATGTTTGCAATCCATCCATAGCTTTTCCCTATCTACTCCGTCCAGATCCCTCCTGATTTTGAATACCTTTATCAAATCTCCTCTCAGCCTTCTCTTCTCCCAGGAAAGCAGTTCCAACTTCTCCAATCTATCGACATAACTGAAGTTCCTCATCCCTGGAGTCATTCTCGTGAATCTTTTCTGCACTCTCTTTAATTCTTTCACATCCTTCCTTAAGAGTGGCATCCAGAACTGGACACAATACTCCAGATGAGGCCGCAGCAGTGTTTTATACAAGTTTAACATAACTTCCTTACTTTTGTACTCGATGCCCCTATTAATAAAGCCTAGGATGCTAAAAATAGCATGTGCACATAAAAAGTTTGCCCACTAATATTGTCAACCTGATTTCAAGGTTTATGTTGTTCTCACCCTGTGCCATAATCTGCAGGGTTAACTTGTTGTTTGATTGTATACTCCTCAAAATGTACCATGGAATGGAACAAACAATGACTGGTCATCTAAAATTAGAAGGTGACAA
Organism: Cetorhinus maximus; assembly: GCF_964194155.1. Lineage (NCBI taxonomy): Eukaryota > Metazoa > Chordata > Chondrichthyes > Lamniformes > Cetorhinidae > Cetorhinus > Cetorhinus maximus. Next base: position 1,867,633 of record NC_135904.1, on the reverse strand, counting down.
CAGTGCAGCCATATTGAAAGCTGCTAAGTGTGCTCTTGGCAACTTAACTCCAAATTACCAATGTGTGAGAAGCCCTGGGCTTTATGCTTCATTTGGTGCTATTAGTACCTATTTGTATTTCCAGTGTTGGTTTAACACATTCCCACCGGGGAATTCAAACCACCCATTCAGCTTATTGGGGTGGAATGAATGAATTAAACTCATGCTGCATACTTCAAATTTTAAACTGGCAGAGCCATCTACTACTAGAAATCACAGTCCAAATAGGTTCTGCTACAGCCCAAAGGCTTAATTTGATGTGTGTCAAATGTTTTCTGTAAGCTGAAAAGAAATGAGTTTGTACTGCCTAGCAGTGGATGAAGAGGCAATTTACTGTCATCTGAAAAAAATTCTCAAAACATTGTGGTATGAGGCAATTTATGCGACAAACACTGTACCGCATTATATCAACAATCTTACTGAATGGACAAATTGGAAATGGATGCAAGTAAAATGTTTATGTAAAGAAAATAGTTTCCCTATTGCTATTAGCACCAGCCACGCAACCGTGCACATGAATATGACGACCAAAAGGTCCATAAGAGAAAAGAAACCCGATTATTGAATGTTCCAGAAATGGTTATAGTTACAGGGAATAGAACAGGCAAAACACAGAAGTTTCAATTCTATAAATGAAATGAGATTGAAAACTGAGAGAGAAAATCTACTGGAAATAGTGAGTTAAGTAAACTTTTAACTTTAAGAACAATGTGCTACAAGTAAACTGCCCATTTGTACTATAAATCTACTTTATAGTAATATGAAGCCCATTACAACATTAAGTAGTACTTGTAAACAAAACTTGATAGAAATGCCTGTAATTACAGTATTTATAATGCCACTTTGGTTCAATTCATGAAATGGAAAAAGGAGGGTTTTCTTAACCATTGTCCCAAGGGAACACACAGGGCTGGATGTTCATCATAGAGATGGGAATCAGGAGTTGGGAATTTTCTCAACATCACAATCCTGCCTCTGTCCTGGCAATGCTGGCAGTCCCATTTTCGGCTCTTGCAGAGCAGGACACCCTGGAGCCAGGCCTATCACCAGAAGCAGATTGAAGCCAAGGCAGCCACGTTAAAAGCCTGCCTCCATTCCCAGAGACATTGCTCTTCAGATCAGTATAAAGCCCCCTTCACTCTCACCCCCTTAATCTCCATACCACCTCTCACTCCACTCACTCCCTCACCCCCCAATTTCCCCATAACCCACTCACCCAGTATCCACTTTATAAACAGAACTCACGAGCACTATAATAATGTTTGGAAGTCTTTGAAAAACTTATAAATCAGCAAAATAAACAAACCTCACTTGACAGGTATTTGAAAAACAAAAAAGCCTCTTTGAAAAACTCAAATCTGTCACAGCTTTCAAACAGCCAAACAGATGCCTTAACTCTTCTAAAAAGAATGAATGAAAGCCATGAGGTGAGTTGAAGCAATTAACTATTGATTTCACACCAGGCTAGCCTTTCAATATTTTACAATGCTGAATAGCACTTTATCCACTGGATAATCTTTTCGAATGCTTCTGAACACTTTTCTGCTTTAAGTCAGGCTACAGCATTTTGTGATGAACTGTAAAAGGAGACAACACCATTCTTACTCACCTTTTACACTTTTCCTGCCTCCAATCTATGGCTCACACTGCCACTAGCCAGCTGTGATTCAGGAGGGCTTCCAAAACACAGCCACCTCACTGAAAGTTGCAGAAGTTCTTAAATGTCCACTTCCAGAAGGATGCTGGCATCTTCTAAACAGCAGCCAATGGGGTTCCTGACCCACCCCCTTGCCCGCTCCACGTGAAAAAGCTGGAGATAGAAATGGAGGTTGCACTTCTACCTACTCTGCTCAGCAGCCATTTTTGTCCAATTCTCAACTCCATGCAGTCCCAGAATGGTCCTGCAAAATCCAAGCCCATTCCCCAGAAGCAAAGGTCAAAAAAAGAGAGGCAAATACCTGGCCTTCACCCCTTTAAACATCATTAAAACAAGATTCCCATAGCTTTCCTGAGGCGGAAGAGCTTAGCCTTTCCCTAAAGTAGGCCAATTTCTGGCATTCAGCCTCCCATCTTATTCTTTGACCAAACCTTGGTTGGACACCCTACAACAAAGGGACACAGAAAACATATCACCATGGGCTGCCTATGGATTCCTGCTGACTTGCTGGGGCGGTGCTGGGGTGGATAGGTGGGGGAGTGGTTCTTTGGGAGTCCAGTGAGCAGGCCAATGATTTGAGGGCTATTACTGTGTATTATGCCTTAGCTCAATCTCCATCCAGTCCTGGTAAACAGATATGGGCCTCAGAGACTTGGTAGCTACAGTTCACTTCCCTTCCCTTTCTATCACCATTACACACTGCCTAGGGCTCAGCCCTGTAGTAGGGGTCTCCACAGGCCAAGAAAATAGCCTGGGATGGGAAATCTTGGTGATCCAAGAACTGGGCATGAGCAGCACACTGCAGTCCTAGGCTTATGTTTAGGTCTGGGGAAGTGGTGGAGCTGAAAAGTCTGTCCTAATATACTTATAAAGTGTACTTGTGTAACATTGTATGGTGATCATTCTTGACACCCACACCCTATGAAAGAATTTTTTAAAAATATTGACAACGAAGCTTTCAGAGAACCCATTGATCAAAGGATTTTCTGGTTTGATGCACTACATGAAGGATCAACCTTAGCTATAGGAGCACTGGTTGATCTTATAATAGTGTGATGAGCAGATTGACTGCAGAACCAGCTTGCGCCCCCAGCTGTGTCATCCATTCTCACTTATCTCCACTGGCAATGCTCATAACAAACCAGGTGAGTCGCTGTTTGAAAAGGACAGCAACATTATAGGATTTAATGCTGTTGCTGAAGATGTATCGCTATAGGGCTGTAAAATGTAATTGCTGAAGCAGATGAACACCAAGGTCATTCAGAGTTCAATTGCCATTCAAACTGTGACACAGCCTTGCTTTTGTTTATCATTTTTAACAAGCCACTACTTAAATTGAGTAAAAGGATGCAGGAATTCCGAATTTCCTGTTCTTGGGTATCTTCTCTGTTTTTCAAATTATTGTCTTCCTTTCCTTACCTAGGCTCTTGAAATGTGGCACACAAATTAAAAAGCAATATTTAAAGCACTTCGATTTTTAATTATATTCTAAATGGATTATGCAAAGTTTCCAGGTCAATCGTGCCTTGATATTTCCATCCTGCAGTGTCCTTCATCAAATAAAACAAGTATCCTTAGCCTCAAAGCTCTGCATGCTATTGAAAGGACAGTATGTCCATTTCTTGTGGCACCAGCGCAGAATATGAACCCTGGTGCAATGCTGCATCACTGGTGGCTCTTACTGGTTCCCCCATCACCTGGGGATTCAAAACTCTCTCTTGGACCTCCTTGCTGTCCTCCTTTCTGATGACAAGTCTATCAGGATTGGTTGGGTGAATGTAACTCATCTGTGGAAACATGAAGGACATTGTTCTATTCATTATTCTGAACTATGCATGCACTAGAAATATAGAAGATCTACTGTAGACATTAGAGCGGAACAAAATAATTTATTCTGTTCCAGTGCAGAAGATTAATGCATACAGGATATTATGCGAGTTTAAGTATTTGCAAAAAAAAATAAATTTCAAGAAACAGATTAAAGATGGTATTGTAAGCTGCTTTCAAGTTATTACCATATAGGACATTTGTTAAAAATGAAACCATCTGGCACTTACAAGATTGTTTTGAGCCTGAGGATGTGTTGTCTTCCTCGCTGAGTAGATTGATATTTTCAAATAATCCACTCATGGCAGATAACTATTTTTTGGGGAGTCTTCATAGCTTCCTTGTTGTGATGTGGCTGTTTATTGTACTCAGTTTTCATCTTTGACACATTTTGAGAAGTCAACAATGTGCTTACAATGATTCTATGTCCTGTGTGGAGGTTTTTGTAGTGCTAGGTGGTCTACAGCTGCTCCTGGCTCGTGCTGGTTCATGTTTGCACTGAAAAAGGGTCTTGATAATTAATGAATTAATAGTTTGATTAATACAAAAAGTTCACCTTCAGCAAAACAGAATGGTCTTTGCTTTGGTTATCTATTTTCTGCCTTTATCATTAGCTTGGTATGGTCATTATTATAATCTAAGTACCTCATTCTTGCTAACTGAGAAGCAAGTTTTTGATGCAATATATCCAAATGTGCAACATTAGTCACTTAGCAGTAAGCATATGCAAAGTTATAGGACTTAATAAAAATATGTTTTGCAAATAGATCCTAACATCGTTTCAGAATGTAGTTTGTTTCATGATTTCAGTCTCTTCAAACCAATATTTTCTCTTGACTATGGAAGTGCTGAGCCACTGAGGATTTGTCAAAATATGTGATTTTTGTCATGCAGGAGCTGGTTTAAGTGATGAGAGAGGTGGCATTTTTAAAAGGGCAACTCTACCATAATTACATCTCTGCAGCAGTCGAAATGTTGTATTTTGTTGCATTGAACATGCTTTCGTCGAAGTGAGCAATTTCCATAGTGGCAGAAAAGGGACATGCAGAGGTCACATGGATTTTAAAAGAATACTGCTGTTTTCCTCCAGTCAGTTAGTTGCGAAGTTGGAAATCTCTCTCACAGTGAGATATTCAAATGTGTTTTCACAGTATCTCAACAAGGTCTAGACTTTCCTTCAGTTAGTTCCCACCAAGGTCAGTCACGGGTCTTGTTGCACTAGTTTAAGTAAAGGCTGATCATGATATGGCCTCTTTCACTTTGCCATAAAGGAAGTTTCTTTCTGATGGAGTCACGCATGGATAAGATTTAAAAGAGTTCACAGCTCTTGCAGCTGCAGATGGAAAGTTAATGGCTCCTGTTCTGAAGGTTGTCAATCAAAGTCAGTGATCCCATCGTTGAAATTGCTTCAATCACACGTAGCACAAAGCATCCAGGAAGTGAGTTCATAGTTTCCTAGAACAATTACATAACTTATTCCGAAATGGGTTCAAAAGGCATTTCTTCTTTGAAGCACAGGATCACCTCATTACATTTTTTTGCTCAGGTTATTGACCTTATGGATAAGAATAAGACAAAGATGATATTTATATGGATTTTCAAAAACTGCTTGCCCCACATAAAGATGGTTGCACAAGAATCAGACTCAACAATAGATAGAAATGCATTAAGTTGGATAAAATAGTGATTTGTTGAAAGAAAACAAGTAATAGCAAATGGAAAGGATCGGCTTTGGAAGCAATGCTGTTAATTATTTTTATCAATGATATCAAAATTGGTGCAGTGATTTATAGACAGAAGTAACTTGTAATCCATATTTTCAGTCATCATATTACAGTTTGCTAGCAGAGTGCAGGATGATCCACCATGACCCCATTAAATTGATCCTAGAGACAGAGGGTCACAGACAGAGTAGTTTGTGAGGTTGACAGGCAAGTCCATTGAATTCCTACAGCTTCATCACCAGAATGATCCTTGAGGGCTCAAGATAGAAAAAGGACAAGAATCGTCCCGGTCCCATGACGTGCATAACATTCACAAGCATACAATCCTCAAGCAGTCAGCCCTGGCATGAAGCCATTCCCAGTTCCATTCATGGGATCCTATCATCATCAAAATGAGAAGAATGGTACACGCATTCAGACAGCAGTATCACTTTGATACAGATAACTCATTCAGTAACTATAAGGCTAGCGAGTGGACAATGTCCATACAGTGACCACAAGAAGAGTGGGCAGTGTCAGTTAGAAACAGGCATGCCATGTGACCAAGCTTATTTCCCTGGTTCCATGCTTGAAATAGCGTTGGAGTTGGGAGTCAAAGTTAATATCAAGATATAACTGTCAAGATCAACCCTTTAATACCAATAACCGAAGATGACAAATCCAGATAACATATATAATCATGCTTAGCTGTAATGGTGACTAATTATACCTGAGTCTTATTACTTTTGTCAAATCCAAATATTATTATTAGATAACAGAAGAGGAAAACATACTTGTAATAGTAGATATCAGAGCCCACACGAACCCAGTGTGCTCTTCCACACAAAGCCTCATGGACAGAATACATCACTGGCTGCATACCTGCAACATAGCACATACAAGTTTCAGTTGTCACAGAAAGTGCATTTTATACCAGTGTGTTTCATCAATTAGAGGGGAATTAATTATTATTCAGAATTTCTCCAATCCTTACACTTTCAATAAATTAACTTCATTGAACCTTCATTAATTCAGTTCCCTCACAGAAATCTTCACATTCACAGTAACTTAGTTTCCTGAGACATGTGGTAATTCAGTTCCCCCATCCACCAGCCCGCACTTTAAGTAATTCACCTGTACATTCTGGGAACCCAGGACCATTCCACTCCCAGCAGCCATGCTGATTAACATTGAATTTTGAAGTGTTGATGCTCGCGATATAAATACAAGCTCTTCTTTCTTTCTATGACATTGTCTAAGCTAATTTTTCTCCTGTCTTAGTTTGGAATGATCTTTTTAGTTTCTTCAAAACTAAAAAAAAAGTTCACAACTTTGTTCCAGTATTGCAAAACCCTCGCTACCCTAGGTTTTGTGAAATACATGCCACACTAGATTTTTTTAAAACTCCCTGACTCATTTTAAAGCAGAGAGAACAATGTGAAACTGCAGATTTATCATTAAATGAAGGACATGAGTGCTACTGTCCCAGACCTTTGATTTGTGTTAATATCTGGAACATATATTATCACTTCAATTCACTCACTGGCATAAGTACTACCAATGTCTTCATGAAAGTCAATATTGAGAGTTCCTACTTCACATTTGTGAGTAAATGGTTTTGTCAATATCACACTGTTGCCTATTGTGAAATCGTATTATTGCTATAACATCAAATTTTATGGAGAATCTTGAAATTCAACAGTCTATTTCTGGTACTAGTAATGCTCCACTAATTGTCACCTGCATTAATATAGCTACGTCACATTCTGTGAAACCCACTTAGGCATAAATGATTTGGTATTAAACCTGTTTTAACATTTAGACAATAAAACGTGTCCACAACAGTTGAACTACATGAATGTAAATTCACCTCAGCAACAAAATCCCCTCAAGCTGCTGAATTATGAAACTGCTGTGAAACCAGGCTCAGTGTGAAGCATGAAAACATGAAGTGTCTCAAACCATATTATACTGCAACACACTGCAGACTGATCAACAATGTGTTTTATTTATGGGTAAGTGCATGTGTTGTGTTGAATGTGTCTCAGTGTTACAGTGTATAAATATTTATCACAATAATTCATCTTGAACTGGAAGTTCAAAGAAAGCATAATACTTGCAAGCACATGAATCAAAAGAATGTACGCCTTACACAGCATATCTACAACATCAAGACTATGCAAAATATAAACTGCACATGAAATGTAGCTAAAGCCACAGTATATAAAGCAACAAGATACAAGCCTCAGTGACCAGACTATCAATTTGAACCACGGATTGTCTGTTCAAAAAGCTTTATGTATGTATTTAGTTAAGCACAACTGGTTAGAACCAAGTTGGAATGCAAAATGTTTGAAGGCAGAATGGCCTCAGAAACCAGGCTTTGTGGTTGTCCTTCTATTGGGAACAGAGTACAATGCTTCAATATAGAGGACAGCCTGAGCAATGTGGAACAAGATGGTAAAGACTCATCAATGCCGGTTCCTTGTCCCAAAATAGATAAAGGAGATTTATTTTAATCAATGCAAGATAGCTAAGGTGTAAACATAACAACCTTAGTGGATAAAAACCTTAATGGATAGTCTTGCACAAACTCCTTTGCTGCTCGCCAGCTTTATTCAGTAACTACCTCAATTACATAGCACCATTAATGCTGAAAACCATCCCATAGAACAAGGACCTTACAAAAGCACAGGCATGTTCATTTTCTTCCACTTTAATGTGCCATTTTATCACATCACAATACTCCATGTACTGTTCCAAAGAACCATGCCAGCACAATGTTCCTTAAAGCTTTGTATTCATGAACTCACATTGATGGCTGATCTCTTGAGCGCTTTGGTAGAACTAATCTTCTCTTACAATCTTCATTCTCACATATGTCCCATTCATATCTGTTTTTAAGGAAAGGCTGTACATAACAGGAGGTAACACTTACAGGCTACAGAGAGGGGTATCAAAGCTACGACCTTCTTTGTGTGGAGAAAAACATCAATATGAAGAAGTTGGTGACCTCTTCCCCAGTGCATGGCTACGATCTCTACTTTCCACTGTTTATGCCCTTATTCACTCAATAAATCATTCTTGACTTCAAAGACCCACATTATAACATTTCAGAGTAACAGAATATAATCCTATGCTATGTGCAGTTATGTTTCAAGTGGTTTCATATAAAGTAAGTAATGCACTCCATTATATTCCTTCAGACTCCTAAGGGAAAGAGAAAGCTGAGCCAAATGAATCAATTCAACCAAGCACTACATTCAGTACCATCCACTTCTACAGTGAGCTGCTAGAAGAAGCAACCTTCAAGAATGGCAGGGAGTAAGTGCAAGTGAAATTACAGGAGATACAGCTTATAGGCTGAACTATTGGCTCAAGACTACCACAAGGATTAGTTCCTCATAGGGTCTGTTTATATAGGTTCTTTTGTAGATTAATGTCAACTCTTCATGGAGTTGTGACTGTAGTTTGGGAAACCCATGTAAGAGTCCATGGGCAGGGTCTTTAGGTTGGCGAGCAGTGGGCAGGGACCACTCACCGATGCGTAAAATGACTGGTGGAACTCCCGATGTCTCCCTGCGTCATCTCCATTTTCAGGTCGGCAGGTGCGCAGCCAAACCAGCTGTGCGCCCGCCAACCTGTCAACGGCCTATTGAGGCCATTTAAAAAGTCATTAACCTAATTAATGGACCTGCCCGCTCAACCTTAGGGGTGGTGAGCAGGCCGGGAGCCCTGGCGGGCTTGTGAAAAAACATCAAACCTCATCCACGGGCAGGATGAGGTTTCATGAGGGTTTTTAAATTTTTAATAAAGGTTTCAGTAAAAGTGATGGACATGTCCCAACTCATGTGACAGTGCCACATGAGGGGACGTCAGGGAAATTCTTTAGACCTTTACAGTAAAAGTTTCGATTCTGAGCAGACCTCCCTGTGGCAGCGGGACCTGCTTGCCGGCGCATAAAATGAAGTGGGGGTGACATTGGGTGTCTGTCCCGACGTCACCCTGCGTCATTTAGATTGTCAGTTGGGCGGGCACGCATCCGACCTGTCAACGGCCTATTAAGGCCATTAAAAAACCAATTGAACTCATTAATGGACCTGCCCGTCCAACCTTAGGGGTGGTGAGCAGGCCGGGAGCCCAGGGCGGGCTTGTGAAAAAGCATCAAACCTCATCCACGGGCAGGATGAGGTTTCATGAGGGATTTAAAAAATGCAAAATATTTTACAATAAAAGTTATGGACATATCCCAACTCATGTGAGAGTGTCACATGAGGGGACATGGCAGGGACATTTTTTCTAATCTTTATTCAAAGTTTTAAATCGGAGCTGATCTCCCTGAGGCATGCGTGACAGAGCACACTCCCGGCTGAGGGAATCCACCCCCACCTGCACAGGGAACGCGCAGCACATCCTGGCGCACGTCACGCTGGGCGGGCCTTAATTGGCCCACCCACTTAAAATGGCGGCAGGCCGATCGGAAGCCCGCCGCTCGCATCCACTCCTGCACTTCCCCCCCTCCGGTAGGGGGTGGGGGGGGGTGATAATGTTGCCCATAGTGTGGAATAATTAGGGGTTTTTTTTTAATTGGCACCGTCATACAGCTGGCAGTGATCCTTTACTCAGTGTAGAGTTCCCACCTCTGAGCTAGAAGATTATGTGTTCGAGCCCCATTCCATAGAATTATAGAATGGTTACCACACAGAAGGAGTCCATTCAACCCATTGTGCCCATGCATGCACTTTGCAAGAGCAACTCTGATGGTCCCACTCCACCGCTCTTTCACCATAGTCCAGCAGTCTTTCTTCTCTTCAGGTACTTATCCAATCCCCTTTTAAAAGCCACAGTTGTGTTGGCACCTCAACGCTCTCAAAGCAGTGCATTCCAGATCCTAACTACTCGTTGCATAAAAAATGGCTTTTTGTTTCATGTTACCATTGTTTCTTTTGCCAATTACCTTAAATCGGGGTCCTCGAGTTCTCAAGCTTTCCAGACAACTTCGGTAAGCAGATCAGAGCTTCAGTCTCTGAATACATGTTTATCTTCCAGAGGGGTGCTTGTGTCTGATGGGAACAGGATAGCCTCTCCATCTTTCAGGTTGGGTATTCCTGCTAGGGGGTTGCAAATCAGACTAACGACCTTCCTATGTTAAAGGGCTCCCCATTATGCTAACAACCTGGGAACACAATCTGCTGAATGGAACAGCAGGAGAAGAAATAAATTGCCTTGTGGGCCAAAGAGAGAAAAAAGGTGAACACCTGGGCCATTGTAGGGAAGGCATTATTTGGCATGCGGAATCGCCACACCTGGGTGAGAATGTTAGTCTAGCAGCAAAAGGCTTTCAATGAAAGCGCTGAGCAATTATACCCTGTCTGATGACTGCAGCAATCAGGGCAGCTTGGTTAGCACACAATCTTATGATTGGCTTCATTTTCTTCAGCTTCTCACGAGCTTCTCTTGGTTGCTTCATCTTTAGGTCGCTTCCAAGCTGTGCAGCATATAGCAGCCAACAATCATTTACAGGCCTTGGCTGAACTCTGATGAAATACAACTATTCCAATCACTGTTTGAGGACGCCGAAGATTCACTGTCCTACAACTGTGGTGGGTGCATAGGCAAGAGAGTGCCTCTCTGGTTAGGTATCTCATTGGTGTTGAAAGCCAGGGCTGCAGTACATACCATCGATTCTCCAAAATCCATCCCTGACTGCTCCTGACCCTTCAAATAAAGTTGGTTGTTCAGTCAGTGCTGGAAGGTTCCTTTGTGAGGCCCAGATAAGAGATTGTAGTTTCGAGCAGATAGGCAGAATTGTAAGAGAGGTCAGGATTTTACAGGGCAGCAGTGGCCACATCCCCTGGCTGTTAATTGGGGGCAACCCCACCTCGCCGGTCATGGACGCCCTGACCAGATTTGATGTTGAGCAGATGATTAATTGCCTACAGTTATGACTTCTTTGACGGGCAAGAAAGCAGTATGTGCCAACCTCCAATAGAAGCCAGTCAACCAGATGGCAGGAAGCTGTTCAGTAGCAGCAGCACCACCGGGAGTGGTGGCCACTGTTGGGACTGCAGCAGGCACCAGGGAGGACTCCCCAAAGTGCAGATAAGTAGAGTCAGGACTCACCAGGGTCATTCTGGTAGGCCCCAGCTGGGGGAGTTGCGGGGAGGTTTAATTGTGAGGACAGGGAGATGTCTTCAAGAGGGGGCAGCACTTTCCACTGTGGGGGTGGGGGGCCTCCATGAGCCACATGGTGCCTGCAGGAGGGACTCACTCCCTGTAAACTCCTGGGAAACGTTCCTGAATGACCTTTCTCCATCCCCAAAACCAGCCATTAGAGAACAAGGGGAGATAGAAGCATAGTGGTATTGCCACTACACTGGTGTTCCAGAGACCCAGGGTAATGCTCCAGGGACCCGGGTTCGAATCCTACCAGGGCTGATGGTGAAATTTGAATTCAATAAAAAGTTCTGGAATTAAGATCTAAAATCTGAATAACCATGAAACCATTGTTGTAAAAACCCATCTGGTTCACTAATGTCTGGCCTACCTGTGATTTCAAACCCACAATGTGGTTGACTCTTAAAGAGCCCTCTGAACAAGGGCAATAAATGATGCCAACATCCAATGAATAAAGGAAAAAAATGAGCTTCATGAAATAGAACAAAGATAGTAGATGAAAATTAAGCAAACTTTTGAGCGGAAATCTTTAAATAACTGGATGGAGGTGTAGTTAATAAATATTGAAGGAGATTAAAAATGTGACTAGATGAAAGCATCTATTTTCTTACATCTTAACGAAGAAGCAGCAGGTAATTATAATGATTTCAAGTTTGAGGAAGAAGGGAATCTGGCACTGAATGTAATAAGGAATGAGTCTGAGAGATTCTGAAACTCTAATTTCTACCACAGGTGTCAGTCATGCCCTTAAGTTTCTTTTTAAAATGGAAACTGCCCTGTATCAGCTAATGCATCAGGAGAGTAACAATGAAGCTTCTTTTTGATCTGAACTTGACCTTCCATGTCTTACTCCTTTAATCACTTCAAAGGCAGACTGTGTTCATGAAGGGGAAGGCATTGTTAGATCTGTAAAATGCTTTATTCCACGATAGGTAAAGCATTCAGGCAAAGTTGAGAAGGGAGCAAGAGACAATCAAACAAATCAGAATTCAAAAGGCAATGAAAATGTTACTGAATATATTCAAGCACTGCTTAATGGTGGCTAGAAGCAGATTCAATGATAATTTTCAAAAGGGAATTGGATAAATACTTGAAGGAGAAAATTTTGCACAGTTATGAGGAAAGGGACTAATTGGATAACTCCTTCAAAGTGCTGGCACAGACACAAAGGGTCAAATGGTTTTTTTCTGTGCTGTATTATTCGGTGATTCTATGATTGCACAATAAACCCCATCACACCTATTCTATAAATGGTTCACAGGCCAAGCAATGTGCCAGTGACAAAATAGAGAGCTCACTATATTATATTCTATGCGACTTTGGACAGAAGGATTTAAAAATTTGCTTCAGCCAGTTGTACCTCTGGGCAAGATTCATTGTTTCTTCAGTAGTGCTAACCCTATCGAGAACAGACACAATCGCTCCGGGAGAAATCTACACTCGTGAATTTTCTTTCTGCCAAAATCTCAGATGAGACATTAATTAAGTCAAAAGTGGCATGATAGTTAGAATTAGCTGTTTGAATGTTAACGTCTACAGACTAACATAGTGGGCAAATCCAATTAGTCTGATTATGCAGCCATTGATGAAATATTTGCAGAAAGATGTTGACACCTAGATAATCATGCCCCACCTTAAAATGTACAACAGCTGGCTCAAAAGTAACAACTATAACCTGAAATTATTCTGATATCTGGGTGCCCTAGTGTATGAACCACAAAAGGCTACTATGGAAGTACAGCAAGTAATTAGGAAAGCTAATAGAATGTCTTAATTTATTGTGAGGAGAATTGAATACAAAAGTAGGAAGGTTATGCTTCAGTTGTACAGGGCACTAGTGAGTCCACATTTGGAGTATTGTGTACAGTATTAGTCACCTTATTTAAGGAAGGATGTAAATGCGTTGGAAGCAATTCAGAGAAGCTTTACCAGACTAATACCAGGAATGGGTGGGTTGTCTTATGAGGAAAGGCTGGACAGGTTAGGCTTGTATCCACTGGAGTTTAGAAGAGTAAGAGGCGACTGAACTGAAACATATTAGATCCTGAGGGGTCTTGACAGGGTGGATGTGGAGAGGATGTTTCCTCTTGTGGAAGAATCTAGAACTAGGAGTCACTGTTTAAAAATAAGGGGCAGTCCATTTAAAACAGAGATGAGGTGATTTTTTTTTACTCAGAGTGTCGTGAGTCTTTGGAACTCTCTTCCTGAAAAGGTGGTGGAAGCAGAGTCTTTGAAGATTTTTAATGTAGAGGTTGATAGGTTCTTGGTAAGCAAGGGGGTGATAGGTTATCGGGGGCAGGCGGGATGCAGATTTGAGGTTACTATCAGATCAGCCATGATCTTATTAAATGGCAGAGCAGGCTTGAGGGACCGAATGGCCTACTCCTGCTCCTTGTTTGTATTTTTGTATGATAATATTAACTGGTAGCTCTGATGATTCAACTTTCATCCTGTCTGAAGAACTGCCATCCATGGACAAAAAAATTCACATCATCCATGTACAACAATACATCAAGAAGGTGCATGAAAGACTCAATTACCATGGTTTGTAGGAAATGTATTCTGAAAAGAATATTTTAGTCCCTTGCGGACTGATTTGTGATGAAGAGTATGAGTTTGGTCTCTTCAAAAGCACCTTCCAAACCTGTGACCTCCACAACCTAGAAGAACATGGGCAGCAGGTGTGTAGCAACTTCACTGCTTGCAAATTCCACTCCAAGTCACACACCATCCTGACTTGGAAATATATCACTGCTGCTTCTTCATCGCAAAATCCTGGAACAGCCTAACAGCACTCTGAGTGTACCTATACTAAGCAGGCTGCAGTGGCTCAAGGCAGCAGCTTAACACCACCTTCTCATGGACAGTTCGAGACAGTCATACAAACGCTGGCCTCACCAGCAATGCCCACATCCCATGAATGAATAACAAAAAAATGATATTAAGAAGTAATTTTTGAAAATAGTTTTAGACTGTGCAAGTTGATAATTTTGTGGCCTAATTTTCAGCGAGGAGCCACACTGAAGTCCCACACTGATTGCCCAGTGGGTAGTTCACCAAACTGCATCTGATTACTGAAGATTCATGAACTGAACATTGTGCAGCCTAGAGGATGACAGAGAAGTGACTCCACAAATATTCAATAAGTGCAATAAGGTGTGACACAAATCAAGTAATTCTGATCCAAGATGGCGTCCAAGGCCCAGGTTGGAAGATTGCTCTGAGACATTACATTGTCAGGAGCTGTGCCGTGACAATGCATCCACAGAACGTGGTGCAGTGTTTAGACCTAGCCACTGTGAGCATTAAACATGGCACAGTGTCTACATGTGGCCATTGTGAACAAGTGGTCAACAGAAAGCAGCTTGATAAAGTATGTCATCTGATGCTGAAATATCTGCATCAGTTTCCAAAGGACAGAAAAGCCCATATTCATGTATGTTAGAAGCAAAAGAAATACTTTTGGCCAAAGTGTGATGAGAGTCCATTCTGGGTTGGTAAGAAAAACATGGGAATTTGAGTATTGTTGCAGTTTAAGCATCATTGGAGAATGTTTTAAATGTTAATATATCATAAACCTATGCCAGAAACCAAGTTAGGACTGAAAAACTGACACACCAATCTGGAATCAACACACCGAGTTACAGTGAATACTGAGGGAATAATGCAGGAGTTTCTCTAAACTGAACCAGATATATCCGGAGACAGTGGACCAACTGCATTAACTTTGCACTTAACGGAAGCAGCAAGTTATATATTGGCAGTAAACCCAAACTTGTAGCAGTAGCTCCTGTTAAATAGCTCCTGGACAATATAACCTGAGCACGCTTTGTTGGTTCATACCATTGTATTTGGGCAGATGGTGTTGTTTTGGCCACAACACCAGGAAGGAAAGAAGGAGGACCATGCCTTCCCTCTCCCATTTCCTTTTGCTTTGATTTTTCCCTCTGTCCTCATCTTACACCTGCACCCCCACTTTTAATCCCTGCGATGACCCTGATGTCTTCGCTAACTCTCTTCATGTGATTACGGCCACTGTGGAAGCCCCAGGTACGCATCCCTAATCAGCATCATTTAGAGGCAGAAACAGGGTGACCTCCACAGCTGGGAGATTATTAAATGGGAAATGTGGAACTTTGCAATGCTTTTTGCTGATTTTCAAGTTACAGCCAAATCTTAGCACGCAAGCTTCAATTATCACACAAAGCAAAAGATTTGTGACCTTGCAACTACAGTTTTGGACATGAATCTATTTTAATGGGCCTGAGATGTCAAATCCCTCTGTGTTCAGGATCTTTGCTTCTTACCATAGTTGAACTGGCTATTTGTCTTCTCACAGTTAATAATGTTGAATCGATAGGGGATCCCAGCTTTCATGCCACTGATCTTAAAGTAGAACCACTGGTGCTGAAAGTCTGTGTTGATGTCGGCATTCATAATCAAATCATATTCATATCTAGACAGGAATAGGAAATCAGAACAAAATGAATTGGAGCAGGAGTAGGCCATACTGTGGAGTGAGCCTTGCCGTTTAATAAGATCATGCCTGTTCCTCCACCTGACCTCCGCTTTCCTGTCCAATCCCCATACCTCTTGAACCCAAAAACATATTGATCTCAGCCTTGAATACAAGTGAAGAAATCTTTCCTCACCTAAGTCCCAAATGACCAACCCGAAATGGCCAATCCCTTGTCCTGAGACCATGCCCCCTAGTTCTAGACTCCACAGATAAGGAAAACAGTCTCTCAAGGTGGAATCTACCGTTCTGGAGTGTAAGCTGGGAGGCCTGGAGTGGGGGTGGGGGGGGTTGGCGGTGGGAGTGAGAGTGATTTTCGCTCAGGGGTGGGATGGGTGACCATGCACAAACTCATACCGGTCAGCTTATTAGGTACAGACAAGGACCTTGTCAAATCTTGTTGCAGGGCCGTCATCGCCTCCACCCTTACCTCAGGGGCTTAAAGGTCCGGGGGCCATAAAGTGCACCCGGACAGGCATTCACTCACTGCAAGCCAGGAGGATCAGTCTGGCTGTTGTTCCAGATGGGGAAACCTACTGCAGATACCAGAATGTCACAGAGCAGAAGTATGGCCCCATAGTTTGTTGCAGGATCTCCTCCAGACCATCCAGGAAAGGCCAGAGGTCCTGTTCCCCAGCGATGGCAGCAGGAAGACCCCCTGTCTGACCAAGGCAGCCTGGATAGAGGTTGCAGCGCAGGTCAGTGCCAGTGGGGCCCACAAAAAAACCTGGTGCAGTGTCGATAAAGAATAAATGATCTACTGCACTCTGCAAGGGTAAGTTGCACCATCTAGTCACTGCAATGTGATATTCATAGGGAAACCAGGCAGTGTGAATGTGCGAGTGCAGAGGGATGTCAGATAGGAGAATCGTGTACAGGACTCAGCAGAGGATGAAATATGTGGACTGAATGTGAGGCAGCCACTTCATGCTGCCAATGTTGTACCAGTTGCAGGGTAGTGTGCTTGCTAGTCACTTACTGCTCATGCACCCATTGGGATGACACTCAATCCTCTGTCTGTCTATAGGAGAAAAATGCTCACAGCAGGAAGGAGTGGTCCCAGGCCGGTAGCAGAGTGCTGGATATTCAGATCCTCACCCCATTCAAGGAGAAGGCCGCAGAACTAGCCAGGGAGGACCAGAAATGTGCCAGCATGAATGGTGACACAGGACTCTCACGGGAAGCCAGTGAGGATGCCTCCAGTCTGCAGTTGTCCAAAGCGCTGATAGAGTGAGACATTATTTAGATAAGGGATTGTGCATAAACGTCACTTAATTTTTTCTCTTCTCAACTTCAGTTACCAGTAAGCAGGCCAAGCAGAAGAAGAGGAAGCATCCCAACCCCCGCTCCAACTCCACCTCTGAGGAGGGTGACTCTCACGACGATGAAGCACTGTTACAGTATTCCCATGTACCCTCCACTAGCACAGATACAGTCACTTCAGTGGGTCCATGCTCTAGAGTAGGCTCAGAGTCACAATCTGGCGACCACACATTGACACGGGAACACAGCTGGTGGAGGAAGTGACTGCCGAGGTCCCTGACACTCAGAGACTGCTGGAGACCAGGCTCCTGCTGAGCCACATGCAGAATACTAGCCCCTGGACTCAGACATAAGAGTCCTGTTGGAGACGCAGTGACAGGCAGGGGAACATCAGGCAGAGCTGCCAGAGGCCATGTGCAGACTGGACCGAAGGCTGGAGGAGTCCATCCACATTCTGTCTGATATCGTGGCTCTGACATGCAAGCGATCGGCTGCCTCCCTGGAAAGAGTGACGATTGCCTTGGAGACCCAGGTCCACAGCGGCTGCTGGATGTGCGTTTGGACCTGCACCTCATTGCTCTAGCCATGGGTGCAGTGCATCAATGGCAAAGCAAGAGGGGAATGGGGCACTTCAACCCCCTACCAGGTGCCCCTTCCACTCAAGGAGTCAGGGATGTGCCACTGGACACCCACAGGGAGGAGGAGTGCTGGCCAGGCACCCCAGGGACATCATCCCAGGACACTCCAAGGGTGCCCTGCCACTCCACCTCCACTCTGCCAGTGACCCCATCGCCTCCAGCAGGCAGAGGAGGATGCAGCTGCACCAGGGCAGGAGACCCCCAGCAGGCCAGAGCTTACTAGGCCTCGGGTCACCAGAGGATGTCTGCCAAGGTCATTACAGTCAACACGGCACAGCAGTTAACAGACTGCCTCTACCACAGCTGTGAATGTTGGAGTTATACCTGGGCATAGCAATAGAGAAATAAATTTTGAAGGGATATAAGTGGCACAGGTGTCCAATCACTGTACATATGATTCACACTTCTAAATATATGTTTAACTGCACTGTGTTTAGCTTTGCTATATTCTCATGATACTACTAGTTACAGCAATGGTGGCGAGGAGTTAAGGGCATTGCACTTTGTTCCCAATCAGATTCTAATGATGTGATTCTACCGATACACCATTTATTGTCTCACATCATCAATAATGGCATCACTGAGTATCCCCAATTGAGTTTGTTTAAGCCTTGGCCATCATTCATGAATGTGTGGCCTAAGGACACAACAGGCACCCCAGCAGTTATTGAGCTCCGTGAGAATGCTGTCTGTGCAGTGTTTACAGCTGAGTTATTGCATGCCCTGCTGGGGTCCTGCTGTGATTTGTGAGGAGGAGGCAAAGAGGCCTCAAGGTGAGTTGACAGGCTAAGTGAGTGGCCAGGAACATGGCAGATGGAGTATAAGGGTCAAAAGCATGAGGCTCGGCACTGTGCTCTGAGCAGCAAACTAGAGTCTTTGCTAGGTGCTCAGATAATAGGAAGTGTGGACAGCCAAATGGACCTGACTGCCCATATTCAAAAGTAACTGTGAGTAACATGCAGGTGCAACTGGCAAGTAAGGAGTCCTTGATTGTAAGAGGGGTTGAGTGTAGGATCAAAGAGGTCAGGCTGCAGCTAACTACAGCCTTGGTGAGTCCTCACCTGGAGAATTGAGTGTCCTATTCAACTCCTTACCTAGAGAGGGATAGCTCTCCCATCAAGGGATTACATCCAGGGTTCACCAGACTGATTCCAGGGACTGTGGGATTGTCCTATGAGGTGAGAGTGAGGAGAATGGGCCTGTATTCTCCAGAGTGCAAAGAGACTATCTAAGTTCTAAATGAAGTATAAAGACCTTTTACGGGGCTCTGCAGGGTTGTTACAGGAAGGATGTTTCCCATGACTGGAGTGTCCAGAACAAGGGAACATAGTCTCAGAGTAAAAGCATACCTCAGACTGAGATGTTTAGGAATTTCAACACTCAAAGGGCGGTGAATGTTTGGAAGTCTCCAGCCCATAGGGCAGTGGAGGTTCTGTCACTGAGTTTGCTCAACTAGTTGATTGATAGATTTGTAGCTAAAGATCCGGGAGCATCAAGGATATGAATCGACACAGGGTTTACTACAGCTCCCAGTTTTGCTGGGATCTCAAGGCCATAAGACCCATGTGTCAGGAACGAACCTGCTGCTGTGTAGGCTTCACCATAGAGAGGAGAATACAACTCCACGCTCTGAAGAAGAGTCTTATGGACTTGAAACGTTAACTTTGTTTCTCTCTCCACAGATGCTGTCAGACCTGCTGAGCTTTTCCAGCATTTTTTGATTTTATTTCAAGGTTCTTATCCAGTTGCCTCATGATTATTAGGGTGTCCCTTTAGTCAGCCAATTGTGCTCAGCATTAACTCCACCCACCCAAAACGACCCTCCTCCCATTTCGAAGGGTCGCAATTTCAAAACTTTTAAAAATGGTGCGCGTCACATTTCACACTCACTCCACCACCTTCCACCCTTCCCATCACCCACCAACTTCCCCCAATCACCCTTCACCCACCCAATATAACCATTCTTCTCCCCTCTGTTAACCTTCAACTTTCCCCTGTTGCCCTTGAGCCTATAACCATCACCCTCCATATGCTTCTCTCCCCTCTGAGCCTACACACGTTACTGTCACCACGCCCACACTGACACTGACCCCTCCCATTATCCATGTCATCTGTTTAGTCCATTTCCCACCATGCTATCCAACCATGACCCTCAACCCACTGCCCTACCACATTCCACCCTCCCCTCTCACTGTGACTGTTCCCTCCGCTGCCCAGTCCCCTCAGTTCAACCCCCAGGTCCCCACCATAGACAGCATTGACCCCGATCTTTTGGACCATCTCTCTCCCACTAGCTCTGTCCAGAAAACCCCTCCCCACCCAACCACAGGACCCCCATACACAACAAGCAAGGCCATTCCCTCCCTCCCACATTTCTGCACCCTCGCATTCTCCTCCTGCCTTCCTCCCTGCCCCAAACAATCTGGTTTCCTGCTGCAGACATCACCCCTGCCTCAGACAGTCTGGCCTCCTTCCCCAAACACCCTCCCACCATGCCCCACTGACTCTTGTACCTTGTACCAGCCTCAGTTCCACGCTTCCCTGCAGACCCTGACTCCCTTGTCAATCCACCTTCACTCTTTCCCAGCAGACTCCATCCTCCCTCCCTTGGTCAATCTCCACGCAACTTGGACAACCAACACCCAAACTCAAACTTAGCCTGCCATACAAGAACACTCTTGAAAGAAGGCAAGGTAGTGGCTACTCACTCCAAAGTCCAGGAAGATGTCTACTTCCCCTGGTGCATGCTACTTATATGCAGCCACAAATCTGAAGGCACACATTTCTTGCAGGCAGAGAGCTTAATTCGGAGTGGGGTCTTAGTTCTGGCAAGCTGGCCTTTTAATGAGCATGCATGACATACAAATGCACGCAGAAGGACTTTGCAACATTTGGCGTCAAGAATCTTGAACCCCCTTTGAAGTTCTGAGAACTTAACTGCGAAAGTTTGCCCTGCCGTCAGGAAGCAGAATTTTAGCCTCCCGCGTAATTAAGTTACCCCTCTGGCCTTTCTTCCCACTCCAAGTGAGCCCGGAAGATTCCGCCCCAAGCAGCAAATGACATTCTAATGACCTTTATTAAACAATGGAAATATTGCTCCATGACTATACAAACTCTAACATGAACAGACAGTAGGAGCAGTAATAGTGTGACCATTCTGCCTACCCACTAAGCATTCACACAGAGTAGCCCTATCCATGAGGAACACCCGTTCATTCCTTCATTTTGTCATATTTATATTAAAATGATGACCAACTATAAAACATTTAAAACACTATTTGTAGTAAGAAGAGAGAAAGACTTGCATTTATATAGCACTTTTTATGGCCCAGGACAAAGCAGCCCGCTTGATCAGCACTCTATCCACCAGCTTAAACATTCATTCCCTCCACCACTGATGACAGTGGCAGCAGTGTGTGTAACATCAACAAGATACACTGCAGAAACTCACCAAGGCTCCTTTAAAAGCGCCTTCCAAACACGCAGCCTCTACTACCTAGAAGGACAAGGGCAACAAATTCATGGGAACACCACCTGCAAGTTCCCCCCCAAGCTACACACCATCCTGGCTTGGAAATATATTGCCGTTCCTTCACTGTCGCTGGGTTAAAATCCTGGAACTCCCTCCCTAACAGCACTGTGGGTGTACCTACAACACATGGACTGCAGCGGTTCAAGAAGGCAGCTCACCACCACCTTCTCAAGGGCAATTAGGGATGGGCAATAAATGCTGGCATAGCTAGTGATACCCACACCACATGAACAAATAAATTTTAAAAACTGGCGGATGTCTCAAAGAGCTTTACGGCCAATGAAGTACTTTTGAAGTGTAGTCACTGTTGTAATGTAGGAAGTTCAGCAGCCTGTTCATGCACAGCAAGCCCCCATAAACAGCAAGGTGATAATGACCAGATAATCTGTTTTTTGTGCTGTTCATTGAGGGATAAATTGGCCAGGACACCAGGGATAACTCCCCTCCTCTTCTTTGAAATGGTGTCATGGGATCTTTTACATCCACCTGGGCAGGCAAATGAGGCATCAGTTTAACATTTCATCCAAAAGCCAACACCTCTGAGTGCAGTACTGCATTGGACCGTCGGCCTTAAAAAGTCCTGGAATGGGTCTTGAGCCCAGAACCTTGTGGCTCAGTGTAGTAATTATGGTTTTATTTAGTGTGTAATGTACCTTTAAGAACAATACTTGTTAAGGAAGATCACATGATCTGTAGTAACTAATAGGAGAGTAGCGCAGGCTACCTGATCGGTCAGTGTAGAGATGGAGTTGGAGTTGAAAGCACACGTGTAGTTGCTGCTGAGTATATTGTAAATAATCTTAATGTTTCCACCCAAGAAGTGTCTGCAGATCAACTCTGTCATTAATAGCACAACTCGGACACCCTACAACACTCAGCAGTGACATTGCTACCAACTGAACTACAGCTGACACTATTTAGTAGTAAATTATTTTCCCCTGAGAAGACAATGCTTCCTACAATACCTAAGCTTTCTACTGTTCTAATATGCCTTTAAGGGACATCAGCATGACATCACTAGATGGGAAATATGTCATGTGATCCAGTCTTAGTTTCACTTTTGCTTTGAGCAGAGCACACACACACAGCTCTGATGTCTTTAAGCTTTATACCTATGTATAAATGTTCTCATGCGCCTAGTCTTAATAAATGAACACACAACGTGTTTACCCAATCCCTTATGAGTGATTGGTGCCTTTTGTCTTGTACAGTAAATAAGCCCAAGGTTTTATATCATTATAATGATACAACATCTACCCCTAAAGCTTTGTGGGTTAATGGTGCTCAGCCAAATAACACCAAAAGCTCCAGCTTGGATTCCTGATCTGGGTTAACCTTTGCTGACCTTAGGCAAGTCAGTGATAAGGAGCGCACTATTAGCCTCTCGATAGTCTCACTACATATACCGGATTGCACGATGCACCACACACAGCATGTTGCCCTTCTTCACGCTTACTTGCGAACTTGAATAGCTTTCCGAAGATTGCCTGACTCAAAATTTGAGCTGAACTTCAGGGAAACATCCTCTTCTGATGGAAGCAATGAAAGACTGTAAGGTAAAAAAACAGAAAAAGTTGATAGGAATAATACTTGAACCCAAAATAAAAATCAATAGGGCACACCCAGCACATTTAATCAAATGGTCTATTTAAAAAAAACAAGTAGATGTCTGACCTAGGGTAGAAATTTTATACCCTGATTCTTCACACTATTGGGGATTTAATGAAATACTGTCGCAACAAAGGTATTAATTTCACCACAACTGTTTACTGATCTCTGCTAGTTTTTTTCTTTTGATTGATACTTCCAAGGGATGTGAGCATTGTTGGCAAGTCCAGCATTTGTTGCCCATCCCTAACTGCCCTTGTACTGAATGCCTTGCTAGGCCATTGCAAAGGACAGTTAAGAGTTAACCACATTGCTGTGGGCCTGGAGTCACATGTAGGCCAGACCAAGGACGGCAGATTTCCTTCCCTAAAAGGGATCAGTGAACCAGATGGGTTTTTATGGCAATCGATGATAGCTCCATAATCAACATCATCGTGAGTAGCTTTCAATTCCAGATTTTATTAATTGAATTTAAATTCCACCAGCTGCTGTGGCAGTGGAAGACACAAGTGACATCCCCAAAGTTCAAGAGAGACGGGGGGCAGAGATGAGTATGGTGGCCATTACCAAGGAGAAGGTGCTAGGAAAACTGAAAGGTCTGAAGGTGGATAAATCACCTGGATCAGATGGATTACACCCCAGAGTTCTGAAGGAGATAGCTGAAGAGATAGTGGAGGTGTTAGTGGTGATCTTTCAGGAATCACTGGAGTCAGGAAGGGTCCCAGAGGACTGGAAAATCGCTAATGTAACCCCCCTGTTTAAGAAGGGAGTGAGGCAAAAGACGGGAAATTACAGGCCGAATAGCCTGACCTCGGTCGTTGGTAAGATTTTAGAGTCCATTATTAAGGATGAGATTTCAGAATACTTGGAAGTGCATGGTAAAATCGGGCAAAGTCAGCATGGTTTCATCAAGGGGAGGTCATGCCTGACAAATCTGTTAGAATTCTTTGAGGAGGTAACGAGTAGGTTAGACAAAGGAGAGCCAATGGATGTTATCTACTTGGACTTCCAGAAGGCCTTTGACAAGGTGACGCACAGGAGGCTGCTCAGTAAGATAAGAGCCCATGGTGTTAGAGGCAAGGTATTACCATGGATAGAAGATTGGCTGTCTGGCAGGAGGCAGAGAGTGGGGATAAGGGGGTCCTTCTCAGGATGGTGGCCGGTGACTAGTGGAGTTCTGCAGGGGCCAGTGTTGGGACCACAACTTTTCACTTTATACATTAATGATCTAGATGAAGGAACTGAGGGCATCCTGGCTAAGTTTGCAGATGATACAAAGATAGGTGGAGGGACAGGTGGTATTGAGGAGATGGGGAGGCTGCAGAAGGATTTGGACAGGTTAGGAGAATGGGCAAAAAAGTGGCAGATGGAATACAACGTGGGGAAATGTGAGGTCATGCACTTTGGTAGGAAGAATAGAGGCATAGACTATTTTCTAAATAGGGAGAGAATTCAGAAATCTGGAGTGCAAAGGGACTTGGGAGTCCTAGTCCAGGATTCTCTTAAGGTTAACTTGCAGGTTGAGTCAGTAGTTAGGAAGGCAAATGCAATGTTGGCATTTATTTCGAGAGGACTAGAATATAAAAGCAGGGATGTGCTGCTGAGGCTTTATAAGGCTCTGGTCAGACCACATTTAGAATATTGTGAGCAATTTTGGGCCCTGTATCTCAGGAAGGATGTGCTGGCCCTGGAGAGGGTCCAAAGGAGGTTCACGAGAATGATCCCAGGAATGAAAGGCTTAACATATGAGGAACGTTTGAGGACTCTGGGTCTATACTCGATGGAGTTTAGAAGGATGAGGGGGGATCTGATTAAAACTTACAGAATAATGAAAGGCCTGGATAGAGTGGACATGGGGAAGATGTTTCCATTAGTAGGAGAGACTAGGACCCGAGGGCACAGCCTCAGAGTAAAGGGAAGACCTTTTAGAACAGAGATGAGGAGAAGCTTCTTTAGCCAGAGAGTGG
This sequence comes from Cetorhinus maximus, assembly GCF_964194155.1. Classification (NCBI taxonomy): domain Eukaryota; kingdom Metazoa; phylum Chordata; class Chondrichthyes; order Lamniformes; family Cetorhinidae; genus Cetorhinus; species Cetorhinus maximus. The sequence goes on along the minus strand of NC_135904.1, from coordinate 1,842,706 downwards.
TGAATCTATGGAATTCATTGCCACAGAAGGCTGTGGAGGTCAGGTCATTGAGTGTATTTAAGACTGAGATAGATAGGTTCTTGATTGGTAAGGGGATCAAAGATTACGGGGAGAAGGCGGGAGAATGGGGTTGAGAAGCTTATCAGCCATGATTGAATGGCGGAGCAGACTCGATGGGCCGAATGGCCTAATTTCTGCTCTTATGTCTTATGGTCTTATGGTCTTATAGGATTTGAGCCCATGTTCCCCCACCCCTGCCCCCAGGGTTAGCCTGGGCCTCTGGATTACTAGTCCAATGACATTACCACCACGCCATCATCTCCCCCTAAAATAGCTTTATAATATTGCCTTGTTAGTTATGCCATAACTTGCAGTCTCTTTAAGGACCACCTGTTAAGGCCACAGGTAGACGTGATTTTTCCGAGTGCAGCCAGTTGTCAGCTCCTTCAGGACAAATTAATCTTGCAGTAGGGGCATCAAATTTACTTTAGAGCACTTACTTAGCTATGCAAACTGACGCCTATTTCAAGTGTGGGCACTGCACACCAATTTCTGACCTTTACCAATATGCCAATTGCTTCCACCTCATAGCAAGTCTGCATGGTTTCCACCATATTGGAGGCTTAGGAGGCCATTGAACATCTGTTCAGCCAAATTTCTAAGTCATCAAATTTAAGGGTGATACTTTGCAGAGTCCCTAGGCATCTCTTGTGGTACTCGTTCCTAAGATAACACAATTCTGTAGTTTACTGAAAATTAAATGATTAAAAGAAGCTGATGTGCATCATTTGCCTCACAAAGCGAAGATCCCATTGAAGCAGGGGGTCACTGGCCACCTTATGAGTTAATACAAATACAAAGAAAGGCTTGAAAAATTGGGGCTGTTTTGATCAGCAGCTGGTGATCCTGTTCTGCCCATTTATTTTATGCTTTTTATCTGGTGCACTGCATCAGCAAAATGCTCAAATGTGCCAGGTTCAGAATATCTTGACAACCATTTTCTGTGCAGTCTGGGATTCAAATGAGGCATCGTGTATGCAGTGCAAAATGGGCTGACTCACCTTTCAATATCAAAAATGACCCTGTTTAGAATATCCCCAGGGTTGACTAAACGTCGAACATCTTCAAATATTTTATCCCTGGAACCAAAGATTGGTACAAAGTTTGAAAATCATTTCAGCACAAGCCAATAAAAACTTAGTGACAAGGGCATTAACTCCTGTTACTGCAGCCAGGAAATCAAGGTATGTTGTTCAGAAAAGGGAGAGGCATATACTTGGTAATTATAAACCAGTCAGTTTAACGTCAGTGGTGGGAAAGATTTTAGAAAGAATGATCCAGGAGGTAATTAGCAGACACTTGGACTAAGCATGGACTAATAAAGAAGAGCCAGCGTGGGATTGTTAAGGACAAAATTATGTTTGACTGATTGATTTTTTTTTAATGAGGTAACAGGGGGATGGGTAAGAGCAGTGCAGTTGATGATGAAGTACCACATATTAGGCTTGTTGGCAACCTTGAAGCCCAGAGGATAAAAGGGCAGTAGCTGCATGGATGCAAATTTGGTAAAGGGATAGAAAACAGAGAGTTTGTGCTGATGGTTTTTTTTTTGGATGGAACTATATAGTGCAATTCCTCAAGGTCCATTACTAGGAGTACTTCTGTTTCATCATACGTTAATGACTTGGACTTGGAGAAATAGGGCACAATTTTGAAATTTGTAGATGACACAAAACTGTAAGTATAGTAAACACTGAGTGATAGACTTCAAGAGGATATTCAAGAGACCCATGATCTGAGCCATTCATTGTTTAGCAATTCTAATCTGATGATGCATTTGCTGAATTGGCACAGCATCAATTCACCCAGTTTATTCTATTGACTGGTTGTTCTCGTGGATAATAGATAATCATGAGGAGAACAATTTCCAGGCGCAATCTCAAGTGCCCATTTTGCTGCAGCAGTTCGTGAGAAGGCCAATAACCAAGTGTCTAGGAGGGACGCCAGGGATTCGGGTAACTATGGAATTCCATCAGCCTGACGAATGTTGCATTTCATGCCTGCAGTACCACTTTGGCCCTGATCTACCCAGCAGGGAAATGATCGTCCCCTTTTGGCAATGTTGATTAAGTAACATGTTCATGAAGAAGCTGTGATTGTCTTCAAATAGCTGATTGACAGAAGTCTGAGAATTTATGAGAGATGTAAAGACTGGCATTATGGGCTATGCGTTGACAGGCTGATCTGCAGATATCCCAGAGGTGATCTCCACTCCTTGGCTGACTGCAATATTTCAGTGCTGTGCACCAGAACTCTACATATGTCAGTGATAGGCACCTCCACCAGAGGCACTTATGTAGATCTTGCAATGCCATTAGCAATCTGTCATGGTACTAAACCATCTGTTTTTTATAAAAGATTGGTCCTGGAAGTCAGGGGCCCAGTCCGTACAATCTATGGAGTGATTTGGCAGATAGCTGTGTCCCACTCCTCCTATTGTGTCAGCCAGGGCTCAGTAGGTACAGGTTCAAATCCCACCCCTGAGACTTGAGCACAAAAATCTGGGCTCCCACTCCACTGCAGCGCTACCATTGGGATGTGATGTTAAATCGAAGCCCTGTCTGCTCTCTCAGGTGGCCATTATTTTGGAGAAGTGCAGAGGAGTTATCCCCAGTGTCCTGGCCAATATTTATCCCTCAATCAACAACACAAAAACAGATTATCTCGTCATTGTCACATTGCTGTTTGTGGGGCCTTGCTATCTGCAAATTGGCTGCCACGCTTCTTACTTTACAAAGGTAACTGATTGACTGTGAAGTGTTTTGGCACATCCCAAGATCATGAAAGGTGCTATGTAAATACAAGTCTTTCCTTTCCTTTACATGTTCACTTGCTTTTAGTGGCTGGTGCCATATAATACCACCCACATTGCTGCTCTCAAACTGACTTGTTAAATCCTTCTTGATGCAGGCACTTCAGTTCACTCCATGTGATATCAAGGAATAGCTAAGTGCACAGAAAAGGCTACAGGCCCTGACAACATCCCAGATATAGTGCTGAAGACTAGTGCTCCAGAATTGCTCTTTCTACCATGGCACCTCAACTTATGCTTGGTGGCTGATTTACTGATGATTTGCAGTGTTCATTTTCATTTGCAGGTTTCCAGGCAATGAAGCAGTGTCTACATATGGCAAGACCTGAACAACATGCAGGCTTGCGGTAATAAGTGGCAAGTGACATTTGTGCTGCACAAATGTTTTGCAATGATTATCTAAAACAAGAGAGAACCTAATCACCTTGACATTCAATGGCACTACCATTGCGAAGACTCATACTGTTAACATTGACCACTGGGACAGTCACATAAATGCTGTCAGAACAGGTCAGAAGCTGGATATTCTACAGTGACTAGCTCTCCAAAGCATTTCCATCTACAAGACAGAAGTCAGGGGCATGATGGAATACCCATCAATACTTACCTAAACATCTACAAGGACCCTACCAAACACCATAACTGATGAACATGGTAATCTTCAGATGAGCAAGGCCCCCATCACCACTGGCATACCTTGGCTGTAGCGTGTGTGCTACCAACAGAATGCATTGCAGTAACTTGCCAAGGTTTCTTCAGCAACCCCTATAAACCCCACAACCTCTACCACTCAGGAGGACAAGGACAGGAACATTTTTACCTCCATATCATACAATGTCCTGGCTTGCAGATATATCGTCATTCCTCCATCGTCAAAACCCTGGAACTCCCTACATCAGATGGGTTGACATTCAGTGAGGAGTTTACATCTGATGGGAGTGGCAATGTAACACCAACCTCTCCATTTACCGCAGCTGCCTGGTTCCCCTATAGTTGGGAGTTGGGAGTCAGGCTAATGCCTTGTCTATGTAAAGGGAGCTTTGCCACAGAAACGAACCCAGTGCATGATTTGCTGGATGGAGAAGCTGTGGAAGAAACAGGCTGTGCCACCAGGGACAGAGAAAGAACGAGGAGATCATTTGGTGTCATTCCTAATGGACTATTTGTGTGTAGTTACTTGCTGCTCAGCAGTGGCTGAGAGTAGATAGAATGATATTAGAGTGTCAGAGAACTGAATAACTTAATATCAACCGAATTAAAAGAGCTAAACAAACATATCAGAATAAAACACTTCATAATATTAATTCTTTACCTCAAATGTCCACACCACTGACCCGTCAATGGCTCTTGATAGAGAGGTGCGATGTGACCCCAATAATCTGGAAATGCCAGTGTTTTGCAATCAGTGGCTGATTTTGTTTTCTCTGCCATAGTGGTGTAAACATATGGATCATGGAATGGAATCATTTCTCTAAGCATTTCTGAAAGCTTCCTCCCAGCATCCTGAGGCTTTTGTGCTCTGTCGATAGTCCAGCTTTGGCTGAGGAGCTGAGAACATTCTTCACCAGCTACACTTTGTCCTTGGACATTCTGTAAATCTTGAAAGCGTAGGCTTATTTTTGATGAACCTGTACTGGCCATCTGCATATTCATATGCATTTCCTTAATTTTATGTTTTGAAGGATTCAAAGTGCCTCCACCATTTGGTCGTTCTGGATGTCTCCCTGAATCTTGGATGGGAGCTTGATAATTCCTCATCAGCCATTTGGATCCACTTTCCCCTCCACTGTCAGATGAAGCCGGAGCCATTTGATGAGGCCCTATGTACCTAAACGAGTTGTGTGGTGCTGGGAAATCTTCTTCAATAATGTCTTTTGGCCACTCTCCAGGTTTCTCGTGTCTCTGAGGCATTGAAGTGGTGAAGAACGCTGAACATGACACATTATCCTGGCCACTACTTTGTTCACCCGACACTGAGTCTAAATCCTGCGGGAAATAAAATTAGGTGATGTAATAATTACTAAGATGTATCTGATAGAACCAGGAGAAAGTTAAGAAAAATGCTGTTGAAATTTACTGGAGTTTTCCACAAATATCCTGCATATTCAGATTTGAGACCCAGAAAACTTCATAATGTTTCTTCCTCATGGATGTAGAAGATTTATAATCAGGGCTAGGGCACAGGATACTGAATGTTTTAGCATGTTACAAAACAGGAGGTCACTCAGCCCACTGATTTCTGCTCAGTGCTTTGCAAAACTAATCCCGCTGTTTTGCTTTCACCTCACAGCCTTGTATCTTCCTTTGCTTCAACATATTTATCTATCTTTCCATTTTTGGGATGTAATCCTTCCTAGCTCCAGCACTTCCTGTGATAAAACAATCCACACTTCACCAGCTATTAAAGAATTTCTCCTGACCTGTGTTTTCAATGCAGAGCTAAGTATTTACTGACAGGAAATGATAAATGATTATTTTTAATAAACCAGGCCAGTTACTCTGAAGTATTTGTTGCAGAGACGTCTCTGCAGTGACATAATTGTTGGTATAAGAAATTGTCAGTAAAATGTTATTGAACTTTCTTCATTTAATTTAATCTAATTAATTTGATTAACAGACCCCACACTTGTGCTGTTTGGAAGCATTATAAAGCAGTATAGCAAGCATTTAATTTAAGAATAAATGTTTTTTCAGGCAACAGTGTAACTAATCAGTGGAACTATTTAAATGAATTTGACAGCATTCACATCACAGATTCTCCCTTGGACTAATTAATTTCAAACTCAATGACATTTTGCTCAGACAGATTCCTGTATCATTCATTAATTTAAAAATAAAGTTTCTAGATTTCACACTTCCCCAACATTATCATTCCCAAGTTAAGGAAAGGTAGTGTGGCTGTGGAACAGTGCGCTGGCAACAATCTTCTGCAGGTCATTCCTCCGCATTGACGTGTGACCGCCCACCACCCCCCTCCCCCACATCAAGGGGTGGGAGGCAATTCAGAATTCCTCACTTCCAAGCAATTTCAGCTCCGAATAGGATTCTGAAACTCACACCCAGAAGGTTGGTCCATTCAAGTGATAAGCAGTCTTGAGATTTCAACTGTTAAGCTACATTTGCTGCCAATGCAACCTTGATTTCTTCCGTCTGAGATTTCCACGGCCTATGGTGACATTTCCAGTATGAGTCAGTCAGCAGTGCATTGGTACAGTCATCAGGGCAATTCATGTTCTGATGGAGTCTGCTGGAGTCAGACAGTAATCTCTTTTCCTATAGACGCAGGGCTGGCCAATTAATGGCCAGGGTGTGTGTTCGCCATCCAATTAAGGATGAGAAGCACGCTTCTGGGGTTATAGGGTCAATAGGAGGCCCTCCAGCCTTGAGCCCCACCATCAGAGCTGGGAGCTGCCGATGTAGGGAAGAGAGAGAGAGGGGGCGCCTCAAAACGGAAGTGCCCTCTGAAGGCATCTTAATGAAGGTGCAAATAAATCTGGCCACAACTGCCAGACTGCTGCAGTGGAGGAGGATCCCATCCACTGGGAGGCTTGTGGCTGCAGCTGTGACCATCTTGGTACATCAGGGCCAACTAACCAACTGGAAAATTCCAGGGAGCCTCAGGACATTGGCCTTATTTAGCCCTTCAATTGGCTTATTAGGCTACCCACTGCTTGTGAGCTGTCACCATCCCTGAACTGGCATATTCCAAATTGGTCCGATGGCGGGAACATGCGGGCAAACCAGCACAAGGACTGTGAAGGGAAATTCTGGCCTTGCCCACCTCAAGTCCCACCTCCTCCAGAGATTAAACACCCAGCCCCCTTTCTCCATCACTGAGCACATGGTACACTTGCTGAAACAAAGCCTTCACTTCCTGAATGTGTCAGGTGGCATCTTGCTTACAGAATCATGGTTGTAAGCTGAATTCTGCAATGATGTAACCATTGGTACAGGTAGACACCAAAAAGAGCAAGAGGTCTCAGAACAGAAACTAAAGGACATCCCTTTGAAGCCAAGAGAGTTAGAGGAGGCACCACCAGCAGAACAGTTGTCAGTTAGACTTTGATTAAGGAAACATTCTCCTTATTTTTTTCCATATCCACCGCCATCATCTCCCTCTCTTCTATAGGATTGAGGTATCATAGAATGGTTACAGAGCAGAAGGAGGCCATTCAGTGCATCGAGTCCATATTGACTGTCTGCAAGAGCAGCTTTGATAGCCCCGCTCCCCCACCCTGTTCCCTGCAATCTTTTCCCTTCAGGTGCTTATGCAATTCCTTTCGAAAACCACAACTGAACTTTCCTCCACCATCCTTTCAGACAGCGCATTCAAGATCCAAACCACCCTGAAAAAGTTCTTCCTCATGGTGGCCCCTTTAGCCAATGCTGCATTCAAAGGGCATTACTCACAGCCTCCCACTGATGCCCCAGTGATAATATTATTTTTCCTAACACTTAGGTAATGCCAGCCTCAGAAATACAAATAGGTCCAACTCCACACCTTCTGTGCCAAAATCATTTGCTGTACAAGGGCCTTGGTGAGACCACACCTGGAATATTGTGTGCAGTTTTGGTCTCCTTATCTGAGGAAGGATGTTCTTGCTATAGAGGGAATGGAGCGAAGGTTTATCGGACTGATTCCTGAATTGGCGGGACTGACATATGAGGAGAGATTGAGTCAGTTAGGATTATATTCGCTGGAGTTCAGAAGAATGAGGGGGATCTCATAGAAATCTATAAAACTCTAACAGGACTAGACAGGGTAGATGCAGGAAGGATGTTCCCGATGGTAGGGGAGTCCAGAACCAGGGGTCACAGTCTGAGGATATGGGGTAGACCATTTAGGACTGAGATGAGGAGAAATTTCTTCACCCAGAGAGTGGTGAGCCTGTGGAATTCGTTACCACAGAAAGTAGTTGAGACCAAAACATTGTATGTTTTCAAGAAGGAGTTAGATATAGCTCTTGGGGCAAAAGGGATCAAAGGATATGGGGAGAAAGCGGGAGCAGGCTATTGAGTTGGATGGTCAGCCATGATCATAATGAATGGTGGAGCAGGCTCGAAGGGCCGAATGGCCTACTCCTGCTCCTAGTTTCTATGTTTCTATGTTTCAATGAAGTATTCCTGAGTGTAATGCCTGCTCAGACCATGTTTTCCCATTGCTGTGTGCACAAATTGTATTCGCCTACCTAATCTGACACTTTTCCCATCCCAGTGGCGGGAGTGTATGAAGTGATTGGCAACTGACTGTCAGTGAAAAGTTCCTGAAGTTGTTGTGGCACATTGGTTTGTGTAAACACAGGCCCCACATAGAGCTACATCAGGCTGCTGTTTGTGTAAACACAGGCCCCACATAGAGCTACATCAGGCTGCTGTTTGTGTAAACACAGGCCCCATATAGAGCTACATCAGGCTGCCGTTTGTGCAAACACAGGCCCCATATAGAGCTACATCAGGCTGCTGTTTGTGTAAACACAGGCCCCACATAGAGCTACATCAGGCTGCTGTTTGTGCAAACACAGGTCCCATATAGAGCTACATCAGGCTGCCGTTTGTGCAAACACAGGCCCCATATAGAGCTACATCAGGCTGCTGTTTGTGTAAACACAGGCCCCACATAGAGCTACATCAGGCTGCTGTTTGTGTAAACACAGGCCCCACATAGAGCTACATCAGGCTGCTGTGAGACAGCTTGGCCAACCAGGTTTTCAGGATCTTCTGCAGTGATGGAGTCAGCTTTGTGTGGATGTGTTGCCAATGGCAACTCCCCATCTCTGACAGCATCAATGTGAGACCTCAGCTCTTTAAACACCTAAACCTTAATTACATCCCTCTGGCTGCCCAATGGAAACAAGGAGAAGTGACAGGTAGCCAGATGGTTAAAATCCCTTGACCTAATGCCCTGCCATAACTGGGAGATAGGTGGCAGGAAATACCTGACAGGTGGGAATTTGGAGGGCAGCCCAAGACAAGGCTGAGGAATTCCTTATGGGATCCACGTGGCAGGTCCCGAACAAGAGCAGCTGCAGTTAAAAGGACACCAGGTCCTATTCACTTAAAATGACCCCAATTAGCCTACACGTATGAAGCAAAAAACAGGAACAATAAAAGCCCGGCACAGTGAGTCATTAGTTCACTCCTTCCTTAACTGGACCCCGCCACCCCACACCCAGGGGGGAAGGTTAAAGCTCCACCTCCACCCCTCCTCCTATAGTTTATTCCACACTTATGAAATAATCAGAGTTTAAGGGAAAGCCGCGAGCGATGGAACGACTAGAATCTAATTGAAGAATTCAAAAGATGGCATACAGCGACAGGTAAACAAGTGTTTTATAACATTTTGAAGCTCACGATTAAATTTAAACCCTAAATTTATTCTGTTGCATGTACACCAGTGAATTTCCCCTGGGGCTGCTCTCAAATTCCTTTGAATTGAGTTTATCTCAGTTTTGTACATAAAGCAGCTCACTCTCTGGCACACCTCATGCTTCAGGGTGCAACTGTAACAATTAAAGATGACATTGTTAGAGACAGAGATGGGTTAGCTAATCATGATGTTTGACAGATGGAGTCTCAAGGGGGCATTAAATTTGATATTTTATAAAGTTAAAAGAAAAAGAAATTTCCAAAGGATGGCAAGTATCCTAAGCAGAGGCAGAATTTACAAGGAGGGACCAGCAAATATTAGGAATCATGAATAGATGAAGGATGGGCTGAGGCTGCTAAAATAGGATAAAGCACCTGGCTCAGATGGATGGCAAAGTACATAAGGAAGGAAGTGGCGAATTGAGTTAGTCACATCAAGGAAGATCTTTTTTGGGAATTAATTGAAAACAGAAACAAAGTTGAGATGAGTAATTCGTTAAAAAGGTGCATTAAGATACTCTGGGAAACAATGTTCCCTTTAATTTCTCTTTGCCGTGCATGGCCAATTGCACTGCGCTGTCCTTTTAAGGTTGCCATGTATGCATGCTTCTCAGAAGGACCATTGCCTCTTTGTCCCCTATTCCCCACGTTTCCAATTGCTGTGCGGCCCTGTCCTCCACAGCTTAAAGGGAACATTTCTGGGAAATGCAGGCCAATAACTCCAACATCTGTAGTGATAAAAAATATTATCTGGCCTCCTGAAGGAAGACACAATGAAGCACGTACAGAAGTATGGACTAATTATGGGCAGTCAGAATGGCTTTATGCAAGGGAGGTCATATCTGATAACTCAGTTGGATTATTTGAGGAGATAACAGATTTATTGGGCAAGGGAAATCTGGCAGCCATTGTATTTTTAGATTTTAGCAAACTTTCTGAGACAGCACCACACGGGAAATTAAGAAAGGCATGAGACATCAGAGACGCTTCTAGAACAGGTGGAAATTGCTTCCCTCAGAGGACAAAAAGGTTTGCCGCTTACTCCAAACAGAAAGAAATATAAAGCTTTGCTGAACAAATCAGAAAGCTTTCAGTAAGAAAGGTATTTGTTACAAGAAATGTTACATTCATATGTGTAGGTAATGTCAGCTGGGGCTGCGTTTTTTCTGGTTGCTAGTGAAAATTAACTTCATCATGTCTGCAGTGACTCATACTGCTCCAAGGACTACTGATACCAGTGGATGATGACTAAAACTTCTATTGTTTGGACATTCTCTTCATTATTAGCACTGGTCACCACCAGTAAACACTATTTTAGTAAAATGATTTAATATTTATACCCACAACCCAAATACTAGAAAGTTCCATGAACTCACCTGAAAATATCCAACAAGTTCCGGGCAAAGCCTTTCGTACTGTGTCAGTTCTCCCACAGGTCTATCAAGTTGTGGATTTGGCCTCAGCCTTTTTAAATCTGTTTCAAGATCATCATCCTTAAACAAAGAAGTGGAAACATATTTAGGTTTAAGACAAATGTTTGTATTTATTTTGTTACACTGCAACACCTCGAAGCATTCCACAAAATTAATTACTTTTTCGACTGTTACATATGTAAACACAGCAGTTATTGTACACCAGTCAGTTGTCACAAACAGCTATGAGATGAATGAATTTGCTGGTATTGCCCAAGGCTGGAAGACTAGGAAACTCTCTGCTCTTCTTCAAATAATGCTATGGGATCTTTGACAACCACCTGAACCAGCAGATGATGCAGTTGTGGCCTCAGTTTACTGTCAATTGAAGGAAAAGCACTTTAGACAATGTAGCAAATTCCCCCCAGTACTAAAGTGTCAGTATGCATTATGTCCTCAAACCCCAATGTGGGGTTTGAGCCCAAAACTATCTGACTTGGAAACAAGAGTATCATTGAGTGAAGCTGACACAAGTTAATGCAAACAGGACTGGAAATTAATTTGTTTTCAGGCACAATTCTAATCTATGGATGGGAGTTTGACATATGCAAGATGCACTGCCTGAGCTCACCAAGGCTCCTTAGACAGCACCTTCCAAACCCATGGTCGCTACCATCTAGAAGGACAAGGGCAGCAGATACACGGGAACACCACCACCTGGAAAGCTCCCCTCCAAGCCACACACCACCCTGACTTGGAAATATATCGCCGTTCCTTCGCTGTCGCTGGGTCAAAATCCTGGAACTCCCTCCCTAACAGCACTGTGGGTGTACCTACACCACATGGACTGCAGCAGTTCAAGAAGGCAGCTCAACACCACCTTCTCATGGACTATTAGGGATGGGCAATAAATGCTGGCCCAGCCAGTGACGCCCACATCCCAGGAATGAATCAAAAAAAAATAATATTTTTGTTTTATTTTGCATCCAGTAATTTGTTCATGTTCTATCTGGTTGTGTCTTGCACTGGATGGGGTAAATCAATATTTTCAAGCATAGCTGTGAAATGCATTGATTTCGATTCTCCTTCGAGAGCTGTGACTATACATCAAATGTTTCCTGTCCATACAACTTTGAATATCAGTTACAGAGGCAATGGTAGCCCTGTCAGTGTTTTACTACAGCTGTTGCTTATTAGTAGAGGATTTATTTTGTGAATTATTTCAAGGACTCGGCTAGAGACAGTTGGCACTAGTTCTTTTCAGTTTTTTTTTGAAAAATATACTTTATTCATGTTTACTCTTGTTTACTCAAGAACATTCCAAAACATTTCAAAATCATCATCACATAAGTACAATCAGATTCAACTTTTACACATGTATCACAAGGTGCATCAATACAATCAATGAATATTACAATCATTTCAATATGGTCAATGCAGACAATCAGTCAATGTTATTGGAGTTATCAACATACATCATGTTGCTCTCTGAGGTGCTTCAATACATTTATAATACACTTAGTATTCACTGCATACATTCATTTTGAGCTGTACAGCCCGACGGGCTCTCAACAGTTCCCAGTCCCTCGGTGCACTGTGGCAGAAAGGTCTTAGACAGCGACCTTTCCCCATTGCGCCTTTGCGGTGGCTGCCCCAAGCTTTAGTGCGTCCCTCAGCACGTAGTCCTGGACTTTGGAATGAGCCAGTCTGCAACACTCGGTCAGGACAACTCTTTGCGCTGGAAGAGCAACAAGTTTCGGGCAGACCAAAGAGCGTCTTTCACCGAGTTGATGATCCTCCAGCTGCAGTTGCTATTTCCATGTCAACTTCAGTTGCAACACCCATTTCAACTTCTCTAAGTTTGCCACTCTAGCAATGGAGTCTTCCTTTGGGTAAGACTTGACTTAACAATTGTACAGAATATTTGCAAGCTGCAAGTTCATTCAAAACTCATTTGCCAACAGTAGTTAATGCTGGCTTCCACCTCTTGCATTCAAATTCAAATCCAAAGTAGACAGGCAGAATGAGGCCCCACTTCTGTGCTGCAAATAGGGTAATTAAGCAAAATGGGCCTTCATTGCTATCCTCAGAAACTTGAGTGAAAAAGCTCCCATAATTTGTCACAAAATGACATAATTTGAAGTGCTTGAAAGAAGCAGAGAAGGATCACGGGAGGGATTCTGGTCACATTGGTATTCATAACAAAAACTTGTATTTATCCAATGGCTTAAACATAGTGAATCCTCTCAAGGTGGTTTACAAGAGAGTTACTCAGATACCAAAAAAGTTGACTGACACCAAGCCAAAGAAGGAAGCGTTAGGACAGGTGATCAAAAGCTTGGTCAATGATACGTTTTAAGGAATGTTGCAAAGCAAAACAGAGACAAAGAAGCTTAGGTAGAAAATTCCAGGGCTTAGAACCTAGACAGCTAAAGGTACAGCTGCCAATGTCGGAGCAAAGGAAGTCAGCAATATCCAAGAGGCCAGAACTGGAGAAGCGCAGAGATCTCAGAGGGTTGTAGGGCTGCAATCACAAGGTATCATTACAGGGTACCGCATAAAAAAAGGCATACCACACCACGCCACACTGACCATCAGCTGGCAAAGCTTGGTTGACAACTTCCGCCAAGATGCCAGCGACTATATTTACATGTATTGTTGTGCCTATCTGGCAATAGATGTGGGAAAATGTGTTCATGGGATTTGAGTCAGCAGACAGCCGGTGTAGAGCAGTTCCCTTTGCTGTAAGGACGACTGTTCCTAACGTGACTAAAGGGCTGACCCAGGATCAGTGAACTGTGACTTCAAGGTTTTGCATGGGATTTCTTTTCCCTTAGCTTTTGTCTGTCAAACCACACACCTTCAGCCGAGGAAAAACTCTGATAACGAATGGGTCGAGTCTTTCTAACGGCTTGCAGAATCTTCGCTAACCCTCTCCTGTGTCACAGCCCCTTAAGTGTGCTCATCCTTTTAAATTTCACTTGCATGCAATTTTCCACCCCCCTCCCCACAGCCACCCGATTGGTCTCTCTCTGCAGCTGCTGTTACGCGCACCTGCATCTATGAGTAATTATGCAAATAAGCTAGCCTCAGATATTTGAGAAATACATTGGCACAGTGCACAAATTCTGGGTCAAAAAGGTGACCTTCAAGGAGGATCTTGAGGGAGGAGAGCTAAGAGGAACAAAAAGTTCGAGGAGGGGGTGTGATATTGTAGGTTGGGAGGAAGTTACAGAGATAGAGAGGAGAGAAGACTCAGAAACAAATGATAACTCCATTGGTTCCCTGAGCTTTAACCAATGGACTTTAAAATTCTTATCTAATTTTGCATCTCATGGCATTGCCTCATCTTACAGTGAACTCACACTGAACAAATTTGAGTGAGTGCAAAGTCAAAACCACTTGTATGTAAATCCAATGTTAAAGCATAAACCAACTCAAAGTAAATCGGAGTGGGGTTCTCTCTTCCAGAAATCTTGGTCGGCTTCAAGTGTCAAGTCAAACTCTGACTCCAGATAGAGCTGCATGTGCTCTATAACTGCACCAAACACCTTCAAGGCATTAATTCCATTGTCCTCTTGCCTTATTTTTCCATGGACATCCACTGTTCCCCTAAAATTGGGATATTTCTCATCCCACTTTCTCTAGTCAATCATTGGCCATCACTCTTCCAGCTACGAGGCTGTTACCCTCTGGAAGTCCCTGTTCAACTCGCTCCAGCCAGGATCTTAATCCTTCCTCAAAACCCTTCTCTTTGAATATCCCTTTTGACCCCATTCCAACTTCTCCATTTTTCCTTTTAATCCTTCTACTAGACATACATCATTTTTACCTCTTTATTATGAGGACCATTGTAGAAACCTAAGTTGTTTTTATCAGTTGTTTCGCAGCTAGACTCATATTCAAAACAAGTGACAGTTTTGTCCTTTTTTTACACTCTTCACATTATTCTATTTACTTACATCTTCATTGTACCCTGGTTCTTCATTCTCAGTGCTACCTTCATCATCCTCTTCTTCATCATCTTCTTTGACTGCAACATCCTCTGTACAAACACACAAATCTGTCAGCCCAACTCCAGTCATTTATCTCCATAATTTGTACAGTGTTGATCACTACATTACTTTGCATTAGCATCGCTTTCTGTGGTTTGGGGTTCTTACCTTTTCTGACAATGATAGAATTCTCCTTTTCATAGATATTGGGCCTTGCTTTTGGTGACTGAGAATCTTGTCTTTGTGTTTAAGTGTATACAACACACTCATTGGCTTTGGGACATCCATCTGGACACCAGCTTCAAAAGGTTGGGTGTTCCTGACATACGCTATTACCTATATTACAGGCTGACATATGGTACTATACAGTTATACAATAGGCCAAAATACAGTGTATCCCACAGGCTTACACATAGTACCACCTAAACTAAGGGCTTTGTTTAAAGAAATAAACCATTAAAAAATGTCCAAAATCTATGTAATTTTTTTTGTCTTAATCAAGAATTTGACATTCTGCTAATATGAAATCAGTGTTTCAGGGCTAAAGAAGTTGTTCAGCAATAATTATGACTTAGTAACCATCAGAAACCCAGTTACATCTCACTCAACAAGGCATAACTTGTTCAAGGAATTTTACAGTGAGACAACAGAGTGATAAGGTGAAGTGCCCATCAAATCAATGATTTCTGGAAGATTTCCACCTGCGTGGGTTTCAAAATCGCACCGTGTGGGAGAGTGGGAGAGTGAGGAATCACTGACAGCAACTGCGGAATTTCCACTGTTAACTGC
This sequence comes from Cetorhinus maximus, assembly GCF_964194155.1. Lineage (NCBI taxonomy): Eukaryota > Metazoa > Chordata > Chondrichthyes > Lamniformes > Cetorhinidae > Cetorhinus > Cetorhinus maximus. The sequence continues at coordinate 1,827,272 of NC_135904.1, read as the reverse complement.
ACACATGTGAACTCCAGGAATTTCTATCAGTTCCACAGAGCAATGAGGGCAAATGCAGACAGTTTCGCCCCCTGGAAAGGTTGAGCAGGTTGGGCCTGTACTCAATGCAGTTTAGAAGAATGAGAGGTGATCTTATTGAAACAAATAGGATTCTGAGGGAACTTGACAGGGTGGATGCTGAGAAGATGTTTCCCCTTGTGGGAAAGTCTAGAACTAGGAGGCACAGTTTAAAAATAAAGGGTCACCCATCTAAGATGGAGGTGAGGAGGAATTTTTTTCTCTCAGAGGGTCATTAGATTTTGGAATTCTCTTCCTGCTGTTGAGGTGAGTCATGGGTTATTGGGGAGGGCAGGCAGGAAAGTGGAGTTAAGGCCACAGCAGATCAGCCATGATCTTATTGACTGGCGGAGCAGGCTCGAGGGGCCAAATGGCCTCCTCCTGCTTCTGTTTCTTATGATCTTATGATCATTCCAAACACAAAAGTCAGGTCCAGATAACAGAAATTCAGGCAAACCTATAGAATCTCACCTTGAGGACACTTGCTGGGACACTCCAGTACCTGGGAGTCAGCTGTGTTTAGTAGTACAAATGAATAGCAACTTCTAACTGTGAGCAAAGGAAGACACTGCTTCGGGCAACACTTCCGTATGATTTGTGTAGCCAACTTGACAATCGGCTGTAGGTCTGCACTAGAGCCACAAGCCTAGAGAAGGAAGAAACCAGTTTAGTGTTTGTAGTAGTTCGGAGTGCCACACGGCAGTTAATTATCAGCATGGAGATAGAGTGCATTCTGCTCTTAGGTTGTCCTTCAGTTCTGCTTTTGGAAACAAGTTACTTTTTTTTTCTCATGCTAAGCTCCCACAAAACTTATGTTTTAAACAGTCATTTTCATTCAGATTACAGATTTTGAAAATATCCTGTGACCAGTTTATGGCCTGTCCCTCATTCTGCTATTAGCTGTTATTAAAATTATATAGACAACAAACATGAACACTGGCAAAGACTGATTAACAGTTTCAGCAAAGCAGGCACAGCCCCACAAAGAGGACACCACAGAACAGATCGGAATAAAGTTCAACTATATGGTAGCCTAGTGGTAATGTCACAGGGCCATTAATACAGAGACCCAAACTAATGCTCTGGGGATGTGGGTTCAAACCCCACTCTAATAGCTGGTGGAATCAATTCAGTTAACAAATCTGGAATATAAAGCCAGCCTTGCTAATGGTGACCACAACAATTAGTATTAAAAACCCATCTGGTTCACTAATGCCATTTAGGGAAGGAAATCTGCCATCCTTACCTGGTCTGGCCTACATCTTGCTCTAGACCCACAGCAATGTGATTGACTCTTAACTACCCTCTGAAGTGGCCACACAAGCCATGCAGTTCAAGGGTGATAAGGGATGGGCAACAAATGCCAGCCTTGCCAGGATGCCCACATCCCATGAGAGAAAAAAAGGGTAGACTGGCAGGGCCATTTGAGAGCTCAAGGTGGTCCTCCCTGCCCTTTAGTGAGGTGTCCCAGGCCCAGGCAAGGGTCTCACACACAGGGATCGGAGCCATGGCCAAACCAGGGCAGAACCAGCAAATTCTCAGTGAGGATGGTGGAAGAGCCCAAACCTTGAGGGACAACAGTTGCTTATTGATGGAGGATCCTTTGGGAGGAAGGATTTGTACATGTTCCCTTTAAGCGCACATGAGGAAGACAATAGGAAACCACCTCATGCCAGTGAAGCCCACATCCCCTGAATGAATAAGAGAAAAAATGTATTCATTTTCCTGGTCATGTTGTTCACTGAAATTGAAAATGGGGGGTTCCCAAAGGGGAATGTGTAGGGCTGGGAGGAGTGGAGAAATGAGCAGAGAACTGCCCTTAGGCATATTGCTGCTTCCACTACGTGTAACAGTAAATGTGACGGTCTCTGCATCCCCCTGGCACAGGCTTGTTCAAGACAAGCACATGTGAGGAATTCATCCATGGAAATTCACGCCATCCATTTACATCCTGTGTTATTTTCTGTCCATGAAAACAAAAGGGCAGAAAATCGGACAAACCGGACAAATCGGCTTCTCTGCACCCAAACTCCTAATACAGCGCGTCAATCCTTTGTGTGGGCTTGGGGGCTGGGGTTGCTAATTATAACATTTACCCTATAGCTGCACTAAAAGTGCAGTGAACCCCGGGGCTGGCATTGCCTAAACTGCGGTCACATCAGCACAGGAACTGCCCACTTGTGGAATCTTCTCTCATTTCAACAACAACATGCATTTATTTGGAGGCTTTGCCACAATAAAACATCCCAAGGTACTTCACAGGAACATATTTTGAAACAAAATATGACACCAAGCAACATAAGGAGGCATTAGAGCAGATGGCCAAAAGCTTGGTTAAGAGGTGGGTTTTAAGGGGTGTCTTAAAGGAGGAAAGTGAGAGGCAGAGGGGTTTAGGGAGCATATTCCAGGGCTTCAGGCCGAGGCTACTGAAGGCACGGCCACCGATGGTGGAGCAATTAAAATCGGGAATGCACAAGAGGCCAGAATTAGAGAAGCGCAGATATCTCGGAGGATTGTGGGGCTGGTGGGTAGAAAGGGAGGGGCGAGGCCATGGAGGGATTTGAGAGCAAGGATTAGAATTTTTAAGCCAAGAAGTTGCTTGACCAGGAGCCAATGTAGGTCAGGGAGCTCCGGCAGGATAGGGGAACGGGACCTGCTGGGGTTAAGATACAGGCAGCAGAGTGTTGGATCACCTCAAGTCTATGGAGGGTCAAATGTAGACCAGCCAGGAGATTTTTTCCCTTTATGTGTCACAGGCAAGGGCAGCATTTCCTCTCCAACCTTTGAACTGAGTAGTTTGATAGTCTATTTCAGAGGACAGATAAGCGTCGAGCACAATGCTGTGGGTCTGGAGTCACGTGTAGGCCAGACTGGGTAAGGGAGGCAGATTTCCTTCCGTTATAGGACATTAGTGAACCAGATGGGTTTTAAACAACAATCAATGATACCTGTCACAGTCATGATTACTGAGACAAGCTTCATATTCCATGTTTATTAATTGAATTTAAACTCCATCGGCTGCTGTGATGTCCCTGGAGCACTAGGCTCTGGATAACTTGTCCAGTGAGATTTTACCACCACAGCACCACCTGCCAGAATAAACAGCCCTTGAGGGAAGAGAGAAACACATGGGGTTGGGCCAGGGATTGTGTGGACAAGTTTTTAATTTTCTAAGGTCTTTTTAGGGAAGGGAGGATAAATGCCATGTTGTTCTCAGAATTTAGTAATGTCAGTAATTCCTTCACAACTGACTTTACAATCAGTCTTTCGGAGCCTTTGTTCAGTGTTGCTTACCAACAACCCCCCACCACCCCCAACACCCAACACACCCACCCCTCACATCCCCCCCACCAACCCCCACCCCCAACACCACCCTCCACCCCCAACACCACCCCCCACCCCCTCCACCCTCAACACCACCCCCCCACCCCCTCCACTCCCAACACCACCCCCCATCCCCAACACCACCCCCAACACCACCCCCCCACCACCCCCAACACCACCCCCCCACCACCCCCAACACCCAACACCACCCCACCCCCTCACATCCCCCCCACCAACCCCCACCCCCAACACCACCCTCCACCCCCAACACCACCCCCCACCCCCTCCACCCTCAACACCACCCCCCCACCCCCTCCACTCCCAACACCACCCCCCATCCCCAACACCACCCCCAACACCACCCCCCACCACCCCCAACACCACCCCCCCACCACCCCCAACACCACCACCCCCCCACTCCCAACACCACCCCCAACCCCCCACCACCCCCAACACCACCACCCCACCACCCCCAACACCACCCCCCCACCCCCAACACCACCCCCACCACCCCCACCCTCAACACCAACACCACCCCCCACCCCGTTCACCCCCAACACCACCCCCCACCCCCTCCACCCCCAACACCACCCCCCACCCCCTCCACCCCCAACACCACCCCCCACCCCCAACACCAACCCCCACCCCCAACACCACCCCCACCCCCAACACCAACCCCCACTCCCAACACCACCCCCACCCCCAACACCAACCCCAACCCCCAACACCCCCTCCATCCCCAACACCAACCCCCACCCCCAACACCACCCCCACCCCCAACACCAACCCCCCACCCCCAACACCCCCTCCACCCCCAACACCAACCCCCACCCCCAACACCACCCCCACCCCCAACACCACCCCCAACCCCCAACACCACCCCCACCCCCTCCACCCCCAACACCACCCCCCACCCCCTCCACCCCCAACACCACCCCCCACCCCCTCCACCCCCAACACCACCCCCCACCCCCAACACCACCCCCACCCCCAACACCACCCCCACCCCCTCCACCCCCAACACCACCCCCCACCCCCTCCACCCCCAACACCACCCCCCACCCCCTCCACCCCCAACACCAACCCCACACCCAACACCACCCCCAACACCAACCCCCACCCCCACCCCCAACACCACCCCCCACCCCCAACACCAACCCCCACCCCCACCCCCAACACCACCCCCCACCCCCTCCACCCCCAACACCACCCCCCACCCCCTCCACCACCACCCCTCCCACCCCCTCACATCCCCCCACCCCCTCACATCCCCCCACCCCCCACACCCCCCCCCCACCCCCCACACCCCCCCCACCCCCCACACCCCCCCCACCCCCCACCCCCCACGCCCCCAACACCACCCCCACCCCCTCACATCCCCCCCACGCCCCCCACGCCACGGCCCCAACACCACCCCCACCCCCTCACATCCCCCCCACGCCCCCCACGCCACGGCCCCAGAATGCACCCTAAACCATTCAGTTAAAATGGAAGAAACAAAGTCCTGGTGAAGTGGAGTCACATTCGACAAATAGTGAGGAGGTTTTATGGTATTTTCTCAGGGTTGACATAACCTACCTGTGAGGTGTTGAGCAGGACTCTCATCCCATCCACCTTTAGAAAGGCTTCTTTCCCCATCTGGATGTTTGTGATATTTTTAATGCAGTTGAGGAGGGCTTTGTGAATGGAAATGTACTTGTTCCGTGTATCTCCTTGGTGCCAGTCCTGATACAATTTTAAGAGGCAGTGGGTGTACCCATTGTCCACAGCTCGCCTGCTGTTCCATTCTGAAACAAATAGTTCAACCGGAAATCAGATTTTTCGTGCAATTCTTCCTTACGCCTAAGCAACTAAATTAAAAATTGACTGGATCTTCAGGATGGATGATTGATCCCAAAGTTTTGGCTCTACAGCTGATTAATGGACAACAGTGTCACCCTGTGGAAAAAATGTGTAGCTACATGTCAAACCCTGTGTAACACAATCTAATTCACAATCTACAACAGACCCCATAATGAACAACAATCTTTTATCATATAACCTTTTACTGTGACACAGTCCAATTAGCTCATGCAGTGTGGGGTGAGGTAATTATTACAACAATTATACTTGTGGTGAAAATAGCAGCAATCAATGCATTCCTGGACTTAAAATTGAAGATTCAGCCTTTGAGCTAGTTTTTAAACAATTAGATGTTTTTTTTTTAATGTTTCACCTAGGATCAAACAAAGAAGCAGTAGAATGCCAGATCTCAATTTGTATATGTATTCCAGCACCTACAAGCCGCATAGAGACAGGCAAACACAGAAAGATCAGAAGAAGTCGATTGGTTGAAAAGTAAAACCAGAGGCGTATGGAAATGGGGCGGTAAAATTAAAAGCACAGTCACTTGACAGCGATATTAACAGCAAAGTCACAGGAAGGAGTGATGAGCTTAGAAGCCAACCCACAGAACAACACAGAGAGACTAGAATTTATACAGCACATAGTACAACTTCTGGATGTCTCAATTAACTTTACAATTAATGATTTGTAGGCAAATGAAGCAGTCAGATTTGGTGTAATACGCCTTTAAGGGATTGCATGAAAGGAAGCACGTCATATGGCCCAGTTTTAGTTTCACTTTTGTTTTTAAGCAGGGCACACACGCACAGCTCAGCAGCCCTGATATCTTCAAGCTTTATATCCATGTTTATCTGTTCACGTGTGCCTAACTTTTTTTCTTTATTCTTTCATGGGATCTGGACATCTCTGTCAAGGCCAACATTTATTACCCATCCCAAATTGCCCTTGAACTGATTGGCTATTTCTGGGGGCAGTTAACAGTCAACCACATCTGCTGTGGGGTCTGGGGTCACATGTAGGCCAGACTGGGTAAGGACAGCAGGTTTCCTTCCATAAAGGACATTACAGTGAACCAGATGGGTTTTTATGACAATCAACAATAGCTTCACTGAGACTAACTTTCAATTCCCGATTTTATGCTGTGGTGGGATTTGAACCCATGTCCCCAGAGCATTAGCCTGGGCCTCGGGATTACTAGTCCAGTGACATTACCACTACACCACCATCTACCCTAATCCCAATAAATGAGCCCACAATGTATTTACCCAATTCCCTACGAGTGATTGGTGCCTTTATATCATTATAAAAACATGACAAGATTGTGCACAGCAAAGTCCACAAACAACAGTGAGATAAGGGATCTGTTAATCTAGATTTGCAGCCATGGAGGGGGACACTAAGAAGCACAATCATAAAGGGGACGGTGAGATTATAAGTGAGGCTGCAGTTCAAAATGAGGAGGTCCAGCCACAGTTGCAGGTTAAGAATTTGCGATCAGAAACAGTCATGAAAGGAGGTGATGAGATGCAGAAAAGCAGAATGGCAATTTTAAAAGAATAGGAACAAACATTGGAATCATATTTGTTGCCATTTTATAATTTGCTTTCTCCTCAAGAATAGACAGGGTAGAAATAACAAGTGTTGCTTCAGACCAGAAACACAGTTTTACAGCATCAGGCACACATCGGCAGATTTTAAATCATTTTACTGTATAACTTATGAAAGGATAATGAAACATGAAATGAATAAAACTTACTCGATTTCAGTAAAGCTGAAAGAGCTTCTGTGGCTGCTCTGAAAATTAAAAATAATATTTTATTCAGTACGCAGACTACATCAAATAAATTTACTCAAATATACACTAACCCTCTTTACAAAATTTAGTCGTTGCTCAGACATTCCATAAGACGAAGATCTTTTAATCCCTGAATTATAGAATAGAACTATAATACAGATCCCATAATGTACCTTAACTCAGATTCAGAGGAGCTCTGCTGACTGCTCTGCTCTTATCTTTCTATTTCACACACAAGTTGCTTTACGTTCTCTCTAAAAGAGTCTGACAGTTTAATCCTGAATTTGGGCATTTTTTCTCACATGGATTCGAGCCAATATGAAACTGAGTTGAGAAGATCCAAACTCATCCAAATAGGATTCCCACCTCCAGGCAAACAAAGAGACCATTATCCCCTTGGGCTGGAGTGGACTGGAATCCAGGTCCCAAAACTAAAACAGACTGAAACCTTCCCACTTAATAGCACTGAGTCAACAGCCACCCTCAACATTGAATCGACACCAGGGGCTGAATTTTACACCCCGTGGGTGGGCGCGCACCTGACCTGCAAGTCCCGACATCATCGCGCACTCGCACGATATTTCGCTCGGATGGACAGGCGCTAGAGTTGGCAGTGCGCCCGCTGACAATTAAGAGGGAAATTAAACCCATTAACGACGTAATTGTCTCTGATTTTTCGTGGTCTGTCCAGCCTTACGGTTGGCAGATGGGTGAATTGGCCAAGCGGCCGTTACATTTTTCATCAAACCTCATCCAAGAGGGGGGATGAAATTCACATTATGAAATAAAAATAAAAATAAATATCTGTGGACAGCACTTTTGTCAGCGATAGTTTCAGCTGCTTGATTGTGATGCCTGGACATTTTTGAGCAGCTTTTTATACCTTTGAGAATTTTCAAGTCTGCAGCTCCCTGAGGCGCTCACCTGAGCCCACGGAAAGGTCATCGCCCACCCTCTTCCCATACCCACCCCGCCAGCGCTGAGCTTTTCAGCGCATGTTTCACATTGGCTGGTCATCAACCATGAATTGGTCAGCCAGTGTGAAATCGCAGTCAGGGACCCATTTCCCCACCGCTCCTGGCCCCGCTGACCGCAGGCACCCGGCCCGCTGACCGCACGTGCCCGGCCCGCTGACCGCACGCTCCCTGCCCCGCTGACCGCACGTGCCCGGCCCGCTGACCGCACGCTCCCTGCCCCGCTGACCGCACGCTCCCGGCCCACTGACCGCAGGCTCCCGGCCCCGCTGACCGCACGCTCCCGGCCCGCTGAGCGCACGCGCCCGGCCCGCTGACCGCACGCGCCCGGCCCGCTGACCGCACGCGCCCGGCCCGCTGACCGCACGCTCCCGGCCCGCTGACCGCACGCGCCCGGCCCGCTGACCGCACGCGCCCGGCCCGCTGACCGCACGCTCCCGGCCCGCTGACCGCACGCTCCCGGCCCGCTGACCGCACACTCCCGGCCCGCTGACCGCAGGCTCCTGGCCCGCTGACCGCACGCTCCCGGCCCGCTGACCACACGCTCCCGGCCCCGCTAACTGCACGCACCCAGCCTGCTGACCGTACGCACCCAGCCTGCTGACCACACGCTCCCGGCCCGCTGACCACACACTCCTGGCCCGCTGACCGCACGCTCCCACCAAAGGTAAAATTCAGGCCCAGCCTTTGAACATGCCCAAGATGCTGGTGAAAGAATGTGATGGCTCTGGTCAATTGAACAATGGGGGAGATTTTGGGAAGTGTCTGGGAGAAATGGGGCTCGGGCACCAAGAAAATCCTCATTCAGTAACTGCCTGTGGAAGGGCAGGAATTTCTTTACTTATAATTCACGGGATGTGAGCGTCATTAGCAAGACCACCATTTATTGCCCATCCCTAATTGCCCTTGAGAAGCTGGTGTTGAGCTACTTCCTTGAGCCGCTGCAGTCCATGTGGTGTAGGTACACCCACAGTGCTGTTACGGAGGGAGTTCCAGGATTTTGACCCAGCGACAGTGAAGGAACGGCGATATATTTCCAAGTCAGGATGGTGAGTGACTTGGAGGGGAACTTCCAGGTGGTGGTGTTCCCATCTATCTGCTGCCCTTGTCCTTCTAGGTTCTGGAGGCCGTGGGTTTGGAAGTTGCTGTCAAAGGAGCCTTGGTGAGTTCCTGCAATGCGTCTTGTAAATGGTACACACTGCTGCCACTGCACGTTGGTAGTGGAGGGAGTGGATGTTGAAGGCAATGGATGTGGTGCCAATCAAGTGAACTATCTTTTCCTGGTTGGTGTCAAGCTTCTTGAGTGTTGTGGGAGCTGCACTCATCCAGGCAAGTGGAGATTATTCCATCACATTCCTGAATTGTGCCTTGTAGATGGTGGACAGGCTTTGGGGAGTCAGGAGGTGAGTTATTCTCCACAGAATTTTGAGCCTCTGACCTGCTCTTGTAGCCACAGTATTTATATGGCTAGTCAGTTTCTGGTCAATGGAAACCCCCAGGATGTTCATAGTGGGGGATTCAGCGATGACAGTGCTGTGGAATGTCAACAGGAGATGGTTGGATTCTCTCTAGTTGGAGATGGTTGTTACCTGACACTTGTGTGGGGCGAATGTTACTTGCCACTTCACTTATTGAATAGGAACATAGGACCTAGGAGCAGGAGTAGGCCATTCAGCCCTTCAAGCCTGCTCTGAGATTTGATAAGATGATGGCTGGTCTGTCATTGCCCCCCACCCATAACCCTTGACTCCCTTGTCTATCAAAAATCTAACTCAGCCTTGAATAAATTCAATGACCCAGCTTCCACTGCTTCCTCGGAGTGAGTATTCCAGAAACTAACAGCCCTTTGAGAGAAAAAAATTCTCCTCATCTCCGTCTTAAATGGTAGACCTCTTATTCTTCAACTGCATCCCCTAGTTCTAGTCTCTCCTGGCAAAGAAGGTCAAAAATGAAATCAGACTTTAATATTTAAAAGTTTCTTTCCAGTTTTGAAAGGCATCTTTGAATGGCTGGTCCCATTCTGAATGCCGGCTTCTGGCAACAGGTCTCTGCAGCCCCAAACTGGACTCAGCCGCTGGGAGACGCAGGCGTACCCACTGAGGTGAGGTGCGTCTCTGCCATGCAATGCCCAGATCTTGCTCACACGGGAGGATGGCTGGGCAAAAGCAGAAGCCAGCTGCACCTTTTCAATTGCAAATTCTGACCTTCAGATCGAGCCCAGCAACTTTGGCTAACACAGGTTCACATATAGGCAGTGGGGAGCATCTCCAATGCAGATTGTGTTTCAGTTATATCAGCCTACAGTCACTTAAGTTTTCAGGATCAAATGCCTCGGTATTTGAGTTCGTCAGCAGCCACTTTGTGCAAGAGGATGAGATCCAAAGTAGCCAATCATTTACTCATAAGTCAGTGTCCACACGGTATTCATAGGATAGATGTAACTTCTTCATTTAAGTGACTTCTTACCAAGATATTTAGTCCTGATTATTAAAATTGTAGCACAACAAAGCAGGAGGTGAGGACATTCTTGATGGTGACATGTTATGCTTTGTAGACTCCTATATCTTCCGCCTAATCATGTATTTCCCTATCACTGGAATCAGTGCTCCTGTAAGTGTCCTGTGCCTTGCATGTTGAGAGGGATCTTGTTACACCCATTGGATCAAATGCCAGTCTTCAGTGAAGTTATAAAAGTTATAAAAAAAGTTATACTGCTGTCACTTAAATGCCAAACATTCTATCCAAGGAACAAGAATGTCTCAGAATATTAAGTGAAGGCAAAGGAAAGGTTGGGGTCCACCAGACAAATATACTAATACTTCACTGATATTTTGTAGAGTGCAGCACTCTGCTAGGTTTCCAAACTCTCAGGAGTTGGTTTAATGTGCATTCGTCAAGAAATTGATCTAATATGTCTCTAACTCAGCAGGAGTAACAGATGTGATAGTGACCCTATTGTATTTATCACTGAGCTCTAAATAGGTAGGAGAGAGAGAGAGAGAGACAGACAGATAGACAGCAGCAGATGGGCAGGAATTGGCAAGTACCCATGTTCTGCCTCTGAATTCAAATTGGCAAGTCTGGCACAGGCAGGAGTGGAACTTCAATTGTTTCTAACATTGAATTCTCTGTATATTCTTTTAAATTGTGTGTATGGATACAGGTTCTGTCAGCAAACCCGTTTTCCACATCGCAATTTGATGTTACATGTTTTATATCGGTGCATTTCATTGAAACCACCAATTTAAATATTTAGAATAGAGTAACACCCCAAGACCAAAACAATATTTACGGTATAAAAATCCTATGTTGACCATCGGTTTATTGATGAACCAATTGGATTACTCTAAACGGTACCTGAATAGACATTTATCTACCATCTTTTGTCAACAACTGAAATTTCCGTTGTCAAAAATAAGATTGTAAACAAGTTAAAATAATCAAGAGAACGATATTTCAAAATAACATGAATAAATTTAAACATTGAACTTATTCAGTATATTTTAATTGCGTTCCTCATTAAAGTTTTTAGTTGAGGAATTAGCCTATCTGACAAACCCTGGGCTTTGCTGGGTATTTTTACCTCAGCATTTGGGGAGATTTTATAACCTTCTCTGAGCTTTGCAGAATTTCCCAGCTTGCAATTTGTGCATCAAGTGACATCTGAAGGATGCGAAGGTGCATCCTTTCATTTTGTGAGCATTTGAGAGCGTTGGAGGTTAAATTCGAAAGCTTTGTTTAAGAAAAGCGACAAGATTTATTAACAAATGCTCTTTCGATTACAAATAGCTCAGACAGACTACACCTGTGATCAGTACCATCTGTGACTGCCATTTCTGCATAAAAGTTTCTAAGCAAAAACATTGCCAAATGAAAATGGATATTTATTTCAGTCGCTCACCTATTTTATTGCATATTCAGTTGAAAAATCCTTTGGCAGCTTAAGGAAATTCTTATAAGAAAAAGTTGAAAACAATGCAAACAATAAACATTTTGCATTTAATTAGCATATTTTGTCTGTTTATGGAAATGTATGATTATTAAATATTGCTTAAATTGGTAAACTCGCTGATAAAGCATTAAGAGGGAAATTTTCTATCACTATATACCTAGCTTGTGACTTTCTGTCCATTGCTTTTAACAAGTAGAAGAAAATGTATCTTTCAGGGTCGGAACACAATTATTCTGGAGAGAATAATACAGAATTACCAAAGAGCATAAAGAGGTTGCAAATGTTGTGGAGGAGAGAGCTAATAGAAGAAATGCAGTGGACATTTGGACATGATGGTTTAAGAGGAAATAATAGCAGTTTCATCCCATTCTCTTTGAGTCTCTCTCCTCCATTCGGCTGTGAGGCTCTGGAGTTTAGAAGAATGAGAGGTGGTCTTAATGAAACATATATGAGTGTGAGGGGGCTTGACAGGATAAATGCTGAGAGGATGTTTCTCCTGGTCGGGGAATCTAGACCTAAGGGGCACAGTTTCAAAATAAGGGATCTCCCATTTAAGATGGAGATGAGGAGGAATTTCCTCTCTCAGACGGTCTTTAATCTTTGGAATTCTGTACCACAGAGAGCAGCGGAGGCTGGGTCATTGAATATGTTCAAGGCTGAGTTAGACAGATTTTTGATTGACAATGGGAGTCAGGGGATAAGGGGGCAGGGAGGAAAGTGGACCTAAGGTCACAAATCAGATCAGCTATGATCTTATTGAATGGCAGAGCAGGCTCGAGGGGCCAAATTGCCTAGTCCTCCTCCTATTTCTTATATTCTTATGTATCCCCTGTTCCCAGCACTTCGAGATTCAAGCAAGCCCAGATACCTTAATTCTCCGATACCCAATGCCCCAGTATCATACCCCTCCTCCATCCCTATTCTCAGTTCTTTAGACCCCCCCTTAATACTTACAAATTCCTAAGGCATATCGGCAGTGCTGAAAGATCTGAGGGTCACACCCAATGCAGTTAAGTCAATGTTTCTAGGTAATAATCCTTAGCATAATGCCACTGTTCTTATAAAACCTCTGACAATGCCATGGGAAATATACTAGATTTAAAATACTCGTAATACCTGGTACACGATGTTTGTGATTCTGACCACAAAGACAAGAACATCTCTTTAAGGACTATTGCTCCTGCAACTGTGGACCAGCTTTATATATACAGTATAAATTGATTAGCACATTGGTAACTATCAACAAGTGAATAATATAAAATAGATTTCAATACTATAAACTGCCAAAATATAAACTGGTAAGTACTGTACATCGACCAAACAATGTACATGGCTAAATAATAAAGGGCATCATAGAAATTGCTTGCTATATATATCAGTACATCATATAAATTGGGGAATATAAACTGGTATATATTAATCAATCTCCAGTGGCATTCCACATGGAGAATCAGGACCAAGTGTGCTCTTGAGGTGAGGGTTAGGGTTAGGAGGTGAGGAGGTAGGTACATCAGTGGAAATGATGTAATTCTGTTTCCATTTTAAAGTCATACTGAGCTTTGTTTTATATTTATATTACAAATGCCTACATCCACATTTAGAATGGAAACTGCTGATATGCACTTGTCATGTTGTAAGTGCATCCTCCTACCAGTGATGGTGTTGCAATGCACCGCGCGTAACTACAATCTGACATGTTATCCTAGCATTCATGGCATATTGAAAGCTCTCTATAAAAGCTGCATTACGTTTCACTGGAAGTGAGTCTGGACATAGCGGTAGCATTCCTGACTCAGAAAGCAAAGGATTGAGCTCCAACCCAGAAACCCCTGAAGAGTGGGGATTTGACTATTTCGTTGCCATCCACCAAGCGTCCAAACAAAGCGCCCACTGACTCTGGGATAACATTGCCGCCTCTGAGTCATTAGCGTTTGGTTTGGGCTGCCTCGCGACCGGATATTGGGTTCTCATGCCCAGTAAGTCCCACCCCACTCCACTCCTATCATAAAGTGTAAGTGGGGCCTTTTTAGCCGAGGTAGCGGTCCACCTGGGAAAAGGTAAACCAAAGATAAAAGTGGTGAGAACAGAGACCAGAAACCACTCGGTGCCTCTTCCACAGCAGATGGCTCAAAATCTCACGTGTGAGACTTGAGTTAGAACCTGCCCTCGGACAGAACATGACAGAATGATGGAAAGGCTTTAATACTAAATACTATTATTGTTCATTTAACCATCACAGTGAATCAGTTGAAAACACAGCCATTCGGACAAGGAGGGAGAGGTTGCCCTGAGGCAAATTGTACATTAAAGACTAGCTTAACCCAGTTACATTGTGGCAGGTTGCAATCCTTACCTTATAGCCTTTGTGTTCCTGGTTGTATATGGAGATATCAGTTTAAACAGGAGACTCAAAAGTCCACTCTTACCCAATGCAGCACCAGTTGCAACTGTAAAGACAGCAACAAATATATCAAATTCACAAACAAAATCTGATGAGGTCAAGGTGGTACCATGTGCTTGACCAGATTATCAGGGTGATTCAGCATTGGCCAAGCAGTTTACTACCTGGGTAAGATGATATTACTGTGCACATTCAGGTAGGGATTAACCCTGCCCTGCGTGTGTTCCAGTGTAGGAGCAGGCCATTCAGCCCATCAAGTTAGTACTAATGTTGTTTGCAAATGGAGCCACCTAGTTTAATCTCATTCTATCATTGACTCATTTTATTTTTGTTTAGTACATTGGTACGGCAGTTAAAGCCTTAAAGCTCAAGTATGGTCAAGTCTGCTATCTTCTGGAGACCAGGAAGACAGAGCCAATAGCTGAGAGAATCTGTAAAGGGTTCTCTGTCCATTACATAGCTATCAGGATGAGTAAAAATACTCCCTGGGAAGAACGGCAAAGAATATTGAAAGATATGACAGGTCACCTCCTGCTAGTATTATCAAAACTACTCTGAGATCATGAACTGAGTGGGCCAAATGGCCTGTTTCTGTGCCGTACATCCTATGAAGTCAGCCAGCAGGAGAAGTGGTGACTTCCCTGTTGATGATCTTCCCTCCAACCAGGGAAAGGCCAGTTCCCTCAAACATTGCAGCTCAGGGGTCAAATATCTGCTGAGTAATACTTCTCTGGACCAGTCATTTATTGAATACAAGCATCTGCAATCAGACAAGGGCAGCGTACAACTGCCTGAGGTCAACATTGGCAGAACAATCCCCAGAAAGGGATGTGTATCAGGCAAAACAGGCTGGGATCAGAACACACATTGGAATTGGTATCAGGAATTGGACACATACTGCAGAGGTGTAATATGAGAAATATACAACAGCTCATTATCACAAGGCAACAATATTGGAAATCGATAACAGGTATATAACGCTGGACAGTAATATTAGAAATATTTAATAGCTATATTTATTGAAAAAGGCAATGTCAAAACATGACATACTTACATTATTAAGTACAAGAGACAGGAGAGTAGAAAACATTAAATGTTTTATATCTGAAGAAAGGTCACAGACCTGAAACATCAACCCTGTTTCTCTCTCCGAGGATGCTGCCTGACCTGCTGAGTATTTCCAGCATTGCCTGTTTTTATTTCAGATTTCCAACACCTGCAGTATTTTACTTTTATTATTAATATTTGTTGAACTGAAGGAAAAACATTTGCAAAAGTGACATGAGAAAAAACTTTTTCACACAACGAGTGGTTCAGGTCTGGAATTGTAGTGGAGGCAGGTTCAATGGAGGCATTAAAGGGGGCTTTAGATAAGTATTTGGATAGAAACAATGTGCAGAGGTACAAGGAAAAGGCAGGGCTGTTGCTTATATGGTCATAACACTTATTTGGAGAGCCGGTACAGACACGATGGGCTGAATGGCCTCCTTCTGTGCTGTTAAAATTCTGTGATTCAGTGACAATATATATGGTCAAATTGTGTGTGAAATAAATTAATATTGATGTGGGAAATGGGAAAGCCTCCTGTAAGCAAATTTGCAATAAAATATTAAGGATCACAAACATCTTTGATCAAAGAATGGGTATCAGAGTACAGACTCTTAAGTGAATATTTCACGATAATTTTAACTATTCAAGGGGTCAGTGTTTTCCAAGTAGGCAAGTAAAGTAGGAACACTCAGTCATGGGTGAAGGGAGAGGAGTTAAGCTATATTACACGAAGTCCAGAGGAAATGATTCAAAAACACTGACATTAATATGATAAGCAGCATTGGTGTGCTTGCAGAGACAGCTAATATGATTCAAATTTCTCAACAAGCTCAGGAGGTACAATTATAAGAATTGCATTCCACTAAAACTGATGCCAATAGAGGCAGGAATACTGGAGTCCATTACGAAGTTCTTAATTATTATAGGTCACACTAGAGCTTTATAGCAGAAGTCATTTAAAGTTTCCAAGTTTGTGACCTTCAGTGACACTTACCACTAGACGCACAGATCTTGAGAACCCACAAACAGGGAGTGACGTACTTGGGTTCTGGTATACTGTGCCTCAGCAGGTTCAGGGTCTCATTAATGGCTCCAATTTCTTGAGCTTTCTGTCCAAACCGCTTGTCTGTGAAAAAATGTCATCAGATAGTTTGATAAAACCCCAGATGCAGTGACATTTAATCATGCCCCTATACCATAATCAAAATAGCACTGAGACAGATTTTCAGATGTCTGTTTTATTGGCCATTGTGGTGCTCGCATCATGAAAGTGAAATGTTATAGAATCACCAAACGTAAGAAGCTATTTCAATGCATCAGGTTTGCACTCGTGTTTTTTCTTCATGTTTCCACTTTCTCCCCATACACCTTAATAATCCCCTTTTTAAAACAACTTGCTTTTATGTCCAACAGTACACAATATTCAACATGGAATTCACATAAACTATATCTGTTGCCTAACTAAGGTCTTATACAAACTTACCATTACTTCTCAGCTTTTTTTTTCAGTTTCTAAATACAAAATCTAAGATCTTGCATTCTTTTTTTATGACCTTACCAATTTATGTTGACAAAATGATCTCTGTTTGTCTACTCCATTTAAAATCTCACCATTTAAAGAATAGTTTCTCCCATCATTTTTACTTTTAAAAGGTGTTACTTCACACTGGCCAACAGCTACCTATCCTATTAACTTACCTCCTGCAATCCTCATAGCATTTGACACAAATTGTCATATTCCTAATTTGGTGTTTCCTGCAAATTTCTATATTGCTTCTCAGGTCTTGATTCCAGGTAATTACATCAGTGTCGTGCACAAGGGATGTTCCTATGAAACACCACTAACTACAGCTTTCCAGTTGGAGCAGCTTCCTTTTATGTGTATGTTCTGCTTTTAGCCTTCTGGATATGCCTGTCACATATCCTCATTCGATGTGACCACATTCCCTTTAATCCTATGTACCATTATATTTGTCACAAATTTCCTTTGTGCTGCTTTGGCAGATGCTTTGTTGGAAATTCACACAAACCATAGCATTACCTTATCTCTGCTGTTACTTTTGTAAAGTCGCGAATGCCAAAATGTAAAATAAAATATTCAACTCTATTCCTTACCTCTTTGTCCAACTTTGACAAGTAAGTGCATTAGAGGTAAGAGGACATTGTAATTTGGAGGAAATATTCTGGTCATATTCACTAGAGTGTGTAACAACGCCTCACTGCCCCCCTTAGAAATCATGTAACAGATCCGTTTGAATGTACCTGGAACAAAACACAGATTAAAGAAATGCAGTAACTTGTACTTAACACCTTTAACATATTAAAAACTTCACAGGAGCAAAATCAGACAAAAATTGACACTGAGCAAAACAAAGATACCAGGACAGGTATCTTAGTTAAAGAAGGAGGAGAGGTAGAGAGGCTTATGATGTGAATTCTTTCAAAGAGCTGGCACAAGAACAATGGGCCGATTGGCCTCTTTCTCTACTGTATGATTCTAAGAAGCTTCTGATTGAAAAAGGAATGTTGCCCAAGGATCATCTCACACTTTTCATTCCCTTGTCTGGCTTTAATTTGAGGTAGTTTCTGCCTGATAAATTATTTTATTGCATATAGCAGAAAGTGAGGTTGTGCTTGTACCACAGAATCGCAGAATGTTTACAGCAGAGAAGGAAGCCATTCAGCCCATCGTACTTGTGCTGGATCTCTGACAAAGAAATTCAAGTAGTGCCACTTCCCCCACCTTCTCCCCATAGCCCTTCAAGTTCTTCCTTTTCAGATCATAATCCAATTCCCTCTTGAATGCCTTGATTGAACCACTCTCAGGCAGTGCATTCCAGATCCAGAAAAAGTTTTTCCACATGTCACCATTGCTTCTTTTTGCCAGTTACCTTAAATCTGTGCCCTCTGGTTCTCGATTCTTCCACCAATGGGAACAGTGTCTCTCTCTCTATCTACTCTGTCCAGACCCCTCATGATTTTGAATACCTCAATCAAATCTCCTCTCAACCTCCCAGGAAAACATTCCCAACTTCTCTAATCTATTTACTTAACTGAACTTCCTCATCACTGGAACCATTTTCATGAATCTTTACTGAACTCTCTCTAGTGCTTCGGAATCCCTCCTAAAGGGTGGTGCCCAGAGCTGGACACAATATTCCAGTTGAGGCCGAATCAGTGTTTTATACAAGTTTAACATAACTTCCTTGCTTTTGTACCCTATGCCACTATTAATAAATCCTAGGATGCTGTGTGCTTTATTAACCGTTCTTTCAACCTGTCCTGCCACCTGCGATGGTTTACACTGTTACAATCTCCATAGAGACGGATAACTTTTAAAAGAGGATTCAAACTTCCAGTCTCCAGCTGAAAGAATGACATGGCAAGATTTCACATTATAAAACTTTTACTGTAACAAATAACTAAAAGCGCTATTGACTAAACACTTTTTTTTTGTTGGCAACTTTTACTTTAAACTTCAGAGAGGAACATTTTCCTTTTATGCTTATCACACATAGTACTTCCCACAAAATTACAGCCCTTAAAGCAAATGGTAAACAATTTTCCCCAGCTTCCAATGGGTTCCCGTATCCCTGTTTCACTGAGTAGTAACTTCAAGTGGCCGTCTCCAGGTGCTTTCCTCGGTTTTCAGAGAGTTCCTTAAATCCACCACCAGCAGCAAAGCCTGTTCCAATGATTCACCTTCTGTTACCATGCTAGAACAAATCTCCTGGAATCTGTGGAATGGCTGCAGGATGCTCCTCTTCGACTAGGGATTATCTCCCTCCCACATCCGGCTGTGGTAGCCCGCAAAGTCAAGTAGCCTTTTCTCTCTGCTGTCCACACAGAACTGTCTGTCTGTCTGTGATTTTCATTGATTTGTAGGGAATATTGTAACCTGATCTCAAAAATGGCTTCATCTGCCCTCTTCCCGTGGTAACGTGAACCACACTAGTCTTGTATCTAGTTAAAAATGCAAATTACTTATTCTTGATCACAACTCCTGTTCATCTTAGAAGTAAATGGACAGTTTATAGCACAACTGTTTACAACCTGATGCCTCCAACACCTTCCTTTGGACTTTGGAAGGCTTAGGATCTACTCATGGTAAACTCAGAGACTGCTGCCATTGTCTCCAAGCATAAATACTTTGCACCTTCACCTCAGTTAAACAATCTAAGCCTTCTTCTGATCTCTAACAATCAAACTACCCAGACATACTGTCAGGCAGACTGCAGAACAGGTCACATGAACTCGTTCATTTACCCTAATTTTAAAGCTAGTCCCAAAATATAATAAGCTTATAAACCTCGTAATTCTAACAATGCGCATATACATCCAGGCCCCACTGCTCCTGCACCCCTTTAGAATTGTACCCTTTATTTTATATTGTCTCACCATGCTCTTTCTTCCAAAAAGAATAACTTCACACTCTCTACATTAAATTTCATTTGTCATTTGTCCATCCATTCCACCAACCTATGTCCTTTTGAAGTTCTACACTATCCTCCTCACAGTCCACAATACTTCTAAGTTTTATACTGTCCACAAATATATCAGGAAGAGGAGGGGTTCTAATAATGGCCCCTAGGGAACTCCATTATAAACCTGCCTCTAGTTCAAAAAACATCCATTAAGCATTACATTCTGTTTCCTTTCACTCAGCCAATTTCCTATCCATGTAGCTACTGTCCCTTTTATTCCATGAGCTCTAACTTTACTCACAAGTCTCTTGTGCAGAATTTTACCAAATGCTTTTTGGAAATCCATGTACACCACACTTACGGCATCACTGTCATCAAACTCCTCTGTCATCTCATCAAAAAACTCAGGTAAGTTAGTTAAACATGATTTCCCCTTAACAAATCCATGTTGGTTTTCCATGTTTGCCCAAGTAGCTATTAATTTTGTGCTGAATTGCCATTTCTAGAAGGTTCCCCACCACTGAGGTTAAACTGATTGGCCTGTAGATACTGGGCTTATCTTTACACCCCTTTTTAATAAGGGTGTAACATTTGCAATTCTCCCATCCTCTGGAACCACACCTGAGTCTGAGGAGGACCGGAAAATTATGGCCAGTGCCTCTGCATTTCCACTTTCACTTCTATCGGTATCCTTGGATCCATCTCATCCGGTCCTGGTGCCTAATCAACTTAAAGTACAGACAGCCTAACCAATACCTCCTCCTTATCAATTTTAAACCCTGCAAGCATCTGAACTACATCCTCTTTCACCATGACCTGCACAGCATCTTTCTCCTTGATAAACATAGATGCAAAGTGTTATGATCCCAGCTGATGTTAATATTGGACAAGTCAGATCCCAGAGTGAAGCCTGGTTTGGTAGATCCTAACTTTGTTTTTTTTTGGAAACCATGGAGGTCAGTTACTGAACACATTCACAAGAGTCTGCTCGTATACTGTTAACAAATAATAAAACATTTATTAAACAAGAAAAACTTAATCATAGGACACCACACATAAAGGTCAGAAAGATTGCAATACAGATACAAGAAAATGCTTCAAACTCACACTATTCCTTTTATCCTGCAACCCTTATCGACACAAAACCCTAGTGAAGATTTACCATTATCTCAGCACCAAGGTCTCTTGGGTTAGTTCAGTTTCAAGAAGTTTTCTTCCAGTGGACTGCTGCACATTCTCTAGATGCTTTTCTTCAGCTGGTATCTCTCCCTGAGACACCCATAAACTGCAATCTAAACTCACTATTACTTCAACTTCAGAGAAAACATACGGGTTACCTAAACTCAGTTTCCTAGCAGTTTTGCAGGATTCCTTATTAGAGAGATTAGACCTACTGTCTGCACTCTCTGTTACACACACTCTAACTGACTGCCCTTCTGTGTTTCCCTGTCTCTCTGTGTGCCTCTGGACTCCTGTCACTAGGCAACAGCACAGTTTTTTCTACTTTTTTTTAACTTCATTAAACTACTAACCCCTTGGTAACTCACCTCTTCACTTCAAGGGTTGTAAAACCTCATTAAAAATGCATGTAAACAAACAGCCACAGACTTCCCAACACCCGGTTCACAAAAATCTCTAAATGAAACTAAAACCGGGTTTTGTCTTTCTTAACACCCAGATACAAAATATAAATTAAACTTAAAACCATACATTGTTCCTAATAAAAGAATTCATTTAATACCTCAGCCATGCCCCCTGCGTCCATGTGTAAATCTTCTTTTTTGTCCCTAATCCCCACTCCTCCTTTCACTACTCTTTTAACATTTAAATGTGTATAGAAGAATTACAGATTCCCTTTTGTGTTAGCTGCCAGTCTCTTCTCATACTCCTTCTTTTCTTCTCTTATTTACTTTTTCACATCCCCTCTGACCTTCTATCTTCAACCTGGATCTCAGTTGTATTATCCACCTGACATCTGTCACGAAGACACTTTTACTTCTTCATCTTAATCTCTACCTCTTTCGTCATCAGGGAGATCTGGATTTGTTTTCCTTACCTTTCTCCTTCATGGGAATATACCTTGACTCTGCCCAAACTATTCCTTAGAAACAGAGAAACATAGAAAATAGAAGCAGGAGCCAGTCATTTGGCCCTTCGAGCCTGCTCCACCATTCAATATGATCCTCTATCTCAATGCCGTACTCCCGCACTCTCCCCATACCCCTTGATGCCTTTAGAGTCCAGAAATCTATTTCCTTCTTAAATATATTCAGTGACCTGGCCTCCGCAGCTTCTGTGGTAGACAATTCCACAGGCTCATCACCCTCTGAGTGAAGAAGCTTCTCCTCATCTCAGTCCTAAAATCTATGCTATATCCTGAGGCTGTGACCCCTTGTTCTAGACCCCCCCAGCTAGAGGAAATATCATCCCTGCATCCAGTCTGTCCATCCCTGTCAGAGTTTTATATGTTTCAATGAGATCTCCTCTCATTCTTCTAAGCTCCAATGAATACAGGCCTAGTTGGCCCAAAATCTCTTCAAAAGACAATCCTGCCATCCCAGGAATCAGTCTGGTGAACCATCACTGCACTCCCTCTATGGCAAGTATACCCTTTCTTAGGTAAGGAGGCTAAAACTGCACACGATACTCCAGATGTGGTCTCACCAAGGCCCTGTACAGCTGCAGTAAGACATCCTTGCTCCTGTACTCAAGTCCTCTCGCAATGAAGGCCAACATACCATTTGCCTTCTTAACTGCTCGCTGCACCTGCATGCTTGCTTGCAGTGATTGGTATATAAGGATACCCAGGTCCCTTTGTACATCAACATTTCCAAAACTATCACCTTTTAAATAATACCTTGTCATTCTGTTTTTCCTACTGACGTGGATAACTTCACACTTATCTATGTTACACTGCATCTGCCATGTATTTGCCCACTCACTCAACTTGTCTAAATCGCCTTGAAGCCTCTTAACATCCTCCTCACCGCTCACATTCCCACCAAGTTTCATGTCGTCAGCAAATTTGGAAATATTACATTTGGTTCCCTCATCAAAATCATTGATATATATTGTGAATAGCTGGGGCCCAAACACTGACCCCTGTGGTACCCCACTAGTCACTGCCTGCCACTCCAAAAAAGACCCATTTATTCCTACTCTCTGTTTCCTAAATACTTCTCAATCCATCCCAATATATTACCCCAATTCCATGTGTTTTAATTTTACACACTAACCTCTGATGTGAGACTTTATCAAAAGCTTTCTGAAAATCCAAAATACACCACATCCACTTATCTATTATCTATTCTGCTAGTTACGTCCTCAAAAAACTCCAGTAGGTTTGTCAAACATGATTTCCCTTTCATAAATCCATGTTGACGTTGTCTATTCCCTTTGATATTTTCTAAGTGTCCTGTTATCACATCCTTCTTTAAAGGCAGCCCACTGTTCAATTACAGTTTTGCCTGGTTCCAATTTATCTGGATCAGATCCATTCTTACCCCTTTGAAGTTAGCTTTCCTCCAATTAATTATTCTTACTCTGGATTGTTCCTTGTCCTTTTCCATAGCCAACCCAAACCTGATGATACAATGATCACTGTCCTCTAAATGTTCCCCTACTGACACTTGATCCATTTGGCCCACCTCATTCCCAAGAATCAGGGTTCAGCAATGCCTTCTTTCTTGTTGGACTGGAAATGTACTGCTGTAGAAAATTCTATGGCACACACTCTCGGAACTCTTGCCCCTCTCTGCCCCCATTTTAATTAAAGTCCACCATTATAACTACACAATAATTCTTGCGCCTCTCTGTAATTTCCTTGCAAATTTGTTCCTCTACACCTTTTCCACTAATTTGTGGCCTATAGACTCAACCGAGCAATGTTATTGCAGCTTTTTTGTTCCTTAGCTCTAGCCAAATAGATTCTATCCTTGACCACTCAGGGACATCCTCTTTCTCCAGCACTGCAATGCGCTCTTTAATCAATATTGTCACCTTTCCCTCCTTTTCTATGTTTCCTGAGCACCTGGTATCCAGAAATATTGAATACCCAGTCCTGCCCTTCTTTGAGGCAGCTCTCTGTTATAGCCACAATATTATATTTCCACGTGGTTATCTGTGCCTGCAACTCACCAATCTTATATACCACACTTTGCATGGTCTTGTACAATAACCCTAAGTTAGGCTTTATCACTTTCTTACTCTGAAACCATATTATAACTTACTATTTCCTTGCACTATCTGTCTCTCCCAGTATTCTTTGCACCTCTCTACTATTACTTCCTGCTTCCCACACTCCAGCCAAGTTAGCTTATAAACTCCCCAACAGCACAAACAAATCGCTCCGCAAGTAAATAGTTCCCATCTCTGTTTAAGTGCAACTCATTGGCCCGAACGGGGCACATCCCCCGAGGAGTTGGTCCCAGTGACCCAGGAATCAAAATCCCTCCTTTCTGCCCCAGCTTTAGCCACACATTCATCTGCTTTATCCTCCTATTTCATTACTCACTTGCTCGTAGTATCATGAATAACCCAGAGATTACTACTTTTGAGGTCTCGCCTACTAATTTCCTACCTAACTCCCTAAGTTCTGACTGCAGGATGCAGGACAACATCCCTCTTCCTGCATATGTTTTCGTACCGATGTGGACCACGACTGCTAGCTGTTGACCCTCCCCCCTCAGGGTACTCTGCAGCCATTCAGTGACATCCTTGACAGTGGCAGCTGGGAGGTGACATACCATCCTGTATTCATGTCTGCAGGCACAGAAATGCCTATCTCTTTCCCTAACTGTCGAATCACCTATCTTTATTGTTCTTCCAGTCTTCTTCATGCCCCCCTGTTTCGCAGAGCCAGCCGTGATGCCATGGACTTGGCTCTGGCTACGCTCCCCAAGTGAGCCATCACTTAAATCATTACACCAAGCTAAATAGTGATTGGAGAGTGAGATGCATTCAGGGACTCCTGCACTCCCTGCACTACCTGCCTGTTTCTTCTTGCCTGCCTGGTGGGCACCCATTGCCTCTGTCCTTCCATACTCTAAAGCTGCATGGTGACCACATCTATAAACATGCTATCCATGATGCTCTTGACCTCATGGATGTGCCGCAATGACAATAACTGCCACTCAAGCTCTGAAACTTGGAATTTGAACTGCTGCAACTGATGACATTTCCTGCACATATGGATATCCAGGACATGGGAAGCATCCTGGAGTTCCCACGAAGCACAGTATGTGCATTCGAGAGGTTAGAGCTGCCCTGACATTGTAGTTGAATTGCTTTTCTCAGTATGCAGCCATGGAGAGAGGAGCCAGTAAAAATAGTTACTCATCCCAGAAAAAGAAAAATATACCCAGTGCTGCTCATCCCTTTGAGGCATCCTCAGGCTGGGTCATCCAGCAACATGTGATGTGGAAAGACAGAAATCAAAAGAGGGGAAGGGATCAGATAGATATATTCTTTGTTTTGTTTAAGTTTTTTTTTTAAAGTAAATGGCTTTCAAAACTTCCTGTCTGGTCTGCAAGTCCAGTAATATAGAATGATATGGTTAGTGAAATAATTAACAATTCCTAGCTGTGTGCTGAGAATGCAAAGACACAGAAAGGTGAACATACCTTTCCTCACCATCAGCTTCATGTCCATTAATATCAAATCAGTGAACTGAAACTCATTTTACAATCTAAAATTAGGGAACAGGCTACTGTAAAGAGATTAAAGAATGTAACTGTGGGGCTGTGTAATGCAGTTCCAGCCAGCTGTCCTTTGAGTGATATGATGTGACAGTGTCAAATGTGCTACCAGGGAATATATTGAATGAATGCCAGATACTTCCCATACACAGGAAGTAACTGACCACAGCTACTCACATAATTGCATTGTTGGAGACGTCTGTGATTCCCATCTCAGCTCATTGCATAGTCACCAAAAGAAGGGATCAGGAGAAAAATGTTACAATAAGATTATTTACCCTAATCTGCACTCACTGTGGTACCCTTCAACTAGGAGTTCCATGCGATTAGTGAATGGTGATTGAATTTTACATCACATACTCACCTGCCGACAGCAATTCATCCAGAATTTGCAGGATGCTGAGAGTACTTTGCACATCATGCGAACTCTGCGACAAGATAGACAAAACAAAATGATACCTAAACAGGATTGTGCCTCTGTGGACGGTCAAGTCCCCCAACCCTATCACAAAGGATGCCATTAAAGAGCTTCCTGCGTATTAGCTGGGGCTCAGTTGGTAGCACTTTCATCTCTGAGTCAGAAGGTTGTGGGTTCAAATCCCACTCCAGTTCTTGAGGACAAAAATCAAGACTGACACTCCAGTGCAGTACTGAGGGAATGCTGCACTGTTGGAGGTGCTGTCTTTTGGACGAAACGTTAAACTGAGGTTCTGTCTGCTCTCTCAGATGGATGTAAAAGATCCCTTGATGTTATTTTGTAGAACAACAGGGGAGTTCTCCCCAGAGTCTCGGCCAATATTTATCCCTCAATCAACATCCTAAAAACAAATGATCCAGTCATGATCACATTGCTGTTTGTGGGAATTAGCTGTCACATTTCCCACATTACAACAGTGACTATACTTCATAAAAGGTGCTCCATTGGCTGTAACGTGTTTTGGAATGTGAAAGGTGCTACATAAATGCAAGTCTTTCTTTCTGTTGGGACTGGGGAGAATAAATCAGCTCCAGGTCACTGCCTCAACGTTCAGTCAGACATGAATAACATTTCCCTTTGTTTGTTGCAGTCCAAAATGTTTAAATTTGATCTATTTCTAAAATGGGTGACCCTCATTCCAAGAGTAGATTATTATGATAATTGATGTTTCCATACAGACTCTGCTTGAAAAAGCTAGAACATGCACAACGTTGGGAAGCACAAGCCATGCTCAGTATTTTGAAGCCTCAGTGCCATTTGCTCTCATACCCTTTCCTCTAACAGTCACCCCAAGCGCCGATTAAAAGGTTTTGGAGCAATCATTTGGCGATCCCATGTAGATTCTGGAATCAGCACTTGGCATCAAGAGCCAGCCAACTTGTCATCCAGACGTCTAACAAACTTAATTGGCTTTTAGACTGGAAATAAACTGCAACAAACATATAATTGCTGCTCTCTGGAGACCAGCCAGTGAAGTTCACACATTCTTTGCAGGCCAACCATCTTTAAAATAGTTTGTCTTCTAGCTTCAAATTGTCAATGAGCTGCAAATTTTGCAGATTTGTTATTAGTCAAGCCTGGGGGTGATGCGAGGAAGATGTGTCCACAAGTCTGTCTCTTTGCAATCTTCAGTGTACAGCCAGGAGACAATCCAGAAGGGAAAAACAGTAAAAACTGGGATTTAAGAATAATGGTCTGAACTGATCTTGCATACATTAAAATGGAACACCAGTAAAAACTGGGAAATAAGAGCACTGGTCCGAACTGTTTTTTCTTTCTGAGAGTTAAAAGCATGGAATGGAGCACAGGAGGCCATTTAGTCCATCGTACTTGCAGACAGAGCTAAACAATTAATCCTACTTTCTCATTCTTTCCCCATAACCCTGAAATATTTTTACCATCAATTATTCATTCAAGTTGCATTAACTATAACAATCTGCATCGTTTTATTTGTAGACTTGATACAGGTTTTTTGAGGGGCATATTTTCATGCTGAAGGTCAAAAAATAATTTCATCGGTGTGTCAATATTTAGTGCAACAATCAGCTCAGCTAGGTTCCATTACTTCCTAAGTTTGATAACTAATGAACCAGATGGGCCCCCATGTCCTCTCTCTTCCACTCTCAGATCTAATGCCTGGGATTGAAGCTTCTATGTAATGTAGGTGGGAACTCTGGCTGGAATATACGAAGAGTTTAAGCCTGGCCATTGCTGTGGAAAGTGGTGCATAAACCACTAGGCTTGAGCAGGAGGAGCTGTTACTTGGATTGCAGGGATAGTGTAGTGGCAATGTCACTAGACTGATAATCTCACAGATCAAGTTAATGATATGGGTTCAAATCCCACTATGGCAAGTGTTGTTCAATTAGTAAGGCTAGAGTTATAAAGCTAGTCTCAATAATGATAACCATGTAAAAACTCATTGGGTTCCCTAATGGCCTTTACAAACTTCATGCCTGAAGGAGAAAAGGGATAATACATAGGCAAAGGGCCAGCTACAGGAATGTTAGAGTGTGATGAGGTCACTTTTAATCTAATTTTGCTACACCTGTTTGAATGATTTCACTGCTCAGCAATCTACACCCCGAACTGGAGACACAAACCATTACAAAGAACAAGCTTGAGAGACAGGTGCAATATATGATATACCAACAGAGAGCAGACAAATAGTATGATTATATCTGTCACTGTGTCTTTACAATGATTTGATACATATGAGTCTCCTATATGCAATTTTTCAATGAGGAATCCAGCATAAACTATTGCGATAAAAGTTTTTTTTACGTTTAAGAACCTTCTATAAAATGAGGTTCAGATGCCCTTCCTTAAGGAAGGAAATCTGCCATCTTTGTCTGGTCTGGCTTTCATGTGACTCCAGACCCTCAGCAGTGTGTTTGACCCTTAACCCCCTCTGAAATGGCCTAGCAAGCCACTCAGTTCAAAAAGGGGAAATTAGGGATGGGCAACAAATGTTGGCCTTGTCAGCGATGCCCAAATCCCATGAAAGCATAACGAAGAAAAAGAGGGGTTAGCGGATGGCAGTGAAAGAGAGAAGGGGAACAGAGGATGGAGGAAGGGGGAAATAGATGGCAATGAAAGGGAGGGAAATGAATGGCAATAGAGTGGAGAGGGATGCATGCTAAAGAAAGGGAGAAGGAAGGGGCAGAAGTTAAGTGCTTGGGTGGGTAGAGGTGTAAAGCTGGAAGTGGCATTTTGGGATGAGAGGAAGAAGAGTGCAGGCATGGACTCTGAAGAGGAGGAAAGAATATGAGGCTAAACTGGGGAATTCGAAGAAGTGTGTCTTTAACTTCGTTAGAGGAGTAAAACACAAGTGAAATTGAATGACGAGAGGGAGACAAGTGCTAGTATGAATGGCAAGGTTAGAGGAAAAGAGAATTTCTCTATAAAGAAATGAGGAGTTGGATGGTGTACACATTGTCACTGCACTGGGTCTGAAATGGGTAGCATACCTTTGTTAACTGGGAAGATAGAAGTGGGAGAGTGACTTGAAGTATTTCTTGCTTGTATAATGGTGCTATTCCACATTTTACTTTGCTTTCCTTATTAAATTAAGAAGTTATTAATTGTTGACTGTTAAAGTGCTTAAAATAAGCTGATAGACAATTTTTAATCCAAAAATTATTTGGGAAGCATCGATCCCAACTTTCCTCCAGAAATGATACCTTTATCCCGCTTGCACAAATGAAGGAATGTTGTGCATACCTACTGCTCACATTACAAAGTTTGTATAATTTTTTGTTTTTGCAGGTCAGGGTTGCTCGTGAGTTGTTGGTCTTTTGGAGAGTTGGTTGAGTTATTAGAAAAAAGCTTTGTCAGCTTTAGCTGCTTTTTTATTTGGGCATGTGTCATGCTTTCATTTCAGATTTAGAAACTCCCAGCACTCAACTTCAAAAAAAAACATCAAATATAGAGAATCAGATACACAGGACTGGATAAGTTTGAATTATTGCTCACTCATCAGCCTTATTCGAATAGGAATGCCAGCTAATAAATAGCTCTGTCAGCTTGTTGGTAGTTCTGTGCTGTGTGTTTATACAAAGTAGAAATTGAGTTGTGGTTAGCCAGCTTCATTTTACACAATGTTCTTAAAAGCAAAAAAAGAGCTTATATCTCATTAGCTTATGTTGGATTCCACATTAAAAAATTACAACCAGGAAACTCATACATAGATAAATCATTGTAAAGACACAGTGACATAATTACACTGTCGGCTATTAACACCTACTCTGGACTAATGTTTTAGTCTTTAATACCATTATTACCACTCGCTTTGTCTTGGGTTCCATGACATCTTTGTCATTTAATCTTCCCCACTCTCGAACCTATTCCTGACCTTCTATTTTGTTCCACCTGCCCCTCCCCCCTTTTTCAACAGCATAAACCTTCATCATATCCATTTAAGACAGTGATGAGGAGGAATTTCTTTTCTCAGAGGAAGGTGAATCTGTGGAATCCTTTACCACAGGGGGCTGCAGAGGCTGGGTCATTAAGTATATTCAAGGCTGAGATAGACAGGTTTTTAATGGGCAAGGGAATCAGGGGTTATGGGGGAAAGGCAGGAAAGTGGAGTTGAGGATTATCAGATCAGCCATGATCTCCTTGAATGGCAGAGTGGACTCGAAGGGCCGAATGGCCTACTTCAGCTCCTATGTCTTATGGTCTTCTGATCTTATATTTCTACCTCTCTCTAGTTCCAAAGAAGAGTCATACTGACTCAAAACGTTAACTCTGTTTCTCTCTCCACAGGTGCTTCCAGACCTGCTGAGTTTTTCCAGCATTTTCTGTTTTTATTTCAGATTTCCAGCATCCACAGTATTTTGCTTTTAATTGCGCTAAATGTCTGCTCTCTGTTGGTATATCATATATTGCACCTGTCTCTCAAGCTTGATCTTTGTAATGGTTTGTGTCTCCAGTTCGGGGTGTAGATTGCTGAGCAGTGAAATCATTCAAACAGGTGTAGCAAAATGAGATTAAAAGTGATTTCATTACACTCTAACATTTCTGCAGCTGACCCTTTGCCTATGTATTATCCTTTTTCTCCTTCAGGCATTACGTTTGTGAATCACAGTCCTTTTAGCTTGGTAGGTGCCTTTTTAACTCAGGCACTGTACAAGAGAGTTTAAAAAAGGCATCAGCCAATATTGTTCCATTTATTACAGAGATTGTCATCATTGTTCCCCTGTTAACAGGCTAGGAAAAAACTCCAGTACAATTTTCAAATGTAGATAACCTTTGTGACTGTTTCAGTCACGGGTATCACAGCCTGTGTTTTTCTTTTCAGGTGAAGCCAGCAGTTACATATTTCCAATGAGTTTTCGCAATTTACCAAGTATGAAATGGATGAAATTTCAGAGCTGGTGTTTGAATGGACTTCAATCAAATGCAGTGAAATCTTCAAAAAGAGGCAAGTAAATTCGAGCTGATCCCCCTCATCTTATAAGGGGCAAGGAGTGAAGCTGTATATACAACTGTTGTTTATGGAAAAACAGATTAGTATTAACAACAACAACCATAGCTTATATTTATATAGCACCTTTAACATAATGAAACAGCCCAAGTTCACAGGAGCATTATGAACAAAGTATGGCACCAAGTCACATGGGCCAGATGACCAAAAGTTCGGCCTAAGAGGTAGATTTTAAGGAGCATCTTAAGGAGGCAGAAGGAATTTCAGAGCTTGGGGCTTAGGCAACTGAAGGCATGGCCACTGATAGTGGAGCAATTCACAATCTTTTATTGTTTGCCTTTTTGGACAGATGGATGGCAGCATCTAGTTTGCTTTCCACAAGCTTTTTTTTAATCCTTTTACTTTTTCCCTTTACAAGCTTTCAAGCCATTGTTTCACCTGTTTCATCAGATTTTGGCCATGTGGCCCCTTGCCATGCTCCATCCAAGACCAGCTACAAATGTTGCCCGGTCCTCATTAATGCTGGACTTCCTCAGCCTTTCTTGGTTTCCCACTTTTGTTTTGTTCTTCGAGCCACCGGATCTTTATTGCTTCTATCAGCTCATTCAATTCTCTTTCCTCACAGTCTCTCCAATTAGTGCTCTGCTGGTGTTTGTACTTCTCATGATTGCCCAGTACCCTTTATATCTTCCCTGGCAGCCCTGCTATCCCCTGCAGCCTCTTGTGGATACTCAAATAATATTTCAAGCCTCTCAAGGACGGTTTGGTTCCTTTCATGGCTTTTTCTGCCCATTTTATTCAGTTTTCCTTCTGGCTAAATGCCCCTGCTGATCTTTACAAGCCACTGCTACCTGTGCATCCTTTTTGAAAAATACTTCTGAAATCACTGTTTTCTTTTCCTTCAGTAATAATTTTGTTGGCTGTGTAGAGGGGAGCACAAGCCTTACTCAGTTTTAAATTTAATTATTCCTCTGATCCTTTCATTTTTGTATCCACCCATTCCCTCCATCTCCAGCCTCTATTTAATTTTTTTTTCCTCACTACACCTTAATCTTTTTTCTACCTCCCCACCTTTTCTGCCAGTGGATTCAATTTTTAATCCCATTCAGCCTGCTGCTTTAATTGTGAATTCTTATCAGGAAAATGTCACAGGAAACATACAAATATATTCTTAAAATTGTTGCATAAGATGCATTCTCTTCGATCCACAGCTCATGTTGCTATGATTTTTGGTCATGCTAATTCTTAAAATTGTTTCATTGATTCGCGTAACGTGGATGTTACTGGCATGGCCAAAATTTTTGTTGCCCATCCCTTGAGAACATTTAAGGGTCAACCACATTGCTGTGGGTCTGGAGTCGCATGTAGGTCAGACCGGGTAAGGATGGCAGATTTCCTTCCCTAAAGGATATTAGTGAACTAAGTGGGTTCGTTCTTCAGGGGCTGCCCTTTGCCAATCAGTGGGGGTGACCCCTCTTAGATCAAACTGCCACTTCCTTCCCATCCCCCCCCCCCCTCCCTGGCTTGCCCAAACCCTCCCTGCCCAAGACCCCAGGTTTACCTACTCCGGTGACCCATGGACCTTCTTCCTTCTTCTCCTGCAGTTCTGGCAGCAGCCACTGAGCCGCTCTTGGTGCTGCCAGGGCTGATGGCCCGAGCGTGTGATTTCCTCCCCAATAAGGGGCACTCACACTGGCCCTGTGAAGCCTGCCCACATCGCTTCATGGCTACAGGCCGGGTCAGCCCACTGACTTGCTTCTGAAGGAGCGAGCCATCCGCCCCCACTGTATTAATCAGCCCTAGCTTTCAATTCAAGAGTCTTTTTTAATTAATTGAATTTAAATTCCATCAGCTGCCATGGTGGGATTTGGATCCATGTCCCCAGAGCATTAACCTGGGTTTCTAGTCCAAAGGCATTACTACTATGCTACCATGTCCCCTAAGATTATAACCGGACCATTTAGGATTGAAATTAGGAAGCCTTTATTCACACAATGGGTTGTGGCAGTTATAGAATTCACTCTCACAAAAGTCTGTGGATCAATTGATTTCTATTAGGTAAAGGAAACTAGAGATAAGGTGCCTAATGGAATTGAGGTACACATCAACCATGATCGAATCGAATGGTGGAACAGGATTGAAGGAGTGAATGGCCTTCTTCTTTTCCTACGTACAGTCCCCAACATTTATAAGGGCCACAATTATGTAAATACGATTTATCCAACATACACAATTGTCAGTCTAACACCACAGCGCCCATAAAATTAAAACTCATTGCACAAATAGATTTGGTGACCTGACACAGTATAGACTAAATGGTTATTCATTTCAGCATTTGCCAAAAAGTCTTTTAAACTCCTTTACCACTTGCCTAGGTTGACAGAAAATGTGATAAACAACATTACCTGATCGATAGTTTCTTCCAGCAACAAATCAACAATTTGAAGTAAAGAAGTGAAAGTGAGCATGTTTTTAGAGAAATTTGGAATTATAATTTTTCCTACAAGCTGAACAATGCTATTTCACTCAGTGAACATTGGGGTCAGGAATTTCCTCTATTTCTTATCCTTAAATAATAATTTTGAACAATTTCAAACTCGTTTATTCTGCTTTGAAGACGAGCTGCCTGTAACCACATGCAGATACATAACCCCAGTTTGATTACATTTAAGTATATGCACACATTCTCACATTGAAATAATTTAAATGAAGCATTACCTAACCCATTAGCTTAGGACAATTCAATCTTTCCAAATTTGTAAAAAAAACTGTATCTATGAATCTGAACACAAAAGAGATAAGTATGAGAAAGGCATCTTACCTTGAGCGTTGAAAGAAGAATTTCCAAGCTTGTTGAATTTCCTGAGGCAGAAGTCATCTCTGCCGTGCTCTGTAGCCAAGGGAGAGACACGAAAAAGTATTTCAGATTTCAAAACAGAAGCACAAGAGCTTTCGCTCTCTCTCCCTCTTATTTGAAATTGTGGAGAAGACTGGGCAGTTGCTTTTTGTGGGCAGATCAGAGGTTGACATCACTTGTCTCTGGCACAAAGGGAGGTATCAATTTTCTGATGCAAAATTTTTGATGAGTGCTGAATACAAAATAGCAAAGTGCTGCACACTAAGCGACCAGCAGTAGAGTGTGAGGACTGCCCTCACCAAGGAACAAGAGAAGGACAGGAAAGCTGATCTGGCAACCTCACTGCATTCCCAGCTGAGCGCTGTTTATCAATCCCAAAGGGAAGCAGCGTCTACACTTTTCCATCCCTGTCTCCAAATGAAATTAGACACAACATGCTCTGCAATGTTGTCTTTAGGTAGGACTAATGTCAAACTTACTTCTACTGCCATTTTTAACCCTCCCCCTCGCTACCAGGGCAACGATTGGAACAAGGAACACATTGATAAACCAGGAGGATAGTTACTGTCAATCAAAATGCAGAGTGTAATAAGCAGCAAAGGATAAAAAGGATAAGGAACATTAAGTGAAAGTGCAGCACAGCAGAAGCAAAAAAATTACACAAATGTGAGTAGCCACTAAACAGGAGAGGGTGGGAAATTGACACAAAATGGGTAGTATCAGATCAGTCGCCTGTTATTCCCAGCATTTGATATTTAATTCCATCGACTGCAATGGATTTTCACAATCAATAATGTAATTTTGAAGTTTAGATCATGTTCTTATGTTGGGAAATGCACAAGTCAGGTACCACAGTGAAATAAATCACCAGATAATCTGCTCTTACTGGCACTTGTTGAGGGATAAATGTCTGCTTGGATGACGGGATTTTCTTTACACAATTGCAATATTGCATTGGTGAGGGGGGGGTTGCATTTTCCCTCTGGGGACAGGAAACTATTATGTTCTGCTGTGGGGTTGCTTTACTCGCAGACAGGTTGCAGTCTTATCTGTCGGCGGGTGAGTTGATAACAATATACAGCAGACGCAGAGACCAATATGAAATGAAGCACATGCTATTTATTTACACAGACAACAGAGCACTAACATGACATGTGTGCTTCTCCAACCAGACACTACTCTAGACTAACATTAACATTGTAGCCCACGCTGCACAGCTATTGGGTCACACAGTCGCTTGGTCAATCTGCTCACATGCTGCTAAAGATGTTATTGCACCTCAGATTACCACATGCCTCCCCCTTTACTTGAAGGCACATTTTACAATATATTAACTATTTACATAAATAAACTATTTACAAATTCAGTCTCTCAGGAGGCTTTGTCAAACATGTCGACCGTCGTAGTTCTACAACTTCGGATGGTTTATTTGAGGCCTCCCTCTCAGGAGTTATCTGTCCACTAGGCTCCCCAGTAGGAACCTGTAAGTCTGCCTCTTCAACTCTCCCAGGCTCAACGGGTCCCACAGGTACTTCCAAAGCAAGAGGAGTTCCTTCTACCTGTGGTGTAGATGCCAACGGGAATGTTTTCACACTCTTTCGGGCCCCGTCGCCTCCTGGTTCAACAATATGAAAGGCAATTGTCAGGCAGGTTTTGAGAATTAGGATGTTGGGCAAGTCTAAACTCAATACAGAATGATCCACTGACTGTCATGTAAAAAAAATTCCAAGGCCTTGTTAGTAATTCCGTTTTTTTTTCTACGTGTCTTCTTTTGATGGGTTTTCTTCTTGGCAGCGCTGACTTTAATCTCGGCCTTCTTTTCAATTTCCCTATTGGCCAGACTAGGCTCAGGTATGAGCTCAACTTGAGTGAACTCAGTGGTTGAGTCTTCCAGCATTTCCTCATCTGTCAACTCCTTTGAAAACTCAGGGGTCTCTATTTTTAAAACTTCTTGGCTTCCACGTAGCTGATTCTTCCAGTTCTATTTTGTATTTGTTTGCTGTTTCCTGGAGAATTAAGTATTGTTGTGCTTTCTTGGCTAATTGATTCTTCATCTCAGCCAGAGCTGTGCTGAAATCTTCCTGTTCTTCCTCATACCTTTATAGTGGTACAAATTGGAATCTGAGGCACTCTTGCAATTTGCAAAAGTCTTTTGACAGGTTTCCCTTTTCTTTTTGGAGGTTACTGACTTCAACTCGAACACTAAGCCCTATGAGTTCCTTCCGTTGAGTATTTACATGCTCCTTTTTCCAAACAGCAGCATTTCCTGCTTCTGATTGAGATCTCAGTAACCTCTCAAGCTTAATCTCTCTTAATCAGTTTCTTCCGAGGAGACTCAGTCCTCTGCCTTCTATCACCATGAGGGGTAGATTAGCAGACTGGCTTCTATATTGTACTGGGACCTTGCATATACCTCTTACTCATATATCTTCGTCAGTATATGTCTTTAGTCTAGCATCTGAGTTTTCCAGCTTTAATGAGTGGCCTCCTCCATTCAGATACTTAATATGTTCTCCTATAACTGTTGTGGATGCCCCTGTATCCACCTCCATTCAGATGGGTTTTCTGTTGACTTTTACTGTCACGTAGATTGGCTCTGTTTTATCCATTTTTGAGTTGTGCAGCAAGTAAATATCTGACTCTGTTACTTCTGGTTCCTCCATTATATAAATTTCACGATTCCTGCCTTTTTGAAATTTTGTCTCAATCTGTCTTTACAATATCGCATAATGTGCCCATTGCGATGGCAGTAGAAACACTCGGTTCTTTTAAGTTGTCGTTCGTTTGCAGGCTCTGGTTCCATTTCTGCCATTATTAATGTGGGTCTTATCCATTAAACCATTGGTTTTTGTTGGTCTGGTTAATGGTGGCTGGTTCCCGCCTTTCCGCGGAGCCCTGTGCTTCTGCGCCATTTCTAACCGGTGCCTCCCTCCCTCCCGACGCAAAGGTCGGCGCCATTTTGTGCTCCTTGATTGCTTCTGAGTCCCTAACTGCGCTTTCCATTGCGAGCGCCAACTCCAGCACCTTGCTTAAGTCTAAATTCATTTCTGACAACAGCCTTTTTTGAATGGCGTCTTCGTTAATCCCACATACTAATCGGTCTCTTAACATGTCATTAATTGACGTTCCAAACTCGCAGTGCTCTGTCAGTTGTTTCAAGGCTGCTACACGGCGAGTGACTGTCTCCCCAGGGGCGCGACACCTCGAATTGAATTTAAAACGTTGGGTAGTTACCGAGGGTTTCGGCTGAAAGTGGCTTTTCACAAGATTCACCAACTCATAGAAGCTCTTGGAACTGGGGCATTAGGTGCTGTTAGAATATAAATTAGGCCGTATGTTTTACTGCCACATGTCAATAAGAGGATCGCTCACCTCTTCTCCTCCCCCGATATGTCATTGGTCAAAAAGAAAAACGCGAGGCGTTAAATATAATGTGACCAGTCATCAGTGGTCTGATCAAACGGTTCGATGTGGCCAAATTGTACTGGAGGGAGATAACTTCAACGACTGTGGTGAGGGCTGTACTTACAATCGGCCTGCAAGGCACAGCTGGTTTACTTCAGTTGAGTTTTCGCGGTTTTCTTTGGTGTTGTCGACTGGTCGTGTTTTTCCTCATCACCAGTTGTTATTTTCCACTGTGGGGTCGCTTTGCTTGCGTACCGGTTGCACGCTTATCTGTCGGTGGGTTTGTCGATAACAATATACTGTAGACACAGAGACCATTATGAGGTGAAGCACATGCTATTTATTTACACAGACAACAGAGCACTAACATGACGTGTGCTTCTCCAACCAGACCCCACTCTAAACTAACATTAACATTGTAGCCTGCGCTGCACAGCTGTTGGGTCTTACAGTCACGTGATCAATCTGCTCACATTCTCTTAAAGGTATATCGCACCTCAGATTACCACAGAAACAGAGGTCGGGACCATTTCCGGGTTCTGAATCTGCCACTGGGGGACAACAGTCACTCACCTGTGGTTTTCCCCAGGGTAGCCAGTTAGGACCAGAGGACTGCCCAATTAAGGATAGCGGGTGGGCTCTCGAAACAGGAGAGCCCAATCAAAGGCCCTCCAGCTTGAAATGAGCAGTTGGCCGGCCCCTCTCTCCAAATCTTTAAAATCTTTCATTAAGGAATAGATACAGCCGCCAGGTCACCACTGATTTGGGAAGGATGAGGGAAGCCCTCTATGATGCAACCTGTGGTTGCTCCTGCAGGGAGGACTTCTAGGCCGGACATCCCGCCACTGCCTGCCACCTCCAGGCAGTTAAACTGGCTCCTGTTACCTGCAGAAGCACTAGAGGCCAACTGGAAAATTCCTCAATTAGACTCTCAATTTGTCTGATTCACTACCCTACCCACCACATGAGGGCAGTTAGCACTGCTGGCCCCCATTCCATCTCTGCGAAAAATGGCCTGGAGGTGAGATGGACCCGGGGAACCAGCACACTGGCTGGCAATGCCACTTTTAGCTCCCGACTGCCTTCATCCTGGCCCCAGTAGGAGCCAAAGCTCCAGCCCAGGATCAACCTGAGGGCCCACAGTTTAATGTCTCAGATGAGAAATGGCTCCTGCAACAATACAGCTCTCCCTCACTACTGAAAATGATTGGAAAAGACCATTTCCATATCTTCCTGATCCCAAAATTCAAATACTACCATGCTATACTGTAAAGTGTGTTTTCTGATGTGACTCACTGACAAGCATATCACATTGAGGAGGCAAACTGTCCAACCATAAAATTTACAATGTTTCCATCTGATTTGCTCTGCCAGTGATGGAGTTTCCTGTCACTCGCCAGCAATGAAAACTCTTGTTACTTGACGATGATGTAGCCTTTAGCTACTTGCCAGCAATGGAAGACTGGTAGACAACGCACTACATTTGATGTCATCTTATGTATTAAATAAACAGTTTGAACAGCAAATGGGGAATGAACTGGAGGCACAAAGTTCCAAAACTTGAATTTTAAAAGAGAATTTCTTTAACAATTGTTTCCTGCTGAACAGAAGATGCAACACTTCTTGCTCAATTTTTTCTATTTATTTATTATTTCACAGGATGTGGGCTTCACTGGCTAGGCCAGCATTTATTGCCCATCCCTAATTGCCCTTGAGAAATTGATGGTGAGCTGCCTTCTTGAAGTGAGTTCAAGGATTTTGACCCAGTGACACTGAAGGGATGGTGGTGTATTTCCAAGTCAGGATGCTGTGTGACTTGGAGGGGAACTTGCAGATGGTGGTGTTCCCATGCATCTGCTGCCCTTGTCCTTCTGGGTGCTGGAGGTCGCAGGTTTCAAAGGTGTTGCCGAAGGAGCCTTGGTGAGTTGCTGCAGTGCATTTTGTAGATGGTACACTCTGCTGCCACCATGCATTGGTGATGCAGTGAGTGAATATTGAAGGCGTTGCATGGGATGCCAATCAAGTGAGCTGCTTTGTCCTGGATGGTGCCAAGCTTCTTGCGTGTTGTAGGAGATGTACTCATCCAGGCAAGTGGGGAGTATTCCATCACACTCTTGAGTTATACCTTGTAGATGGTGGGCAGGCTTTGGAGAGTGAGAAGGTGAGTTACTCATTGCAGAATTCCCAGCCTCTGACCTGCTCTTCTAGCCACAGTATTTATAGGACTAGCCCAGTTCAACTTCTGGTCAATAGTAACCGCCAAGATATTGATAGCGGGAGATTCAGCGATGGTAATGCCTTTGAAAGTCCAGCGGAGATGGTTAGGTTCTTTCTTGTTGGAGATGGTTTCCGCCTGGCACTTGTGTGAATGTTAAACATCCCCTTGTAACAGATTAAGGATTTAGTCACCGAGGTGACATTAGTTGATTTTAAATTATCATTGAAGAAGCTGGATTTAATTGAAGAGCCTTAAAGTTCCTCCATTCTGGGGTAAATAAATCTGTATGGACAGGGCAAGAATTTTGGGCAGGGTCTGGTTTTACCAAGATGCAGTTTCCCCCAATCAGATATTCCTGTGGATTTAAGGGTGAGTGTGCAATGTGCCTGCCATGTTGAGCTTGTTACTATTATTCCATAAAATTAAGAACAATGTCATACAGCATAATTTGATCCATTTGTGCCTTAGCATGGCTTATTATAAGGGCCACAGGTCCCTAAAGTCCAGTGTTGTTAACGGCCCAGAAAAGGGAATTTAACATCCTGCTGGTTCACTTAAGCAGTGACAGGTTCCATTACTAAGTCCCTCTCCTCCACCAGCTCCCCGACCTCCCTCTCCATGAGGTTGCCCCAGGTGGAATGACACTCACTTAGACTGTGTCTCTCAAAGAAATAAAGACTTGCACTTATATAGTACTTTTCATGACCACCGGTATCTCAAGGCATTTTGCAGCTAGTGAGGTGTCGTCACTTGTAGGAAATGTTACAACCAATTTGTGCACAGTTATCTCCCACAAACAATAATGACTAGGTAATCTGTTTTTTTGTGTGTGATATTGATTGAGGGATAAACATTAGCCAGGACGGCAGAGTTAACTCCCCGGCTCTTCTTCAAAATAGTACCATGGGATCTTTTATACCCACCTGAGTGTCATATTATTAATGTTACTTACACTGCTAAAGTTAAGAGAAACAGGTGATGGGTAGCAATTGTCTTTGAGCACCTATAAATAGGGAATAGCTGGGACACTAAGTTGTGTGGGAGGAGAGCTGTGAGACTGAACAAGTCAATATACTCTTGTTAAAGAAAAGCTCTGTGTCTTGGTTTCAGCTTGACCAACCGGTTTGGATCCTGTTAACACTGAGAGGACTGATAGGGTCTCTGATTAACGTCTCATCTGAAAGATGGCACCTCCAACAGTGCAGCACTCCCTCAATATAGCACTGGAGTGTTAGCCTTGATTTTGTGCTTAACTCCTGGAGTGGGGCACCACATAAAAGGTTAGTTAAGGATGGGGAGAGGAGGAGCAGAATGGATAGAATAGGGGGAAGGGAAAAGTGGCACAGAGGATTGAAAGAAAAAAATGGGCTGGGAAGTAATGAGCAGGGAAAAATGATGGGAAAGATGAGGGAAGAGAGGGAACAAACAATCCTAATACTCAGCAAATTGTTAGAAAGGGGAGAGGAGCTGAGTCATTATCTGTCTTGATATTTTTTGAGTTAAAGGTTTGTGCAAGTGGTATAAACTATTTTGCAGTGCTAAATATATGATCTTGTACATATGAAATAATTTGCAGTAATGACAAATGGTTGCCTAATGACGTGGTGATAGCAAAAAATAAACTGTCTCAATTGCAGGCTCAGGTGCACACATTAGCTCACTACAGAAGTGAGTAGCTGGAAGAAGTGCTAAGCTGAATAAAATTTACTTTGTACACTTCGATACAACTAAATAAGGAATTTCTGTCACCAATGGTTTGGTATCATAGATTTTCCCTTTGTGTCTCCCAGACGTTATAAACTATCAAGGGTGGTCTTGTTCCTGTTTTTACTCTTACTTCAAATTCTACATTTCTCTTCAGTTAAGGATATGTAGAATCATATGGGGATATCTTCACACAGCCTACAAACTAATGTATATTGTAGGGCTGATAATGTGATCATCATACTTGAGGTGCTCAGTGCTCTCAAATAGAGAAACTTAGGAGGTTCTGTGTTATACAGTCAGAGAATCTTAATGCTGGTAACTTTAAAGGAGATTTTAAAAACTGACCAATGATGGCCCTTTTTTGATATGGATTCATGCTTATTTATTGCCGCTTCATTTTTTCAAATTACACAAGGGAACTTAAGTCCCCAATCTCTGTAGCAGGAGAGGAAAAAAACACCTTCCAGACCTGGGACATCTACCATCTAGGAGGGTAAGGGCAGCAGATGCATGGGAACACCACCATCTGCAGGCTCCCCTCCAAGCGACTCACCATCCTGACTTGGAAATATATCACCATTCCTTCACCGCCGTTGAGTCAAGATCCTGGAACTCCTCCCTAACAGCACTGTCGCGTGTACCTACATCACATGGACTGCAGTGGTTCAAGAAGGCAGCTCACCACCAACTTCCCAAGGCCAACTAGGGATGGGCAATAAATTCTGGCCTAGTCAGTGCCACACACATCCGGTGAACAAATAAATAAACAAAACGGAAAAAAATCATAATGATCTTATGATTTCCTTCCCTTTGCTGGCCCTGATCTCCCAGTCCATTGTGTGTTACAAATCTAAAAAGTATTTAAATAACGTCCACTTTTTGGTCTGAGATCAGCTTGTTTAAGTATACACAGGGGCAGCAGCTGATGAGGGGTATCGTGCCAGGACTGCATTATTGGTCCTAATATGCAATTAAGTCAGATCAGCCACACCAGCGCATTTTTTCTCATCTTCAGAAAGAAACCCTTGATCTGGCATGGATACCTACAGCCCAATGAAGAACTGGGCCAAGAAATGGAGAGAGAAGAAATAAAGAAAGCATATATAGACATGCATTAGAAGTGACCAGTAATATCAGCCATGGATGTCAATCCTGCAGCCCAGTGTGGTCTCATTATTCTGTGTTTGTTCAAAAATACCATAATCGCTTTCAAAGGTTGTATCAGCTTATAAAAGAGATAATATTACTTAACCTTTTTTAGGTATGTGGTAATGGCGAATTAGTCTTGTTTCTACATGGTGTAAAAGTGGACAGCAATGAAATGCATTCCATCTGTACTATGATCTTTACAAGGGATTAATCTTAGTGCAGATGGACAGATATAGCATTATGACAGCATGGGGAGTTATGAAATGGCATTTAATGCAAGCAAAGTGCTTTAGCTTGTTTCTCATATGTCTGCCTAGGAAATTTCAATTGATCCCAAATCTTTCTCAGTTTAAGTGCAAGACAGCAATGCTCCCTAACAATAACATACATTTACACAACCGGCCCACATTCAAATTCATATTGGTTTGACCTAAAGTTGATTATGCAAATCACACATTGAAATTTTAAGTGGTATCGCCTCTTGATTATATCCCAGCGCAATCAGAAGGAGTAAGTCATTCCCACCATTTTAACTGCCAATCCCACTCCCCTAACCTACTTTCTGCCAGACATGAGTCAA
This sequence comes from Cetorhinus maximus, assembly GCF_964194155.1. Classification (NCBI taxonomy): domain Eukaryota; kingdom Metazoa; phylum Chordata; class Chondrichthyes; order Lamniformes; family Cetorhinidae; genus Cetorhinus; species Cetorhinus maximus. The sequence continues at coordinate 1,784,433 of NC_135904.1, read as the reverse complement.
TACCAAGGTCTCTGAGTCTCAGCCTTATAATGTTGGGAAGGGATAAAGCGAAGACCTCTTGACAGAGCTCCAGAGGCATTATTCACATCGGAGCCTTTCTCACATTTAACCGAATGATATCTATGGATAATCCAAGCAATGAAACTGCTGTCAATTCCTGTGCTCCTGAAACATCACACTATTTTAATAGTGTTTTACAGCATCTAACTCTGTACAACTCCTTGGAGCCCCAGTTGAGTTTTTCATTTGGTTTTACATCGACTTTCTAACTTATTTATTTTCAGGGAAGCCAATTTGATGAGCTTTTAAGCTCAAGGGAAGAATTTTCCTGTTGGCGAGCGGGGGTGGGGCCCACTCACCGACGTGTAAAATGACGCACAGTGACATCGGGCGGGCATGTCATTTAGATTTTCAGTTAGGCGGGTGCACAGCCAAGTTAGCTACGCGCCCGCTGAACTGTCAAAGGCCATTTATAACCTAATTAATTCAATTTAATGAGCTGCCCGTCCAACCTTAAGGTTAGTGGCAGGCGAAGAGCCCAGGCGGCCTTTGCATTTTTCATGAAACCTCATCCACGGGCGGGATGAGGTTTCATGAATTGTTGTAAAATCTAATAAAAATATATACTTTTATTCTTTGGCATGTCCCAGCTCGTGATAGTGTCACATGAGGGGACATGTTTTAAAAGTGCTAAAAGCCTTTATTTAAAATTGTAGCACGGAAACAAATCTCCCTCCGTGCCTCGGGGAGATCTCTGCGCTCTTTCGTGCGTATGCACCTCCCAGAATTCCTCCCCCGTCTGCTCAGCGCTTCCGGGCGAGCGTCATGCTGGGCGGGCCTTAATTGACCCACCCACCTAAAATGGCGGCACATCCCCGATCGGGGGTTCACGCCCACATCCCCGCACCCCCACACAACCCCCCCGACAGGGGGAAATTTCTGGCCCAAGTGTATTTGAAAGCTAAAATAACGAGCAAGCTTGACTCCGACACACACTGTTAGCTCAGTAACTTTTCCAGTTAATTGGCACATTGATCTCATCGGTACTAAATTTTTCAACCAAAATATTTAAAACAAAAACCAAAATCAATAATATGTTGAAGTTGAGATTTTAAACTTTAACAAGATGGTAAACACAGAAAAACATATTTTGCTTTCCTCCCTCTTAAATTGTGCCATTTACTAAGAATTGAATAGTAACAATTTGGAATTAAGCAGGCTTGGAGGCAAATGAAATTCTTTGCAGAGTTTTAATCCAGCTCCTTGTGGGTGGCATGCAGAGGCAGATCAATCACAAGAAGTGACGCAGCCTAAACCTTCTGCTCATGTACAGAGCATGACTTTTTTCAAAATCTTTATCAACACTCACATGGGCTCCATGAGCATTAGAACAGCTTGCAAAAGATTCTGTGTGATTGAATTGGTGTCAGTACACTTGGACTGGCTGTGAACTAAGCTGTAATGTTGCATGTTTTTTTAAGAAGAACCTACCCAGAATGTCCTCTGACTTTGTTGGTGTGACAACATGAAATCTGATCTACATGATAAATAATGTTGGTGAATGGCAGACGCAAGTAGCCCCAGGGATTTATAACATAGTGGCAAACCAGAGAGCTGCCTCAAACAAGGGGAGGAGTGGTCACTTAATATTCCTGGCTATAATCTAGTCAGCAACGATAGGGAAGGAAGAAAAGGAGGGAACAGTGCTGCTGGGTGTATATTATAGGATACTAAATAGTGGGAAGGAGATAGGGGAGCAAATTTGCAGGCAACTTGTACAATGATGCAGAAAGACTCTGCTCTTATTTCTTATGTTCTAATCTACAAAGGAGTCATGGTTTATGGGTGGCAGACAGGAAAGTGCAGTTAAGGCCACAATCAGATCAGCCATGATCTTACTGAATGGCAGAGCAGGCTTGAGGGGCCAAATGACCTACTCCTGCCCCTATCACTTATGTTTTTAAAGAGTAGTGACAAAGAGGGGCTTTAATTATCCTAATACAGACCAGGCAAAGAGGGGGAGCAATTCCTGAAATGGGTACAAGAGTACTTGTTTGACCCATTGGTTTACAGCCCAATGAGGAAGGAAACTGTTGGATCCTGTACCCTGGTTTGTTGGGACTTAAGGATCCAGGTTGCACGCTTGTTTCAGGGTGACCGAGTTGGTACCATAGACAGGGAAGATCAGTAAATCATTCTTAGAAAAAAACACATTCTGTTTATTTACAAAAGGAACTCAGCAACTGCCTTTGGCTTCCGCAAAGGTAGGGACAGGCTGTTCACTTGCTCTCACAGCCGAGATACTCTTGTCCAATATCCTTTGGGTTTTCAAGTTTGTGAGGCTCCTGCCAAACACTGCTCCACCCACATCTGTGCAACACAGCCACTGGGATATGAGACAGGATGTAAGATACTGACTGAGGATGGTGGGGGAGGATGGCCAACAGGTGAGAAGTGGAAACACTTTGAGCCAAGTACCCCTTCCGTCTCCCCATTCACCATCATCCTTCTTATGGCCTACCTGCACCTCTCTGCAAGCAATGAGCTGGAGAACATTTTGCTGCAGATCATTGGAGTGATGAACAGTAAAGGCTAGGATATCGTGAATCCTGTTTGTGACATTCATAGTGTGTAAGCCATTGGTGAAGGCCTGCATGCATTTGTTTGATTGTCGTGTTTGATGTTACTTGCCGGTGGCACTCTTTGGATGGACAAAGACATCAGTGCAAAGGCCGTCAACATCATGTCACTCATGCTCAAGACAGAGTCCTCCAATCTACCAGCAACCACGCATAGTGTGGCTGGAAGGCTCCATGGGATATAAAGGCAAGAATTAGAACTGTCAAGGTAAGAATGTTTTCAGTGGTCGTTATGTGCATGATCATATTTCACTCACTGCTGACATCAAGTTAGCATGACTGAATGTTATATGTCAAGTAGCTGTCTGATATTTAACTCTGTCATCAGCTAGCTGTGTGGCACCTACCTCCAACAGCCAAGCATGTCGACACTCTGCTAATGTCTAGCACCTCCTTCTCTCTAGCTGCCACTTGCAAGATGGCTGGATTGCCACCTCTGACTCTCTGCCTGTCGAATGTTCTGTGCATTCTTCTCCTGAATGGAGGGGAAGAAGAGACCCATGAGTGAGAGCAGCATTATGTGTTGAAAGGAAGGCTCGAGAGTATTTTTTGAGGGTGAGAGTGAGGGAGAGACATGATATTGTATAAAGATAGGTGTTGTTGATGGATGGACAAGATAGGATGTGTGGACATTGATGGATAGGAGTGTGAGGAAGAGCAGGAATAGGCCATTCGGCCATTTAAGCCTGCTCCACCATTCAATTTGATCATGAGGTATTAGTGTACCTGCAAGGTAATTTGGTGTAAGAAGAAATGTGTCGGAGCAGGCTTCAGAAGCCAGAGTGAGGGAGTTGGTGTGATACACACATTAGGATGCAGTTGAATGTGTCTCTCCACTATTCCTGCCCTGCTTAGGTCATTAAATCTTTTTGAATGCACGAGGGTTGTACCATGTTCCTTTTGCTGACCTCATGAGCAACCTCCAGCCATGCCTTCCCTTGTTTTACTGTCAAACATCTTGCTCATGTCAGTAGGGAACAATATCTCCCTACGAGCTTTACAACCCAGCATCACATCCAGAGAGACATCACAAAGGTGAGGTGCAGCCTTTTAAATATTATTGGCCTGAATCCTCCGATGTGGGAAGGGGCGAACGACTCAATGCAATACGCTGATGTGCCTCGGGGCGCTGAGGAAGTCCTGGCATGTGTACATACACAGTACTTAGGCGGGAAGTTTAAACTTCTGATTGCTGGTTTTACCCTGCAAGGATTCCCTATGGAATCAGATGGCCAGAATCATGGGAACTTGGACTGTTTGCTCAAGCTGGAGTGAGGGGGGTGAGCACTGTCAGTGGTGAGGGAGGGAGTGAACATTATCAGGGAAGTGAGGGGGTTGAACACCATCTGGGGTGGTGAATGGAGTTAGCATTGTTGGGGTGAGAGAGAAAGTGAACATTTTCAGGAGGTGAGGAGGGTGAACACTGTTGGTGGGGGTGAAGGAGGGGGGGTGAGCACTGTCAGACGGGGTGAAGGAGAGGGAGATGAACATTGTCATGGGTTAAAACAGGGGTGAACATTGTCAGGGGAGGGGGGGTGAACATTGTCATGGGGGTTGAGGCTGTGCAGTTTCAGAGGTTGACAGGTCCGTTTAAAAACAGTGTAACTCGACAAACTGAGGATGGATCTTAAGGGACGTGTCCTCAGTTTATGATGAATAAAGGGGATGTGTTTTCACTGGAATTACGCTTGCCACTTGATCTCCCAACTCTGCTCATCACTGGATCCCTGCTGGAGCCAAGACCAGAAGATGTCCAGCGTGAAGTGGTAAGTGGGCAGTTTGCAGTTACAAGAGCTCCCATTTAGGTGCTTACCCCATTTCTAATCTATCAGACTTCATCACTGTTCCACAAACTTTGTTTTTGGTCCTGAAAAATGTGTGAGCCAATTAGCCTTGCGTGTAGTGTCTGAGCAACTCCTCCTTCTTTCAACGTGACCATCTCTTGACCTGAGTGTCTAGAGGTCCTGATCATTATACCTTCACCAGGCAGATGCTTGGAATTTTATAAATCACATTTATCAATATTTTTCTCCCTACTCACTTGTATTTTCTTTCTCTGGGAGTGAGCCAGACATATACACAGACACATTTACAGCTGAACACCAATAATGAGCAGTAGATCTAAAGCTCTGCTTTTCTCAGAAATCAAATTAACACTGACATGGACTCAAAGAGCAACAAAGTAGATCGACCGTCATCAGTGAGTTAGAAAAAAGGTGCAGTCGCTCCCTCAGGTACTGGAACTTATTAAAAACTCTGCCCAAGAGAAACCAAGACCCAGGAGCATGTGCAGCAGGGCCTGTGCCTGCAGGGGGCCCAGGCTCTCAACTCACCGCTTTTGACTTTGCCGAGGGCACTGGCCCTCGCTCAAGTGGCTGCCACATGGCTCAATGTGTCACACACAAGCAGGTGGTGGCTGCTCCCCTCCGACAATAATCTCCAAACCTCCTGGGTCCCAGGGGGAGTGAATGAGTGAGAGAGGGAGCGAACGGGTGAGTCTTAAAGTGAATGTGAGTGAGTTTGAGAGTGAGTGAGTGAGAGAGTGTGTGAGTGAGTGGGAGTGAGTCAGTGTGAGAGTGAGAGAGAGAACCCTGAGACTGTGAGCCAGACATGTGTAGACACACACAAACACACACACACACACACACACAGAGGCTCGATGCAGGCATACACACACACAACCTCCCCCTCCTCCTCCTCCAACCCCAAAAACGTATGTACAGAAAAGGCCAAGAGAGGAGTAAAACTCAGGCTGAAAAACAACCTGCTCCTGACCCCCACTTTCATATGAATTCCACCAAGGCCAGCTGGGAATGTGTGCCACTAGAGGTGAATAGAATATCGGTGTTAGTTAAACCTACTTTCTTAGCTTGGCCCCAGTCCCCTCCCCCTTCCCTGGTGACCTGCAGAACTTGGGGCCTAGTCTGTCTCTCTCTATCTCTGCTTCTTAAGCAAAAAAGCAAAAAAGGTTTTATTAGTTAGCTCTGCTGCTTGACATTTTCAATGGTCATTGTTATTAATTGTTATTAGCTCACCATTACCTTCTCAAGGGCGATTAGGGATGGGCATTAAATGCTGGCCTAGCCAATGAAGCCAACATCCCATAAATGAATAAAAAAAAAATTACTCATTTTTTACATTCACAATTTATTGCTTTGACATTGATCTTTTGTTTTTGCTCAGCGAGTTGTTTGTTTTCTTCATATCTTAACTTTATTTTTTGAAATTCATGTTTAATGTTGCGCCAAACAAGATCCGGGGCAGCTGCTGCTGGCTTTCTTGCTGAAGGGGAATGAAAGGCTCACAAGAAGTCTGATTTTTTTTTTATTTGTTCATGGGATGTGGGTGTCGCTGGCTAGGCCAGCATTTATTGCCCATCCCTAATTGCCCTTGTTCAGAGGACATTTAAGAGTCAACCACATTGCTGTGGGTCTGGAATCACATGTAGGCCAGACCAGGTGAGGACAGCAGATTTCCTTCCCTAAAAGACATTAGTGAACCAGATGGGTTTTTATAATCGACAACGATTTCATGGTCATCATCAGACTTTTAATTTCAAATTTCTGGAATTCAAATTCCACCATCCGCCATGACTGGTAATCCAGAGCATTACCCTGGGTCTCTGGATTACCAGTCCAGTGGCAATACCACAACGCCACCACCTGCCCCTAGATTGCTCTGTGGACAGCTGGTAAAAGGGATTATTTTAGCTCCAGTAGAAACAGGAAGTGTTGGAAATGCTCAGCATGTGTGCAGAGAGAAAGAGAGATCAGTGACCCTGTGTCAAGAGCTAATGCGGATCATGGACCTGAAGCACTGACTCTGTTTCTCTCTCCACAGATGCTGCCTGGCCTGCTGAGTATTTTCTGCATTTTCTGTTTATATCTACAGTACTTTGCGCTCCTATTACATGCTCCATGCTGGGCATTTGTAAGTGTGGTTAGTTTCCATTTAAAATAAGAAAATATTTATCACTCAATCCAAAGTGCAATTTTTCTGTTAATAAAGCCCACTTGAGTGGATAGGAATAGCACATTATCGCAGGTGAATTGGTTGTTGCTAATTTACTGGAAGGTTTTGCCATTTTAAAACTTGGAAATGAAATCAGGAGTCATACGCCAATAGAACATGTAACTGTTAGTTCAGGATATTCTCATTTGTACATGGGATTGTTGTTTGTGGTGCTTGTGAAGTTCAAGTCTTTTGGATGTTGCTGTCTGGATATTGCATTGAGCCAGGTTCAAAGTGGAGCTGTTTCATAATATGAGCTATCTAGTTGTGTGTAATTGTCTAACCAAACCCTGGTTGTAAAGTGTCTCATCCTGAAACTTAAGCTTCCTGTCGGCCTTATAAATAGAGGCATAATAGAGTACAAAAGCCAAGAAATTTTGCTAAACCTATATAAAACTGTTCAACCGCACTGTGACTGTGGGTTCCAAATTCTGGGCACACGAAGTATGTGAGGGGAAGGATTAAAGGGTCCTGGAAACAGGAGAAGCACCAAGGCCCATGATTTCTCCCCCTGGTCCTGATTAAAACCTACCCAACCAAAGCAGGCGAGTAACTCAAAACTCAAGACCTTAATGAGACCCAACATCAATCTGCACCTTTGACAACTTCAAATAGCAACAAAAATAAGACTTATTCCAAAGCAGACTGAGAAAATTCCAAACGTAAGTATGGATTTGAAGTGCACTTCATTGGCGCTTTGGGAAGTTCTGAGGTCATGAAAGGTTCTTCCTTTCTTTTGGGGTCATCTCAACCCAACTTTTATTATTTCAGTTGTATGAAGTTAATACTACAGTTGTATATCTGATGTTTAAGTAGCTGCGGGGCCAATAGTATTCCCAAAATAGTCTCACACCATAAAGCAAGATCTTGTCATTTAATGCCAGGTCATAATGAGCATCTGCTCCCTGGCTGCCCTATTGGAGGATTAAGAGGCCATTGAGCACCCTTAGTAAACAGGCGCTGCAGAGCTGAATTTCTAGACCAATCCCTTCGCTGAGGTTGGCCTGGGGGGCTGTAATCCAGGATGTAATATTATTTTAAGGGCAGGGAATTGCAGAAGGAGAAAGAAATTGAAAATAAAATTAATTGTTTGGTGGTCATAAAAGTTCAATTTCTATTTTAAAAAGGAAATAAATAATACTGTTTTAGAATTTAAGGTCATTTATTACATCATTTTATTACACTCAGTGGTAACGTGGCCAGAAGAAACACATAAATACAGAACAGAAAAGCTTCATGTAATGTAGAATATGGCACCTGAGGTCCAAATGTTTCTTTTTATATCAGTTCATTCTGTATGCAGGGGCAATTGCAATGACAGCAGTTTTATCTCAGTTGCTAAAAATGACAAGCAGGGAAAATTCCAAACTAGTGCCAGCCACACATGTTCTATCTTAGACTCACATGTTAATGTAGTGCAGGGACAGCATTATAGGCCTAGGTGAAGTTAGTCAATCATTGCCTTCCTCTGCTGGTGCCAGCTGGCAATCCTGTTGTTGTGACCACAGTCCTGTTTGTTTCAGTAACTTGTGGGTCCCTGGCCACTCTCTAAGTGTTGCTAAATGTGGAAAGCTTCTGCGTACAAAAATAAGGATTCTTTTGCAATCATCAAGTGTAAAGTAGTATGACAACAGCTATGGGATGATATTAATATTTCCATTTTGTAGCTTAAGCTCTGATCTCAGATGGCACTAGTGCCATCATATTGTGCTTACAAAGTCCCTGTGCTGCTGCCATCGTCGGTATTCGTCATTCAGATTCCCCATACCAACACCATCATTCATGCTGCCATTTCAGATTCCCTACATCACTGCCTGCATTGATGTTGCAGTTTTAACTTCACCACATCCATTATTCATGTTATTGCCTCAAATTCCCTGTATCGGTGTCATCCTTGATGTTGCTTCAGCTTAAATGGATTTTGGATTTTCACAGCTCTGAAACTTGTTTTAAACATTGTTTTTTTATCTATCTGTTCCCAGCTAAGTTTGTCATGAGAAATGGCTACAACTGGTCAGTTCTTTTCTCTGGGAGAGTATCAATGGCACCAGCTCACACCAGTTATCTCTACTTTTGGTCTGGGAAATATCTGCTATTTTCCAACTTGTACTGATGAGCCATCACCCCAGGTTTGCACTAAGTGTGGTAGCGAGCATGAAAGAAGATGTTTACCCACCAACCGCAATACAGGTTTTTGTGCCATTTTGTCTGCTTCCTGCCTCTCTGGTGGGCGGCCTCTGAATCGCCCGCCACACCGTCACCTCACCATTTCCTCATCCCGGGTGCCATATCTACACTGCAGCTGCCCACACAGTTCTCAATGCTTGCAGCCCAGGACTGCTCCAGTGAAGTCATGGCCCTGAAAACCAAGAAGAATTCAGCGACCCTTCACTGGACTGCCTTTTGGAGGCCCACTGCAATGTCCTCTACCCCCACTCTTGCCACAGGAGGTCCAGCAATCTCACCACTCCGGCTTGGGAGGCAGTGGCAGTTGTGGTCAGTGCCAATGCTGCACAGAAGAGGTTGGCCATCCAGAGCAGAAAGAAGATAAATGATCTCATCCATGCCGCCAGGGTAAGGCATCCAACTTATTACCCTAGACTCACACACTCACAAGCCGATCACACATTCATCAGCATCTCACTCACTGACAGCTCAAGGGACATCACCACCCACTCTCACACACACCCCCTCACATCTCCATCTGGCCTCATCTCCTCTGGAGACTGCCCCCTCAGCCCTCACCATCTTGAGGCCACTTGCACAGATCAACATGTGCCCCCCACACACACCCTGGGATACCCCCCTTCCCCAGTACAGCCCTCACCCTGCAGCCTCTTCCCCTGCCTGAGGCCACATCTTTCCCTTCCCCAAGTGAGCCCTACACTGCAGCCGTTGAAAAGCCAACCCCGCCTTACGGCAAATCTGGTAGGTAAAGACCTCCCCATGAGCCCCCCTAAAAAGTGATGTGGTGCTGCCCATGAAACCAGACGCTGATGACTGCGAGTGCTGCCCGAAGCAAACAAACCTCGAAGTCCCGAGCGAGTGCGTCTCGCCAGGTGCACGTCGCTTATGCACAGTTGTGAATCATACCGACATGCCCGGATGATCCAGCGTGGGGGGGGGATGATTCCGGCGAGCAGGGCTTATAATGAGATGTTAAAGTATTGAAATTAGATTCTCGACGCACAGCAGCGGGAACCACGGCCTGCCATTGACGGACGGAGCGGACAATCACAAACTAGCTCCACAATGGCATAAAACTGATCTTTGGCCTTTTTGCCATATTATCCGCTCACGCCCCCCCACCCCCCCAAACCGCCCCCCCCCCCCCCCCCCCCCCCCCACCCCCACACCGCGCGCACCCCCCACCCCCACTCCCCCATGGCATCTGCTGCCAACGGGAGCGGAAAATTCCGGTCATAGACCAGAATGGCTAGGGCGCAGCGAGTGATGTGGCCAGGCTATTTGGAACCTCTAGCTAAAATACTGCAGGCTGAGAAGAATATCGAGAGGGCAGTGCATCGCGACAGGGCGCAGGGTGTCCAATCACAGTGATGACCATTGGTTGGTGGGCCAGAGGGATGCATTCCTGCACCTGCTGGACCACAAGCAGTGCTGACCTGTTCCATGCAACAGTCCTCGTCTCCCTTTAGAAAACCTGGTCAGCCACCACTAAAGCTGGGACACAGAGGAAATCTGAGCCGAGCGGCCTCATGAAAATATTTAAATGAGCATCGCTGCCCTGGGAGTGGATGGTCCGTCCATTCCCCATCCCCCTCCATTAAAACCAGAAGTGCACAGGATCAAGGGTAGTTGGGGGAGGGCTTTGAGATCTTTTTCCAGTTTTATTTCCCACCTGCTTATGGGAGTTAAAATTTCCCCCATAGCCTCAGATTTTATGTTGGAGGAGTGAACAGAAAATTCACCAATTCTTTTCTGTGGAAAGTACTTCTGGATAAATCCTTCTTCTTGGCAAACTTAAGCTTCATAGTAATTCTTGCTTTTAAAGACACCAGAACACTTGCCTGCTTAGAGCTGCTATGAGTTCTGCTGAGGCCAGAGGAAAAACCCCCAAACCTTTATTTGGTCCCTTTCCAGCTCCCTTAACAGTCAATGACTTATGGCACACATTTTACCTTCAGCTTGAGAAGGATAACTCAGGCCAAGTTTCTTTGGGCCACTTTGCCTTTCAAAGGTGGTCAAGGCAGGTACCAGTAAAGTGATCCTGCAGCCTGTCCAGACTATACTAATGGCCATGTTCCTGCAGTTTAGGATGAGGTCAGAGCCTTGGTCACACCAAAGTCTCTCAGGCAGTGGTAGCCTAATGAAGGCTACACAATTTCACCATCCAAAAAGGGCGGCTTCTTTTGGACCCAGAGCTTGGTGACGTAGGACAGTAGGGAGATGAAGTTATGCACAAGGAAGAGGGGGAATAGGAGAAATTCTTTCAGCTGCCAGGGATAAAGCTAATCACAGACAACTTTAGCTAAAATAGATATCAGCTCCAGTGCAATTTCTGCCCTGTCTTCATGATCTCCATATGAAAAGTGTCTATTCTCATTTTATGCAAATAATTGTCTTACTGAAATACAAACGTAACCCTCAGTATTGTTTACTACAACTATGCTTCCTCTTTGAGCTTTCATTTGTGCCTACTTCTGAACATATTACTCACTGAAAAGATCGATTGCCATTCAGTTCTGTTCCTGCCAGTATGGATGTAAAAGAAGATCACAAAGAAGCACCTTAAATATTCAGCCAACTGGACTTCCCCTTCTGGAGTGGAAGAGGGTTGATCCAACTTTCCATCAGTTTCACTATATTGGAGTACTAGACGAGACACCCAAGTCTAATATGGTATTGATCCTGTCCGTAGAAATCGGGTCATGATCGCTGCAGGACTAAAGTGACATATGAAAATACAGGACTGCATTTTCACAAATGTGAGGACAACTGATTCATGTTTTTTAAACATCTCTCCAACAAATTCACAGCATATTTCCAAATCTGGGCACTAGCAGAATAAGGAAATATACAGCTGGTGTGGTTTATTGTAGTTTAAGTGTGTTCTAAAATGCTCAAATGTTTAATGTCGCGACCAGTTTCTTTCCTGCTGTAGTCACTCAGCTTCACATGATCTCTGGATACATCTTGTTATCTTCCTCTGGGCAAAATGTCCCCCTTAAATGGTACTAACAACGTCCCAGCACAAATACAACATGAATACTTTTCAACAGCACATCAGAACAAATTTCTCTTCACTTCAGCACGATCATCCACTCTGACACTTGCAGCAGCCAGGGGATAGAAAGCAATTCTGGAGCTGGCTAAGTGCATCTTCCTTGAGTCACGCTAGTGTATTTTGAGACTTGCATCTATCCCAAGACAGAGGAGATAATATTTTCAAATTTCCTTCCTTATGTACGATGGTGTGATGAGCTCTCTGCAGCTAAGGTTTAAATGCCTAGCATTTCCAAGGCTGTACTGACAGCAAATTCCACTGGCATCGTGGGAAGGAATCTGACCAACCTGCAGGAATCTGCACTCCTGGGAAAACTGCAAAATATCCAAAAGGAGTACAGAACTTATGCTGAAATGATCAGCTCAAAGGGCCAGCTGCTACACTCTATAGGATACGTGGGAAGGAAAGTTTTCCGAAAGGCACATCCAAATTTAGAGTCAGAAGAGCATTCGGTCCATATCAATCTATGCTAGCTGTTTGACCAAATCCCATGCCCCTACCCTTTCATTCTTTTAAGACTTTTTTCTTGAAGTATTTATCCCCTTCCCCTTAGAAAACAATTAATACAAATTCTACATCAAGCATTGTCTCTGAAGGGACATTCTGGGTGCAAACCATCTTCTGTAGGAGGTTTGAGGGGAGATCTGATAGAAGTATACAAGATTTTGGCAGGTTTAGATAAGGTAGACAAAGGAAAGCTGCTTCCTTTAACTGATGGTACAAGGACAAGGAACACCGAGGGGATGTGAGGAAGAATTTTTTCACCCAGAGAGTGGTGGGAATCTGGAACTCACTGCCTGAAAGGGTGGTAGAGGCAGAAACCCTCATGACATTTAAGAAGTAAGAAGATGTGCACTTGCCATGCCATGGCATACAACGTTATGGGCCTAGTGCTGGGAAATGGGATTAGAATAGTTAGGTAGTTGTTTGACCGGCACAGCCTCGATGGGCCGAAGGGCCTTTTTCTGTGCTGTAGCCCCCTGTGACTCTATGACAGATTTTGGACACAGAAATACAGCAGGATTTGAGGAAGCCTTTCTTTACACAGCAAGTGGTAATGAGCTGGAGCTCGCTGCCTACAAGGGTGGTGGAAGCAGTGACATTACAATTTCAAAAGGAAATTGGATAGGCACTTGAGAGAAATAACTGGTTTGTCCTAAGGAGAGCCACAAGGACTTAATGGGCCCAATGGTCTCCTTCTGTGCATTTTTAATGAAAAATGTAGATAATCATTTGAAGTAAAGGAAGATACAAAGTTGTTAAGAAAGACCAGATCAGGGGAATTAAACGTGGATTGATCAGTAAAGAGTCACCCTAGACACAATCTTCTGTGTCGGGATAAAAGATAGATGTAGCATGGTTAACCAAGTTACAGATAAATCAATGTAAAGGAGGCCAAAATCAAACTAATCAGAAGAGCTAAATTAGAAAATGAGGTTAGAATAGCAAGGAATATTAAAATAAATTCCAAGGATATTTGGAGCAAGCTAGTAAAAATGGAAATGGTGGGGGTGCTAAAAGATCTCAAAGGTGACATAATAATATTGGTTTCTCAAGTAGAGAAAGGAGCAACATTCAGATGGAATGTAGATCAGAAAATGAATGGACAAAGTCACTTTACCCACCAGCCACAATGGCGGGTTTTCTCACTGTATCGTCCCACTCCCACCTCATTAATTATGCAGCCACCAGAAACACGCTGTCTCGCTGGTGGGCGGCCCCCAATTTGCCTGTCATGCCATTACCTCACCGCTTCCTGACGCAGGGCGCCATATTTAAAATGCAGCCATGCTTGAATTCTCAATGCTTGCAGCCCAGGACCGCTCCAGTGAAGACGTGGCCTCAAAAGCCAAGAAGAGTGCACCCCCCTGATTCAATGACACATCCCTGGGATGCCTTGTGGTTGCCATGGAGACCCATCACGATGTCCTTTACCCCACTCTGGCTGCAAGAGGCCCATCAGTCTCACCACTCCAGCTTGGCAGGTGGTGGCAGAGGTGGTCAGTGCCAATGCTGCACACACAAGGTTGGCCATCCAGTGCAGAAAATGGGTGAATGATCTCATCTGTGCCGCCAGGGTAAGGCAACCATCTTAGCACTCTAAACTCACACACCAAGCCCATCACACATTCACTGGCATCTCACTCCCTGCCAGCTCAAGGGACATCACCACTCACTCTCTCACACGTACCCTCCCATCTCCATCTGGCCTCATCTCCTCTGGAGACTGCCTCCTCAGCCCTCACCATCTTGAGGCCACTTGCACAGGTTAACATGTGCCCCCCACACACACCCTAGGATACCCCACTTCCCCAGTACAGCCCTCGTCCTGCAGCCTCTCCCCTTGCCTGAGGCCACTTCTCCCCCTTCCCCTAGCAAACTGTAGCCCTGCAGCCATTGAAAAGCCACCCCCCTTAAGGCTGGTCTGGTAGGTAGAGACCTATCATGAGCCCCCCTAAAAGTGATGTGGTCCTGCCCTGCAAAGCCTGGCGCTGATGTCTGCAAGTGCTGCCCGAAGCAAGGTAGGCAAACAAGCCTCAAAGTCCTGAATGAAGTGCAGCTCGCCAAGTGCACGTTGCTCATGTACAGCCGTGAAACATGTCAGTGTACAATCAAACCGATGTGCATGGATGACCCAGTGAGGGGAGATGATTCCGGCGAGCAGAGCTCAGAGTGAGATGCTAGTTAGGTTCCTGTTGTGCGGTGGTGGGAAACGCAGCCTGCCATTGACAGGTGGAGCGGATGATCACAAACTGGTTTCACACTGGCATGAAAGCAATTTTTGACCTTCTCACCACATTGTACCCCCCCTCCCCCACCATAACGCCCGATGCCAACAGGGCCAGAAAATTCTGGCCTAAGTTAGTTTTTATTTTCTCAGACCACAGAGGAGAACATGGACGTTCTACCCAGCATGAAAACCGAGCTTCCGAACAGGCCAGAGGAACGATGAAAAGAAATGGGAATTTCAGATAGGGCGATGAAGATAAAGCACCAGGTCAGACTGACTTTATACAACAGCTACTTAAAGAAGTGACTGTCTTACTGGATCACATTTCTGCCCAATTGCAAGGTATAATACCTAACAACACTCTTTAAAAGAAGATATGTGAATGACCTAGAGAACTACAGGCAAGCCAGCCTAATATAAAAGCATAATATAGCAAGGGCAATTTTACAAATGAGGGCTCCCTGGGAGCCCCAACCAGTGGAAATGTACATCAGAAAATGGCAGGTGTGCTTATGATTTTCCATGTTAATGTCAGTGGATGAAAGAGCAAGGAGAGCGTGTGTGCCTGCGACTCACAATATCCACTTCCAGCTACGAAAATGCATTCAGAAAATAAACCCTCATAAATTAGCTGGAAGTTTTTGCTGCAAGGGACAATTTCTCTTTCATATTGAAGAATACCAGTTCTGCTCTTGATTTAAATGTGATGCCTAATTTTATTTAAAACTGAAGCTGAATTTATATATTAAAGGATTTAAATATTATACATTTGGGTTCTGACCAGTTCCCTTCACATTTTGCTCTGATCACCAAACTGGGCCTCTTGAGTATGTCCAGTTTTCATCGCTCCACCATTGGTGGCCAGGCTTCAGTTGCCTATTGGCCCCTAAGTTCTGAATTGCCCCCCTGAACCTCCCATCCTTCTCTTATCCTTCACTAATGCCCTTTAGGGAAGGAAATCTGCCATCCTTACCTGGTCTGGCCTACATGTGACTCTAGACCCATAGCAATGTAGTTAACTCTTAAATGCCCTCTGAACAGGGCAATTAGGGATGGGCAATAAATGCTGGCTTAGCCAACGACGCCCACATCTCATGAGCGAATAAAAAAAAGTCATTCTTTAAAACGTATCACTTTGCCCAAGCCTTTGGTCACCTAACCGAATATTTCTTTACGTGACTCGGTGTCATATTTGTCCAATAACACCCAGTGATTCACCTCAGGATGTTTTATGACATTAAAGGTACTATATAAATACCAGTTACTGTTGGAGGAGCAGAACTCAGAGGTGTTAGTGTTCCTTCGAACCTACTGCCCTTCTCCTTGTAGGTAGTGGAAGCCATAAGTTCAGAGTTGTTGACAAAGAAGCTTTGGAGAGATGCTGCATTACATTCTGTAGATAGTAGACCCTGCAGCTATGGCATGTCGATGGTGGGGAAAATGGATGTTTAAGACAGTGTGCGCGCTGCTGATCGTGCGCGCTGCTGATCAAGCGTTCTGCTTTGTTCTGGATCGTGTTGAACTCTTTAAGTGTTATTGGAGCTC
Organism: Cetorhinus maximus; assembly: GCF_964194155.1. Classification (NCBI taxonomy): domain Eukaryota; kingdom Metazoa; phylum Chordata; class Chondrichthyes; order Lamniformes; family Cetorhinidae; genus Cetorhinus; species Cetorhinus maximus. The sequence goes on along the minus strand of NC_135904.1, from coordinate 1,768,262 downwards.
CCAACATCCAAGCCAATGAATAGCATTCTATTATGTTCTTGCCTTGCATCTTATATATGGAGAGGTTTTGGGGAGTCAGGAGATGAGCCACTCACTGCAGCATAACCAGCTTCTGACCTACTCTTGTAGCCATGGCATTTATGTGGCTGGTCCAGTTTCTAGCCAATGGTGACCCCTGCAAAATGTTGATGGTGGGGACTTGACAACTCAGCAATGGTAACGCCGTTGAATGTCAAGAGGATGTGGTCATGTCCTCCTGTTAAAGGTTATCATTGCCTGACACTGGTGCGCTGTGAATGTTACTTTCCACTAATCAGCCTAAGCCTAGATGTTGTCCAGGGTCTTGATCCTTCGGGAATGGACTGCTTCATTACCTGAGGGCTTGCGAACAGCGTTGAATACATCTTGATGCCACACTTGGTCAAATCCTGCCTTGAAGTCACTTTCACCTCACTTCTGAAATTGAGATCTTGTGTTCATACTTTATGCAATGCTGCAATTCTATTTACAAAATTCAGCACCTTCCCCCAGTTTTTAGTTGAAATAATCCAGTTGCATTGGGATTTCAAAGTTGTGGCCTTCCTCACAACCTTGGCAGACCTTGCCCTATCAAAGAACTTGTCTGAAAGCTTGCTCAGCCTTAGGAAAAGGCATGTGGCTACCACCTTAGTGTAGTGCAGAAGGCAGATGTCCTCAGACATATCCAAGTGGGGATGCCTTGCTTTACAGACATGAGTGATTGGGCAAGGGCAGTTACAGAAATTGGTGTCAGATATAAATAAATGCTATCTCTCACCTTCCTCCATCAAAACCAGTACACGCTGAGATAACCTAGTGGAATGTCCACTTTCAGGTTCTGATAAATGAAAATGTAGCTGCATAGCTGAAAACAGAGGACTGTAAGTAAATCCAAAATTGCAAATCTTGGCCACAACTGAAACCAGTAACAAAACTAGTAAAAACGTTTTAAAAATGAATAACTTGTACTACAGCAAAATATGGTTCTACACCCAAATATAGTATTCGCTTGGAATATCCAGAATAGCTGTAGGTGCTTTCAGCTCTTAATACCTTAGGCACTGCCAATGCCACTGAACACAGCACATGGCACCAGCCAGTGATTATCACAAATTTAATTGCCTTAATGAGATATTACACAAAAACCTTGATTGCCTTCTGTCATGAAAAATGTGACTTAGTCACAGAACGCTTTTTGTTGTTTATCAGGTGAACAATGAGAACCAAGCCTCAAGGTCTGCTCATCTGATTTCTACCTTTTCCACTCATCTGAGCAGTGTTGATACTACAGGCATGCCTGACTACATAACTGACCCTATAAATTCACAGGCACAGTTAACTATCTCTAAACCAAATGCTGTTTGCATGCTTATGGAGGTTTCAGATTGGGTGCATTTAGTGATTTGAAAACTATCCCTTCTTACAGAAGCAAAGCAAATTTAAGCATTATCTCTTTGTGTGAGAACATCATCACTCTGTTTCTGCCTGCATCTGGAGGCAGGTCCCACTGATCACTGATCTTTGTAACTCACAGTTGCCTTGTTTCCTATTTAGTTATAAACTCAAGATGAAAATTAATTTCGGCCGGATCAAAACACCAAAGTTCATACATGTGGATTAGAGCAGCTTCTCGCTACCCCGTGAATCAAGTGAGTGTCTCCTCTGCTCTCCAATGGGATTAATTGTTCTCTGGAACAATGTACCACAATTTGGGCAGCAGATACAGCTGATGATGGCAGGAACTCATGGCTGGAAAATCTGCTTAGCATTCTGCCATTTATGGGCATTGCCATGTGATTCAGAAAGGTTAACAGTGAAAGGCTCATAAATTTTCACTTTGGCTCCTTTTATATTGACTCACTAATTGATGATGACTGTCATAAGTACAGTTATGTTGGGAATGGAATATGGTATGTGCCTGTGACAGAAATAGCAGTGGGCAAAGCCCTATTACCAGTTGTTCTATTTGGTAAGAACAATGTAATACAATAAAGCAAATAGTTCTTGTGATTTATTTCCTTTGTTTCAGTTACATAACTAATTAACTTTCTATTTAAACATTATATTTCAACATTAAAGTATGGAAAGCCTTTAGTGTACTCTGCAATAGTGCTGTTACAAGTTTTAATGCAAGGCCTCAATGTAGCAAAGATACATTCAAATTTTACTCAAGCCAATAAATTAAATTCTCCACCGCATTAAACATTCACTCCCTCCAACGCACAGTGACTCCATCTGCAAGATGCATGGCAGCAACTCACCAAGGCTCCTTCGACAACACCTTTCAAACCCACGACCTCTACCACCTAGAAGGACAAAGGCAGCAGATACATGGGAAGACCTCCAGCTGCACCTTCCTCTCCAAACCACACACCATCCTGACTTGGATCTATCGTCGTTCCTTCACTGTCGCTGGAACTCCCTCCCTAACAGCACTGTGGGTGTACCTACACCACATGAGCTGCAGGAGTTCAAGAAGGCAGCTCACCGCCACCTTCTCAAGGGCAATTAGGGATGGGCAGTAAAAATGCTGGCCCAGCGAGTGATGCCCATGTCCCATGAAAAGAATAAAAACTTAATTTTCCCTTATGCTAGGTTATTTTACATTTAAACAAGGTGACTGTGAAAACAGAGGACAACCACCTTTCCATCTTTCGTGACCATCTCTCTAAGTCTTGGTTATTTGCTTTTGGCTTTAGGGAGTTAAAACAAGAAAAACAAAACACAAACTAATTATAGCATTGATATGAAGATTCGTATACAGGCTCTCAATTTGCTAATGGTTGAATGATTTTGGCCTCATAAAACTGGTAAGCTTGACAGTCTATCATTGTGGTTCAATGCTATGAAGACGTGAAATATTCATAGCTCTTAGGCCGAACAAAACATGTATCTTTTTGATAGGTAAATAGAACTTAGCTGGACCTGATCATATATCTAAATACTTTCATACTCTATAATAAGTACAAAATGCAAAATAAGTATGATTCCTTATTTAGTATCACATGTGCATTTTCTTTATGGCATTTATATGTACAAAATATAAAAAGGGACCTGAGGATGATTGTAACCTTTTTCCATTGTGATAAGTTACTGTTTATGGAAATTTTCTATTTTTGAACTAACTTTCTGCCTATATATATATTTCATCTCCAATATTATGACTCTCTTCCTTACCTATTAATTACATAGTGAAATCTTGTCAAAAGCTTTCTGACACTCCAAATACACATCAATTACATTTTCCTTGTTCACCATACCAGTAAAATCTTGAAAATCACTCCCATTCGTTCATTATGATATCCCTCTCCTGAACCCAGAAAGTTTTGCATCAAATCTTGAATGTTCACTTTAAAGATTTTTCCCATAATTTATTTTAAACTTATTTTGAATCATTGACTCTTGGTGCTCTTTTTCAAAAAAAAAAATAAAAATATATTAAGAATTTTCCAATCCTAAAACTGTCAATTAATGTTTCACTAATTATGTCCACCTTATTTGGATGATGTTGAAAGCTGTGTAACACTCAGCCAAGAAATGGGATTATAAATCCATTAATGTACATCCTCAATGCATCATGTAAATCTGTGGTTTGTGAGGCTGAGGGCAAAAGACTGAATGACAAACGTGTGAGGATCAGAAAGTAAGTGCTATAATGTGTTATATGTGTTGTATTCATTAGAGTTTAGAAGAATGAGGGGTGATCTTATTGAAATGTACAAGACTCTGAGGGGGCTTGACAGGGTAGATGTAGAGAAGATGTTTCCACTAGTGGGGGAATCTCAAACTAGGGGACGTAGTTACAGAATAAGGGGACACTCATTTAAAACTGAGATGCAAAGGATTTTCTTCTCTCAGAGGGTGGTGAGTGTCTGGAATTCTCTACCCCAGAGAGTTGTGGAGGCCAGATCACTGAAAGCATTTAAAGAGGAGGTAGACAGATTTTTGAAATATCGGGGAGTTAAGGGCTATGAGGAGCTGGCACAAAAGAGGAGCTGAGGCCTGGGGCAGATCAGCCATGATCTTATTGAATGGCAGGGCAGGCTTGAGGGGCTGAATGGCCTACTCCTGCTCCTAATTCTTATGTTCTTATACTGTCATTAAGAAACTTTTTATATTGACTCCTGGTGGTGCAATTTCTAGATTTTAAAGACCTGTTTACCATTGTGCATAATCTTGTGCCGTTGTGTGCATGTCCAACATTTATAATCTTTTTATAAGTAGATAAGCTTAATTAATTCAGAACCTGAGCCCATCTAGATTGTGACATGTTGAGAATTCCATCTTTCTGAGTGGCTTAGAGAGAAATAAGCAGAGTGAGCACTCGTGATCTAGGATTCTGAGAATCCTGGGGTATGCGGTCATTGCCGGGGAAAAGAAAACTCAGGTCTGCAGGTTCTGCATTGTACAGGGCACGTTGAACTCCTACAGTGAGGCTGTTGCAATGGGGAACAGATCATTGAAACGCCCTATAGTTATATCACACTGACTGACATGCATTTTGAGAAACTCCTGTCTATTCGTATATTAAAATGTACTTAATTCACTCTGGTTAACTATTATACATGACATGTTGTTTATGAGCTGTGATCTGTAATACATTGTAAAGTTCTGCTCAATTCCTTTGCTGTGTGGGCCTGTCCCTGCATTCTGGGGTAAGGAGGTGCCTATGGTAGATTCACTCACACAGGTCAATTAAAGTCAACTGCAGGGAACTAAATGGCTGAGCAAACACAGTTGTCACTGTCAAGATCAAAAAGAGAAAGCAGTCTTTGATATATAATCCGGTTGGAAATTGCAATGGTATTTTCCACACATGCAGACCTGAGAGTCTGAAAGTTGTGACCTGTCCATCAATAAGAGATGTAACAAGAGATGTTATCTTAACTGAGCATTTATCATCCTCGGAATAACTTGAAATGGATTTAATGACAGTCCACGGTACAGAAAGAAGTGAAACAATACAGCTCGGCAACATTTTTACATTAATAGAATCCGAAACGCAGCTGAGCATGTCCTGTTATACAATATGATGCTTCGCTTGATCTGATCAAGAACTACATATTTCACAAATAGCAACACAACATGTATTTTAAATAAACAAAATCAATATAGCAGTTGATATGGTTTAGTGCATACTTGAAATAGAAAAAAAACAACTGACATCTATCATCCTGGTCATTGCCCTTCAGAGATTATCCTTTGGGACTTCACTATCACTGTCAGTCACACTCAGCTCCTCCACGTTTTGTATCTTTAGCTGTGCCTTTCCTAACACGTGTTGTTTTAGATGGCGTGGGGGGGTTTCATGAAAGACGCATACTAAAGAGTTCAACACTCTTACTGTTCATCTTGTGTATTTTTAACAATTACCTTTAACTCAGGTTTTTCTTAAATACATAAATTGGTATCCAACGCTCCTGTCCTTTCAATTAGATGTCCAGTGATTTGGTCAAAGACACATATTCAAGCAGTTCCACACTTCAGTATATTCTAGATCTCATCGTGACTCTGTTGGTATTGTACAGCAGTAACTTCATCCTCGTATTTCAAATTCCAGTAGATTTTCTTTAATTTGTCATTTTAGTGATCAGCAGCAAACATACTCCAAACCTATATGCCAGTGGCTGCACTTTATTGTTTTTGCCACACTTTTTTTTAAACCTTTCACCTGGTTACCAAACTTAATTTTGTAACTGAGCTGTTCAGCACAAGACAGTGCCTGATATCCTACCTCTAATTGTCTAAAATTAAGCATTTTTTTTTTAAATAAAGGAATTACTGCACCCTTAAAGCTAATCGTTGCCTGTCAACAGAATCATCCTATATTCCCATGTATGAAAATATACAAGGACGTTCATCATTCCAATTGCACTTGAAAGTTCAATCCTTAAGACTACTTAATTGGGCACGGGGTACATCAATGACACTAGACAGAACTCCGAACCACAAGTGCCCCCTCAATCTCAACTAACAAGACAGTCTTACTCAAGGTCCAAGGTTGAATCAAACTAAAAGAAGCATAACGTGAAACTAAATCAGGATCGCACTGCGATGATTGATTATTTATTTTAGGTCCTGCAGTGCCCATCAGTCAAGGATAGCCTTGAGCATGGTGGGCACAGTGTGGTACCTCTTCAGTACCACCTGGACACTGCAAGAGCACAGAAAAGAGACTCTGAAGGCAGCTCTATTAAAATTTTGGATCATCAAAACTTGTTCAAACTAATTCATTCTGGCACACCTCACCATGCTGTCCATAAGTAAACTCTTTAACAGGGGACCATTCTCCAACAATTGTTGGTAATGAATTAATGGATTTATTAAATATGGAATTTTCTGATCGCTAGTCTTCCAATTGATAATTATTGTTTACCAGGTTTATTAAGTGCCAGTCATTAGCAGTGGCAACTGCCCATTTTTACTTAATAAACAAGTTCTATTTTGGCTTGTGTTCCTCTTGAAGCTCTGCCATCCATCTGTCTAAACAGTTCTGCAATCTGTCACCCCTCACATATGTCCAATGTCAATAACTATGTGTACCTTCCATCCTGGTCAAACACAAGAGCTCTGAATATCCACAGGGTATCTCATCCCAGCTAACTGCAACTGCACTTCACCACTGACCCCCACCAAAGTTTATGGGGGTGGGGGAAATCCATTAATTTGCCTGACATTGGTGCATCTAGAGTGCCCACCTTTGTATACATGCCAGGAGGTTCAAAATAGCTGACCCAGCTTGTGGGAAGAACGGTTAAGATCCCCTTGGAAAAGCAACTTGGCTATTTTCTGCGGCCCTCCTCTTAAGATGGTCAGTTATAAACATTTACTTTTTAAAGATGGTTCCTCTTCAGACGTCCAGGCTTTGATCTTGTTCAGAACATATGCCTGACCCAACAAAACATACATCGGGTTCTACTGAAGACTTGAAACATGGAAAGTCCTGTCATAGGGAGGCTTTGAATCCATTAAAATGGCCTTGTAAAGAGTAAAAATATGCTCTGGCCTCACAAAGTCTTTCTTGACAGTTGTGGTGAGGTTGAGCGTGGCACTTACAGACCTAGGCCTCAGTTCCAAGTGCACTCTTAGCAAACTTATGGTGGGCGTACGTCAGAACAACTGCAGATTCTTGCACCACTAATTTTAGGACAACTACACTTGTAGTTCAGTATTACACAGCAAATAGTAAATGTAATTCAGAAGCACGTTTGAAGTCAAAGGGATATAAATTCCTTGTTGTGTCCATTTTACAAATATAAAATGAGCACAATGAAGCCCAATTTCAGGGTCCAACATCTATAGCCTAAGGATACTGGAGAATGTCTGAGGTCCAATTACTGATCAGCTTTGTGCTTTGTGGTTAGAGAACTGGCTACAGTCTCAATTCTAGGCCTGAAAACAGGCAAAGATGAATTTCTACCCCAAGTGCTTCATCTTAGATCTCTTTATGTATTTTTTTTTATTATTCATTCACGGGATGTGGGCTTCGCTGGTTGGGCCAGCATTTATTGCCCATCCCTAGTTGCCCTTGAGAAGGTGGTGGTGAGCTACCTTCTTGAACTGCTGCAGTCCATGTGTTGTAGCCCACAGTGCTGTTAGGAAGGGAGTTCCAGGATTTTGACCCAGTGACAGTGAAGGAACGGCGATATATTTCCAAGTCAGGATGGTGAGTGACTTGGAGAGGATCTTCCAGGTGGTGGTGTTCCCATCTATCTGCTGCCCTTGTCCTTCTAGGTGGTAGTCGTGGGTTTGAAAGGTGCTGTCTAAGGAGCCTTGGTCAATTCCTGCAGTGCATCCTGTAGGTGGTACACACTGCTGCTACTGTGCGTCGATGGCGGAGGAAGTGAATGTTTGTGATGTTGTGCTAATCAAGCAGACTGCTTTGTCCTGGACAGTGTCCAGTTTCTTCAGTGTCGTAGGAGCCGCACTCATCCAGGCAAGTGGGGAGTATTCCATCACACTCCTGACTTATGTCTTGTAGATGGTGGACAGGCTTTGAGGAGTCAGGAGGTGAGTTACTCATCGCAGAATTCCTAGCCTCTGACCTGCTGTTGTAGCCACAGTATTTATATGGCTAGTCCAGTTCAGTTTCTGGTCAATGGTAACCCTCAGGATGTTGATAGTGGGGGATTCAGTGATGGTAATGCCATTGAGCATCAAGGGACGATGGTTGGATTCTCTCTTGTTGGAGATGGTCATTGTCTGACACTTGTGTGGCAGAAATGTTACTTACCACTTGTCAGCCCAAGCCTGGATATTGTCCAGGTCTTGCTGCATTTGGACATGGACTGCTTCAGTATCTGAGGAGTCGCGAATGGTGCTGTACACTGTGCAATCATCAGCAAACATCCCCACTTCTGACCTTATGATGGAAGGAAGGTCATTGATGAAGCAGCTGAAGATGGTTGGGTGTAGGACACTACCCTGAGGAACTCCTGCAGTGAAGTCCTGGAGCTGAGATGACTGACCTCCAACCACAACCATCTTCTAAAGATGTGCACAATTCAATCTTCCACAATCGGGAGCCACAGATGACAATTCTATTTTCATGTTTGGAAATGCTAACCTGTGATGATCTAAATACTTTTTCTTCTCTGTTTTCCAAATATATTAGCGTTTTTGCAAGGATTTGGGTGCCATAATTTATAAATGCATCAAATTTCTAATTAACATATAGAATCAAGGCACATGCCAAATTTAATTAACTAAATCAAATCTTATATCTGGTTGCATTTTTTTAACTCCACCATAAGTAAATGTCCAAATGCTGTTGAACCATCCAGTCTTACATTTTCCTAAATAAAATGCATTTGTTTAGTGTGATAGGATATTCCATGTGGCCTCTTTTAAAGTGGATAAGTGTATGACGGATATCTTATGTGGTTAAAATACTTGACAAGTGTTTGTTATATTCAGATTTATATCCAACTCAGGATTTTATACTTATTCCCAAGTTACTTAAACTGCAGATGGAACTGAATACTGCTTAATGATGGTTTTCATAATATTTCACAATGCCTTGCTGTCATCAGGCAAGGTCTGTGCCTGTCAATCTTCAAAGAAAAATGGCAGCAAGTTATAGACTCAGTGAAAGGTGAATGCGCAAAACAAAATGTAAAACGCTTCACCTCCCACAAGTCTAAAACAAAAACAGATAAATGCTGGGGACATAAAGTAAGTCAGACAGCATCTGTGGTAAAAGGAACTAAATGTTAACATTTCAGGTGCATAACCCACTAACAGAACTGGAAAATATTTTGATAAACAGATTAAAGAAATTACCGAGCGAGGGTGCTGAGGCCACACTAAACAAAACTAAAAAGAATGATCTTCAAAGTGATGAGGTGAAGAATGGGGGATGATTAAATGACGGAGGTGACAATAGCATAAGATACAAGAATCTTTGTTAATGGGTCAGGACCCCAACGTCAGAAGCATTTCCGGGTCCCAACCCCAAAACGCAATTTTGAAGGACGTGGCTAATCAGTGGCCAGAGGGTGCGCAAGTTATCCAATTAAAGGCAGTGGGTGGGCTCCTGGCACTGGAGGACCAATAGAAGACTCTCCAGCGTTGAGAGCACGGCAAACCCCCATCAGAGGTCATGATAGACTCCTCATTGTTCGAGTTTGTCTGAGCTGTAAACGATTTCATCGCCTTCCATGAGTCGCCTCATGACTGAAGAGTCCGATGCAGGACAGCAACAGAACCGGCAGCTCATGTTGTCATTTTTGGTGCTCAGGGGAACTTCTACAGCTGTGCCACATCTGGCCTTCCTCTGGGCATGTGGGATGTGACGAGTTTGGTGTAGATGGTCCTCGAAACATTCTGCCTCCATGTGAGCCAGTTGACTGCTGTGTTTTCCCAAGGGACGTGGTCTGTAATGCAAAAGTTTGTAGGACCCTTTGTTATGGTGTCCTTATGTCACTTGTACTGAGTTGTTTCCCTTGAGATAGTTCCCCAAAGAACGTTTCCTTGAGGATTCTGTAATCATCCATGAAGAAGGCATGGCCCTCTGATCTAAGTCGGACTCCTGGAAGGTGGTCTCCATGCTGTTGCTCCCAGTGTGACAGGGGACCTCGTTGTTTGAGATTTTCTCCTGCCCAATCGAATTCTCCTGATGGACAGCAGGTGCCTTTGGTGGAAGTGCTCAAGAGCTTTTATGTTCCAATAGCAGACCCCAGATTCTGCACCGGACAGCAGGGTGGTAAGGGCAATAGCCCATTGGAGTTTCTTCCCATCAGAGGTGGGTTTTGTCGATGTAGGTAAGAGAGAGAGGGGGGGATCCTCAAGGTGGAGATGGCCTCTGAGCACACTTCATTATTATTCAAGAAAAAACTGGCCAGAGCTGCATGACAGCCATTCTGGAAGGGGAACCTGATAGGCTACCTGCAAAAGGTCACACGTAGCACGGAGAAACCAGGGTAAGGAGCCAAGTATTCCAGCCAAGAATTCGCAATCTCCTGTACAAATGACTGAATTAAACAAGAGACCAGGCAAATATTGTTTGCATTAAGGTAGCCCAATAGTCACTGAGTAAAACTCAGCCTCCAAAGCAGTCACCTCACACCGTGCTTTGCATGTGTCTACTTCATGGCTGTGAAACTGAAACCAGCACAGCACACTTTAAAATAATTACCAAAGATGGATAAGGATCAGTAAGTGAGAATCATTTGTGGTCTAGGGTTCTCAACACATTCTTCTATTACACTGATACTCCGACTGAGCCATCCTCCAAACTCACACAAACATTATTGACGAAATTAGCACCAAGTGACCTTATTTTATTGGACTAGACACCCTGAATTCAGAAAAGAAGAAGTCCAAAATATATGCCCAGCTGCCATGCCCTTGGAGTTTTCCCCTGGCAGGACGGGCCGATATTAGGAAAACTTAGTGCCCGATCACCTGTCACTTCTCCCCCGGCCGACTTACAATTTTATCAAACATCTCCATTTAAAATTCTCATCCCTAAGTTTAAATCCTTTCGTAGCTTCACCCATTTCTATCTCTAACATCTTCCAGCCTGACAGCACACACCCCCACCTCCACCTGATGGTGAGAAAAGGTGAATCCTCACAGACAGAAATGCACCATTTTTTTTAATGAGTGGAATTGGAAGTAACAGCCTCAAATGAACAGGAGCGTTATTTTAATATGTATTAGGAGAACGCTAGGCCAGAACTTCAGTTTCTGGAACTGCTAGGCCTAGAAATTGGGCCAATTTTTCAGGTGCTCCGTGGACACCTAAGCAGGGCCAGGGAGATAAATCATGGGCCATGATGCTTCTATTTCCGGGCCCCACTTTACAAACTGGTTAACCTTCGAGACCCAATACCAGAACTCCAGGAAACATCGACAGGGTGATGTAAAGCTTGTTTTCCTCAGGAAAGAGGAAGCATCAAATGAAGTTAACTAATGAAACGAAAGTGAATGAAGTCTTGAAGATTAGAAAATGGACTGGCAAAATTACCCCAGCCAGGGTGTTTACTATGATGAAACGTGCCAATACTGATGGATACAATTTCAAAATTTGATAGTTGTGGGTAAGGGGGGGAAGTTACGTGAATAACTTCACCCAAAGGATGATAAAGCTGTGGAAAAATTTATGAGGTAAAGCCATTAGGTTCAAGCTGCTGAGGGGTAAACTTAATGGGTCATGGAGGCACGAAGTGCTTTTACTTACCTTGCTCAAGTCGTATTCCAGCTGCGAAAGGCACTCTATTGGTCAGCAAAATGGAACAGAGCCACACCATCGAGGGAAGAGGTCAGCTGGAAACCAGGGAAGGGTCCACACCACACCATCGAGAGGGAGGAAGTCGAGCTTGTCAGGAAAATATAATAATTCTCATAATGTTATTGCAATTTATTGTAAAATAGTGATATCTGTGTGTGTGTGTGTGTGTGTGTGTGTGTGTGTATATATATATATATGAGAGAGAGACTTAATTGGATTAAAGGCAGCTGCTCTGAAGGCTTTGATGTAAACATGGGAGAAGTTTAGAATGTAAGGTGTGAAAGGACATTTGCATTTTTAAATAAACCAGGCTAGATTGTTTTCCGAGGAGGGGGTGAAATGTGTCACCGAACCAGGTGAAGTTTAGAAACAATGGGCAGAATTTTGCCATCAGCGAGCAGGGGGCGGGGCCCGCTCGCCGACGCGTAAAATGACGCGGGATGTCATCAGGCGGAACCCCCAACATCATCCCGGTCCGTTTAAATTTTCAGGAAGGCGGGGGCACAGCAAAATCAGCTGCGGGCCCGCCGACCTGTCAATGGCCAATTGAAGCCATTGACAGGTTCATTTAAACAATTAAAGGACCTGCTCGTCCAACCTTAAGGTTGGCGGGTTGGCCAGGAGCACTGGCGGCAAATAAAGAAAACATGAAACTTCATCCAGCGGCGGGATGAGGTTTCATACAGGATTTTAAAATTTTAATGAAGTTAGTATGTAAATTATGAACATGTCCCATCTCATGTGACATTGTCACATGAGGGCGACGTGTTAGGGAATTTTTTTTTTCTATTTTTAATATTTTTTAAAGTGTAAGCGATCTCCCTGAGGCAGCACTTAGCCCCAGGGAGATGTGCGCTCTGTCATGCGCATGCGTGAAAGAGCGCACTCTCACTTTTGGGGAATCCCCCCCCACCCGCACAGGGAGCACATAGCACTTCCCACCAGACGTCATGCTGGGTGGGCCTTAATTGGCCCCCCACGTAAAATGGCAGCGGGGCCCACTTCTCTGGCGAGGATCGGCTCCCCGCCCGCCAGAGATTGGGTCAGGCCCACCCACTCAATTGGGCAGAAAATTCTTATTTTTCCCAAAGATTATTGTTAAAACTTAGTGCTATGAGAGATTGTTATTATCAGACATAGTGAAACAATGAGAATTTGCATTGGAAGGGGAAAATATGGATAAAGGAGCGAAGGCTGTGTGTAAGGAGAGACATTTTTAAGATCTAACAAGCGTGAAGAGCCTTCAGCATCTATGCCTCAAATTGCTGTTTTCAAAGAACTGAAGTTAAGAAAACTCACTTTGAATTCGACTGGTTCAGGGTATCGTGTGTCACCCTGCCTGGGTCTTTTAAAACCTATGGGCGGGATTTTCCTCACCCGCCCGCCGCTGCGATCTTTCAGTCCCGCCGCCAGTCAATGGGCTTCTGGCTGGGGTGTCGCTTCCCCCGCGGAGGATCCCACCTGCGATGGGGCTGGAAAATCCCGGCCTATGTGTCTAACTGTTGCCTTGATGAAAGTGTAACTGGGAGTCAGATTAAGTAGGGGATTTATAAGTTATTAGAATAGTGATTTGTAGATCTATGTATATGTTTAAAATAATTTCCCTTATTAATAAATGTTTAATCTAGTTTTGTAAAACTTATAAGACTTGGTGGTCTTATTACTACTGAATTCAAGGCACGCATCTCAAAATTTATACAAATTGCAAAACAAGTTGTGGCAGTTGTTCCAAGTTCCCTTTGGGATGTGAACAACTCAGCATTTACCATCCACTGTGCCATAACAGGTTGGATACTAGGGAAGGGGTCACACACCATCGAAAAGGAAAAGGTCAGGTCAGGAAGGGACTAGCCCAGTACATGAAATACTTGATAGATAGAGATTAACTGATAATCATTAGTGGTTTAATGTTTCACAATGACTTAACATCAACTGGGCTCTACTTACTACAGGGTTTCAAACAATGTCCAAGATTAAAGTGAACTCAACAATTTAAATTGAGGTTAGGTTTCTAGCTTGCCTGTCAAGTTAACAATTTTCAGTATTTAATACATACTGCCCCCCAGCACACCTTACCCCCTCCCTCAGCTGATGAATTAATACTCCTCCATGTTGAACACCTCTTCAAGGAAGCGCTGAGAGTGGAAAGAGTGCAGAATATACTCTAGGTGGAGCACTTCAATATCCATCACCAAGAGTGACTCAGTAGTACCACTACTGACTGAGCTGGCCGAGTCCTAAAGTTGCTAGACTGGGTCTGCAGCAGGTGGTGAGGGAACCAACAAGAGGGAAAAACATACTTGACCTCATCCTCACCAATCTGCCCGCCACAGATACATCTGTCCATTACAGTATGGGTAGAAGTGACTGCCACACATTCCTCGTGGGGACAATGCCCCATCTTCACAATGAGGATGCCCTCAATCATGTTGTGTGGCACTACCACTGTGCAAAATGGGATAGATTTCGAACAGATCTAGCAACTCAAGACTGGGCATCCATGAGGCGCTGTGGGCCATCAGCAGCAGCAGAATTGTACTCAACCACAATCTGTAACCTCATGGCCCGGCATATCCCCCACTTTACCATTACCACCAAACCAGGGCATCAACCTTGGTTCAATAAAAGTGCAGGAGGGCATGTCAGACGCAGCACCAGGGATACCTAAAAATGAGGTGTCAACCTGGTGAAGCTACAACACTGGATTACTTGTGTTGCCAAACAGCATAAGCAGCAAGTGATAGACAGAGCTAAGCGATCCCACAACCAATAGATCAGACCTAAGTTCAACAGTCCTGCCACCTCCAGTCATGAATGGTGGTGGACAGTTAAACAACTCACTGGAGGAGGAGGAGGCTCCACAAATATCCCCATCCTCAATAATGGAAGAGGCCAGCACATCAAAAGAAAAGATAAGGCTGAAGCATTAGCAACTCAGCCAGAAGTGCTGAGTGGATGATCCAACTCGGCCTCCTCCAGAGGTCCCCAGCATCACAGATGCCAGTCTTCAGCCAATTCTATTCACTCCACGTGATATCAAGAAACAGCTGAAGGCACTGGATACTGCAAAGGCTATGGGCTCTGACAATATTTCGGCAATAGTATTGAAGGCTTGTGCTCCAGAACTTGCTGTGCCCCAAGCCAACAATATTGTACAGCGACAACCCTGGCATCCAACCGGCTATGTGGAAAATTTCCCAGGTATGTCCTGTACTCAAAAAGCAGGACAAATCCAACCCGGCCAATTACCGCCCCATCAGTCTACTCTCCATCATCAGTAAAGTGATGGAAGGGGTCATCAACAGTGCTATCAAGTGGCACTTACTTAGCAATAGCCTGCTCACTGACACTCAGTTTGGGTTCCGCCAGGGCCATTCAGCTCCTGACCTCATTACAGCCTTGGTTCAAAATTGGACAAAAGAGCTGAACTCCTGAGGTGAGGTGAGAGTGACTTCCCTTGACATCAAGGCTGCATTTGACCGAGTGTGGCATCAAGGTGTCCTAGCAAAACTGGAGTCAATAGGAATCAGGGGGAACACTCTCAGCTGGTTAGAGTCATACCTAGTACAAAGGAAAATGGTTGTGGTTGTTGAAGGTCTAACATCTCAGTTCCAGGACATCACTTCAGGACTTCCTCAGGGTAGTGTCCTTGACCAAACCATCTTCAGCTGCTTCATCAATGACCTTCTTTCCATCATAAGGTCAGAAGTGGGTATGTTCGCTGATGATTGCACAATGTTCAGCACCATTCATGGCTCCTCAGAGACTGAAGCAGTCCGTGTCCAAATGCAGCAAGGCCTGGGCAATATCCAGGCTTGGGCTGAAAAGTAGCAAGTAACATTCGTGACACACAAGTCCCAGGCAATAACCATCTCCAACAAGAGAGAATCTAATCATTATCCATTGACATTCAATGGCATTATCATTGCTGAATCCCCCACTATCAACATCCTGGGAATTCTGTAGGGGTTCCCATTTTCCCTCAGAGACCCTTCCCACAGTCAAGTTCATGACACCAGATTCACAAGTGTATGGCTTGAACAGAATGACCAGCGTGACAAAAGCAAAAAACTGCGGATGCTGGAAACCCAAAATAAAAACAGAAACAGAAATACCTGGAAAAACTTAGCAGGTCTGGCAGCATCGGCGAAGGAGAGCACAGTTGACATTTCGAGTCCTCATGACCCTTCAACAGAACTTCTGTTGAAGGGTCATGAGGACTCAAAAACGTCAACTGTGCTCTTCTCCGCCGATGCTGCCAGACCTGCTGAGTTTTTCCAGGTATTTCTGTTTCTGTTTTTGACCAGCGTGACAAGTTTCTTCTAATAATTCACAATTGCTTTATTGAATCACCCACAACCCCACAGTACAAAACCCAAAATTTAAAGCAACCTATTCCCAGTACCCAACACAAAGTCACCACGACTCAGTTAAAACTTATAAAAACACAGGCAAAACAGGCCTGTCCTGAAACCTTAAGAAAAAAAAAACCCTCAGCCCAATATCACCAAGATTTGGCTGAAACAAGTTACAAGGTACCGGCAAAATACACCAAGTTTTTGCCCCAAACCTTCACAAAACCCTCAGACCAATATCAGTACGATTTGGCTGAAACTTACAATCCCCAACATGGCTGGTCTGTCCAGTGTTAACTGTCGGCCTGAGTCAAGGTAACCAAACTCAACCCTCCTTCCAACTGCAGCCCAAAACCTCAGATCTGCTCTCCTTTTATAATAATTTAACTCAGACATGTCAAAACATATTTCCTGTTTTCCAATGTCCATTTAATTGATTCCACACAAAGTACAGACAAACATCATCAGCTCCTGCTGGTTGAAACAATACAGGGTTTTCCATGGAAGATGTATCCAGACAAATATTATCAGTTCTCATTGTATGAGCAGTTCTCCTGCTGTATGAGGTGGCACAGAAACAGCACCCGGCTCCAAAGTTAATGAGGGTTTGAATGACCCTATTCCAATACTATTGTCAGTGGTGGTTAAATAATTCCTTGAGTGTGTCATATTGATGATATGTCCTTTGTATCATTGTATTGTGTAATTAGGCTTCTTGATCACGTTAGTCGATGTCCAAACCCTTTTGATGAGAGATTGCGTTTTCACTAAATGTCCGAATTAACCCCTTGCTGCCCAGCCCTGCTGCTGACTGCAGCTTATCTATTTGAAATTTATAGTTCCAATCATGAGGTCAAAACATGTCAGTGGGTTTGAAATTATGATCCATAAATTTCCCAGTTGGTGGGGATTTTGATGCCACAATTACCATTCATCAGGAACTGAACTGGACTAGCCATACAAGTTCTGTGGCTACAAGAGCAGGTCAGAGGCTAGGAATCCTGTGACAAATAACTCACCTCCTGACCGAAAGCCTGTCCACCATCTAAAAGGCACAAGTAGGAGTGTGATGGAATATTCTCCACTTGCCTGGATGAGTGCAGCTCCCACAACGCTCAAGAAGCTTGATACCATCCAGGGAAAAACAGCCCATTTGATTGTCACCACATCCACAAACATTCACTCCCTCCACCACCGATGCACAGTAGCAGCAGTGTTTACCATCTACAAGATGCACTGCAGGAACTCACCAAGGCTCCTTCGACAGCACCTTCCAAACACATGACCACTACCATCTAGAAGGACAAAGGCAGCAGATAGGTGGGAACATCACCACCTGGAAGTTGCCCTCCAAGTCACTCACCATCCTGACTTGGAAATATATCGCCGTTCCTTCACTGTCGCTGGGTCAAAGCCCTGAAACTCCTTCCTAACAGCACTGTGGGTGTACCTACACCAAATGGACTGCAGCAGTTCAAGAAGACAGCTCACCACCACCTTCTCAAGGGCATCAAGGGATGGACAATAAATTCTGGCCCAGCCAGCGAAGCCCACATCCCATTAATGAATAAAAAACAAAGGCATATTGTCAGACAACATGTCCTATTCTTTTTAAAGGTACTTTCCCCCTTCTAAAGAAACATGACTAGTTACAATACATGTTCATGTTTAGTTTCCATTACATAAGTATGTAGAACTGATGAACCTGAGTCTCCAAAGCGTGGAGCTAATCTGCTGGTACGCCCAGATCTTGTAATGGAAACCTTGGCTGGTTAATTGCTTATAGTGAGCTGTGGGGTTGTCATTCTTGGATGTTGTGCCTGTTTGCACTTGGGATCTTGTCCTAGCAATAGAACTGAACGATTATTAAGAGCTGGATCTGATTTGCCCATGGTTGTGCCTCACCATTGCCCCTTTGGTGTAATTACTTCACAGGGCACTGGTTCTGAACCAATGCTTGTCACCTCAGCCTTCTGTGGGATCCTGGATGCGAACTTGTTGTCCCAACTGTAAGCTTGGCAACTCTGTACCTGCTTTTATATACCACACATAAGCTGTTTTCAAGTTTCTGAGAGCGTAGAATTGGTAAGAGTAGGTAAATCGGTGCACACTGGTCTTCCAAACATGAGCTCTGCCTGTGATGAAATAGTTGTTAAAATTATCACTCTCAGACGTAACATTTCAATGTGTAGATCTTGCTTGGTTTGTTCATATTTGAGAATTAGGAATTACACTGTGCAGATAAATCGTTCATCTAAGCAATTAAATTTAAAGTAGTGAGAAGAATTAGTGTGATTAATATTCTATTTCTCACATATATCCTGAAATGGCTTACTAATAAGTTACAGATTGTTAACTGTAATAATCTCTCTAGGCACACCAAATAAACTGAAAATAGCACTTAGAATGTGCGTGACAGTTGTGCATGTTGTGCAATTGTCGAATAATGGAGTACTTGATAAAGCAGTCAACGATGACGATGAAGTCAGTGCCATGGACATGAAAGAGGTTGGATGCGATTTTGGACCAAGGATGGGTAGGAAATTCGTGTGGAATCAGTGGTGCTTTGTGCTGACTTGGCATGTGCTCTGGACATGCATCACACTTCTTGACAACAACTTCAATGGCATTGTTCATACCTGGCTAATAGACTGTCTCTCTTGCAAGTCTTCTCATCCAATCTATGCCCATGTTTGAGTGATTAAGTTGTTGAAGCATATCAGTTTGCAAAGGTTCCGGTAAAGGCCTGCCTGCCTTTAAAAATAACCTCCCGGGAGGTTCCTAGCTCATCCCAATAAGGCCAAAATTGTCTCATGTGTTCATGGACATGCTGAATTGAATCGAGCCATCCTTCCTTCGATAATGGTTTTCCACAGTTTCTGTAGTGTAGAATCTTTCACTGTTTCTTCTTGTAGCTGCCGGCATTTGCATTGCACAAAATGTATTGGATCAATTTGGAGAACATCTTCAAGTTCAATGTCAATGAAGTCAACTTGTAGATCTAAGGATATATCTTCTGTTTTCGCTGGGTTAGGCAATCTGCTAAATGTATCCAATGTGACCATCAAATTACCCGGCTTGTATCTAATCTCACAATCATAACCTTGAATATTTATCCAGAGATGTTACAATCTTGATGCATTGGTCAATGGTTTTCACCAAATCGTCTCCAGTGGCTTGTGATCGGTCTCCACCACAAATCTTTTGCCAAAAAAAAGCATGAAAACACATGATTACAAACACCAAAGCTAATGTATCCTACTTGATATTGGAATAGTTAGATTGCATTATGGACCGAGATTTTGAAGCAAATGCAATCGGTTTGCCTTTTTTGTAGCATGCATGCCCCCAGTCCTTTCTGTTAGGCATCTATCCCCAGGGTAGTTGTCTCCCTAGGGTTGCACAATTGCAATGTCGATGCTTCTGATACTGATTGTTTCAGTGCTTTGAAGAGGTGTTGGTGGTCTTTGTGCCACAGGAAAGGCACATCCTTTCTCAACAATTCCCTTAACAATGAAGATTTCTGAGCAAAATTGGGAAAGTGTGAAGGCAAGAAATTAAAGTGACCTAGACATCTTCAAAGATCGTCCTTATCTTGGGGAGTTGGCATGACACCAATCCTTCATTACATGCCCCTTGCATCAGTAAATGCAGATTGTGGTCATGTTCTTGCTTTGTTCTTCCCACAGCTATATCATTTGCGATACAGATGCATCCTAGCACAGGGCATGTAATGCGGTCCACGTGAGCTTGAACAAGATCCTGGCTAACAGGTAGCCTGAAAGGAAGTTGTTGAAAACAGTATCGTCCAAATGGGGTACGAAATGTAGTAAAATCTTGAGATTTCTCCAAGAGAGGTACTGACCAGTATCTGGCATGCTTGGCAACAAGCTTTGAGAAGAATTTTGCACCTGCACATGTCAGATGTAACTCTTCTAATGTGGGTATTTTGTAAGGATAATGTTTCAAAGCTGCAATTAAATGTCATGGATCAAGGCAAACTCTCAATGACCCGTCCTTCTTTATGATGAGCTGCACCAATCTGTGTGCTCATGTTCTCTTCTAATGATTCTGTCTTTCTCCATTTTGTCTAGTTTGGCCTTAAATTTGTCTTGTATGTTGATGTTGCACTTATGTGGTGGATGATGTAGAACATCTGTAACACCCAGGAGGATTGATTGTAATTGTGCCCCAGGAGACTATGGATCCTGAACATGAAATAAGTGAACCATTGTATACTGAAAGTTTCACAGCAGTAGGTTTCACTATGAACTTCCACATCAATGTTTACATGTCTTTTAGAATTTGCACAGGTAGTATGTTGGCACTTGCCCCTATGTCAATCTTGGTCAATAGTGAATGGTTGACAACTTTCTTAGAGCAAATAATTTGAAGCTTGGCAAACACTTTGGATGGTGTGACAGTGTCTATGTTTCCCATGAGATTCATGGTGTGAAACATGTGTTCACCTCTCTTCTCACCATGCACATCATTGTCATTTTCTAGTTTGTTAATCACCTCATGTTTATGTTTCTGACGGGACACCGGATGGTCATTCTTATTGCTTGAAGGTACCAGTTGTAGATGGTCTGTTTGGATCAGTGCACAGCTCTTTTTGTAGCTGCATCAGCTTTTGCTCTAGTGCATTGCCACTGCCAATGACCCTTTCTGCCACATACCTCGCAGAATTGATGAAAACCTGGGCATTTCCTTGGTGCATGCAGAAGGCCACCCCTTCCACATGTCTTGCTAAGTTTAGATGTTCTAGTGAATGCATCAACAATTGGGGTTGTACTTTGGAACTGTCAGCTTTGTTGACCTATGAGGATTGCTTCGTACTTACTTCCATCCTTGAGTAGCTCTTCAATGCTATATGCTTTGTGCTTGCCTTGCAGATCTTCCTGGAATGTTCCATGGGAGTGGATGCAATCACCAACTCAACAAATCTGTTTGCTAGCTCTGTGTTTGAAAAATCACAGTGAGTACCCTTCTCTCTGTATTTGCTGATGAAGTGGTCCATGGATTCTGTAGGCTGTTGTTGAAATAACATGAACACTTGTCGATGAATTCTGAAGTTTAACCTGATCCTGAACCGGTCTTCCAATGTAGTCCATAGCTTTTGGGGATCCTGACATGTTCTGACATGTTCAACCTGTGTAGACTTTCATTCCCAATTGCTAAGCAAATTTTTATGGCTTGCTAGTCTGGTTCAGACACACCTGAATTAAGAAACCGAGTGCATCCCCTGATTCAGCTCCTGGAGGAGTCTCTCCATGAGAGTCGCCACTCTCTCTATGGAGGAGGGAGTGCGCTCGGCCATGAGGGTCATTGCATTGCTCATGCTCAGCAAGGACTCCTCCATCACGGAGACCATGGCACACATTCCCTCATGTATCTCCGCCAGACCCTCCCACACACCCTGCTGGACTTCCAGTTGCTTCAGGGATGACTCCAGCCACTGACTGAGCATGTTACTGCTCCCCAGCAGTCCTCTGACTACCAGTGCCCTGGGCACTGTCTGCCTCCGCCTGCACCTCATACAAGTGTGAAGTGGCCTCACTGTTGTACACGGAGATACTAGCCACCAATGTAATGCCCACAGAGGTGCTGGTATCTGCGCTGGTGCCTGCTTGGCTGAGAGGGTGTGACGCAAGTGCATTTCAATCGTTGCTGTTCTCTGGCGTCAGTGGTGGGCCTTCAGGCTCCTCACCCGGATGGACGGCTGGTGATCCTGAAAGGAAGAGCAAGGATATGTCATTAGTTGAAGTCTTACACTGTTACTGTGCTTGCCTGGCACCCGGATTAGGGTGCCCACGTCTTTCCATTATCAATGGGGATTCCATGTTCGAGGCTCACATCAATATAGAGACTACAGTGGAATGGTCACTATTACAGACATTCTGACCTCAGTGCACTGCACTCTTACCTCCCTGTGGCACCCCAACCTCACCATGGCTGGCTGACCTAGGCGCATGGTGCCTCTCCAGCTCCAGGGCCTTCTGCTCATATCAAGTTAGGATGAGTAGGAGGGGCAGTCATCTGCCAGTCCACAACCTCTCAGCATTGTTATGGGATGTATTTTCCTGTAAGTGTAGAGGAGCATTGATTAGTCCACCCTGTACCTGCAGCCCCAGTGCAGCCTGGCCAACCCCACCTGAGGAACCCCTCACAGGCCTCAGCCAATTCATGACCCTGGAGCCGCTCATTCCAAGCAGCCAGGGCTCACCCCCTTGACCAGATGCTGCCTCATTGACATTTGCCACTCACACTCTAAGAATTCTGAGGTCCGGGGAACGGTGGGGGTGGGTGGGGGGGTTGGAGCAGCTCCTAACTGCTGTGCTAAGTGACCCAGGCCAACACGGTACTCACCCTTCCCGATCGCAGGAGATCATTGAACCACTTACGGCACTGAACCCACGTGTGCCTCACCGCATTGTGGGAGTTCAGTCTGGATGCCACCTCCTCCCAGGCATTTTTGGTGAGATGGGGGGGGGAGGGCCTCCTCCTCCTGTCCCTGGGGACAAGGGTCTCTCTGCGCTGCCCCCTCCTCCAGGAGGGCAGCGAGACACCCATCAGAGAAACGTGGGGCCGACTGCCCTCCCGCCTGCCGTGTTCACCAGTAACGCGCTCCGTGACAAGGTGAGTGTGCCTCACCGGGCAGCCTTGGCACGGCTGCCGCGGCTGCTTTTGAATTGGCCGCCGGGTCACCATTGGACCCGGTGGATATTGAGCTCCTGCCCCCACCGCTTGCCCCTTCTCCCCGTTGCCGCTGTTGCATCTTACACTGGACAGGCCTTAATTGGCCCATCCGCGTAAAATCGCGGTGCAGAGCCGATCACGGGCGGTGATCAGCTTCCCAACCACCCCCACCCGCTCCCACTGAGCCCGCACACCGACAGTAAGATTCTGGCCCATAGGTCCATCCACTGTTTAAACATTTTGAATTTGGATAGTAGATCAGTTGCATCCCAATTCAAACTGGGGAATTTTGTGGACATTCTGACAATATCCCTTTAACCTTCCTTCTTCTGTAGCAGCTGGAATGACTGTCACTGTAGCCACTTGCAAAGCTCCGCCCACAAAGATGAATCATGGCAGGAATGCACTTTGGAATAATGGTGTCTTTGCGTTTTATTCATTGTTATTTATTGTTCAGAAACTCCTGAAGCCGCCCATTACAATCGCAGCCTTCTCTGCCCAAATTTTTATGTTTTTTTTTGGTTAACTCTCCTTTGCTCGCTTTCGACCCAGCCCACACCCTGGCCACTCAGCCCACACCCTGGCCACTCAGCCCACACCCTGGCCACTCAGCCCACACCCTGGCCACTCAGCTTTCCTGACTGAAGTAACCCAGTGCTGGTCCTATTGAAGTGCTGTCTCACTCACAGAACTGACAGGGAATGTGCTGCAATTTCACCACAAGGGATCCATCTGCTTACTAGCTCTTTAATTGAGCAATAGCTCAGCACTGTCTCCAAAGCTTTTCTTTGCAGACACCACACTACATTTTCAACACTCTCCCATGCTGCGGTCTGACCAAAATGTCAGGAGTCTTCACTTGCCATGTAGCACAATCCAAGGCTTTTGACCCTGTCATACCTGAACTCAATCTTGCTGTCACCTGTCTCACCACCGCTGATCATCATGTCATGCTATTGTAATGATATAATACCTTGGGCTTATTTACTGTACAAGAAACAAGGCACCAGTCACTCATAAGGGATTGGGTAAACACATTGTGAGTTCATTTATTAAGACTAGGCACATGAGAATGGTTCTACATCGGTATAGAGCTTGAAGACATTAGAGCTGTGTGTGTGTGCTCTGCTCAAAGTGAAAGTGAAACCAAGACTGAATCACATGATGCATTTCCCTTCTAGTGATGTCATGCTTCTATCCCTAAAGGACATAATACAACACAAGGTACATCTCTGAGGTGGGCCACACACCATCGAGAGGGAGAAAATCAGGTGGGAAACTGGGAAAGGGGCTACAAACCATCGAGAGGGAAGAGATCGGGTCAGGAAGGCTGGCCCAGGGGCCAGGGCCAAACACACCATCAAGAAGGTGGAGATCGGGAAGGGCCTTCTGGGGGTAAAGGTGAGATACTAGGCCTTTTACCTTGCCTTGTGCTCCAGCAGCCTCCAGCCAGGTCTGAAGTGAAGGAAGCTCCAACAGAACAATCCTCCCATGAGTCCCGACATGAGGTAATCAAGAAGGGAGGGACAGGGGAATCTGATGCGTCTTATTCAGCCAATGGTTGCTGTTGTTCAAAACAGCAGTCATTGGCCGAGTAGCCTGTCAATCGGGATGGTCCACATGCCAGATTGGCTACTTTGGACACTGACCTTCCAGATTGACAGGCTACTCAGCCACCATCCCGTGCACCCCACCACCCCCCCACCCCCAGTGCATGGCCCCCAGTGATTAGCACCCCCGTCTCCCGGGCTCTGCCGCTAAGGTTCCAACATGGTGCTAGTGGTGGTGCTGCACTGCCATATTTGGTAAAGATAAGCAAGAGATATCCTTTGCCAATGCCTGAAACTGGCATTATTCCCTTTGCATGTGTAAATAATGTATCTATCATTGTCTGCCACTCAAGGGAAACAATCCCAGAAAAATTCTGCAACAAAATGGGTACGTTACTGAATGTGGAGCAGGGAGGTCCCTATATTTAATCATATTACATTGACTTGTTATGGCTTTAAACATGTCAACACAGCGTATCATCCAATAAGATGCCGGGCTTCTACTCAATGCATCTTAGCCAAATGTGCAAATGTGTTAGGCATTTCTCTTTGGGAATCTCTCCATATGTGGAGCGGCTCGAGGTGTTTCTCACTTCTAATAATATCCTCAAAGTTCCTGATAATCCAGCTGTTAATCAGGCAGTGGGGGAAAGGAAAAGGGTGATTTTTCTGACTGAAGCAAGCCCAGGATTGTACGAAACACTCAAGAATTTGCTCGCCCCCAGTAAAGCCAAAAGACAGTCCTTATTGTGTGTCAGCTTGAACAGCACTACAATCCAAAGCCATTGGAGATTGTTGAAAGCTACCAGTTTGGAACAAGGAATCAGTTGCCATTGAGGGAATTGGAGAGTTTATCGTGGCTTTGAAAAAGCTGTTTATTCATTCTAATTTTGGAGAATTTCAAGAGAGAGCATTGTGGAACAGTTTTTTACGCAGTTTAAAAAGTGAAGACATTTGCAGTAAGTTACTAACATTGCCAAAGTTAACTTTCAACATAGCTTGTCAACAGCATTGTCCATGAACATGCTGAATGTGACTCGAGAGAAGTCAAAGTTAACTACTACCAGTTGTCTTGAAATAAATAAGCTGCAGCTGACTAAGCAAAAAAGCCCCAACAATGGCAGCAGTACCAGAGGGATGACAAAGTCCTGCTACCTGTGCTTAAGCCAATAGTGGGCACAGAATTGTGCATTTAGGTAGAGTGTTACAGCCACAAGAAGAAGGATCATCTTGCCAAGGCATGTTACCATTGGCCCACATCCCAAGAATTATGACACAGCCGATGGTAAAGGCTGAACTGTTCAAATCCCAGAGGGAAACTTGAAACAACTGTCATAAGCAATTTTTGCAATTTGTATGTTTCAAGATGCAGGCTTTGAATTCAGTAGTAATAAGACCACTGAGTTTCAAGAGGTTTTTATAAAACTAAATTAAACATTTATTAATACAAGAAAGATTTTAAGCACATACATATGTCTACAAAATTACTATTATAATAATTACAAAAATCTCCTAATTAATCTGACTCCTAGTTACACCTCTGTTAAGGCAACAGTAAAACACATAGATTTAAACAGACCCCTGGACAGTCACATTCAAAATTAATTTCTTTCAGCTCTGAGTCCTTGCAGACAGCGACTTGAGGCTTACAGGCTGGAGGCTTTAGATCTTAGAATCTCTCTGCTTTTTACCAATGGCTTTCTCTTCCTTTATACATATTTCCTCTTTGAATGCAAATTTTCATTGTATCACTATGGGCTGAATTTTGCCCTTGACGGGTGGGCAGCCAATCACTACCACTAAAACGGGCCGCACCACCATTTTGCGTGGGCGGGCCAATTAAGGGCCGCCCAGCGGGTTTGCGACTCCCGTGTACAAGGGGAAAATCGAATCGGCGATGGGCGTGTTCAGACCGCCGGTTCCAATGGGGAACTGACAGTCGGTATAAAGAGCGGCCAGGCAGCCTCCTTGAGGCAGTTCACCATGGCCACTCATAGAGAAGAACAGGCTGGTTTGAGGGCAGAGGAGGAGGAGTGGGGCAGGCTGCAGGATAGGCCAGCGGGGAGCCACTGTGCCCCTCGGTTCTCAGATGCCTGCCTTGCTGTCCTCCTCCAAGAGGTGTCCAACCATCGGGATATTTTGTATCCAGAGGATGGGAGGAGGAGGACCCCCCACGTCACCAGGCAGGCGAGGCAGGAGGTGGCAGTGGCTGTAAGCGCCCATGACGATGTGCGGCGCACTGGGACACAGTGCCGCAAGCGCTTCAATGGTTTGCGCGCTGGAAGGGTGAGGACCATCTCAGCCTTGGCCATTTTACCCAGCAGGTAGCCTTAGCCTTTGAGCACCCCCCAACCCTCCCCCCAACACCCCACGTCTTAGTGTCATTACTGCAGTGGGGCATTTGGCGCACGCTAGGTGGGCAAACAGATAGTGACCATGCTTAATCAGCCTTAGTGGTTGAGGAGAAGATGGGTTCTCCCCGCAGTATATGTTGGTGTTTGTCACATTTGAGTAGTCCGGGGGCAACCTGCAGGGGAGGCAGCTAGACACATACTCAGAACTCCAACACATGTCTTATTGATGGTGATGAGATGGTAGAAGGGGAGTCTCAAGGTGTCGTGGCCAAGAGCCATCTGCTGGCCTCAGCGCCGCACCTAGTTGCGCCTCCTTGCCATGGGCGCTAAGACCCGTGTGTTATTCAAAGTGATGGACGCCGAATGTGTCCAAGGTGTCCGTTGGGAGAGGGGGTTGGGACCAGCTGTACTATATTCAGGGGGCTGATCACCAGTAGTGTGGACAGCAGCCCCTGGAGGCCTCAAATGGGCCACTGTGGTTGGGGTGTGGCGCGTGCGTGCAGAGTACATGAGCGATCAGCCCCAATAAATCCTCTTCTATGTTCTGCAGGCAAAAACCGAGCACAATGTGCGGGAGCGCCAGCGGACTGGTGGTGGGCACACCGTGCTGCAGCACCTCACCACCTATGAGGAGCAGGCCATGGAGCTGGGAAGGAGGCAGGCGGCCAGGGTGGCAGGTGGCGGTGAGGCTGGGGTCCAGCGGCCAGGAATTTGAGGGCCACAGTCCCAACCATTCTGACTTCCCACCATCCAAAGCACTGATGGTTGCTGCAATTGTTAATGCAGCAACACTGCTCATTCACAGACTGATACAGTCAGACGTGTGGGTCATACACAAAGGTCCCTCGGCCACTTGAGGATGAGCGTCTTTAGCACCTTCCAAAGTTGCCTTATCCCATTTCTGACCACTATCCCCATGGCCTAACATGCCATGGCATCGCTGCTGCACATCCAAAGACGTTTTTCATCTTAGGGGGCTTTGTACCTCCACCACCCTTACAGCCAGTGCGTCCCACATTACTCTGTCCAAAAGGTCCTCAGCACCTCACCTGTCAACCTCATGCCACTCAACTTAAATAAATGCCACCACGTTAGTCACCCCTGCGCCAAGGGGAAATGTTGCCTTGTGTCCACCCGGTCTATGTCCCTCATAACGGTTTGAAGGTCAATAATGTGACCTGTCAATCTCCTGTGCTCCATGGCAAATGTCACAAGTGTTTGCAATGTTTCCTCATCACTGCAACTCTCCAGGCCAGCATGTATCCAGGTCAGGAACATCTGCACTCTCCCCACTCCAATGCCATCCCTCCCATGAAGCACAGGTCACAACTGGACGCAGATGTGCAGATGTGGCCTTGACAGCGTTTTCTGCACTTGCAACATGACCTCCCTTTTCCTACATTCTATTCCTCGTCTGGCTTCAACCTTGTTAAACGCCTTATGTTCCTGTTCTGCTACCTTAACGGGTCTGTCCAGCAAGGTCCCTGTAATCGTCATGAGTAATGGTCCCACCATTACTCATGTATTCCCGTACCTTGCTTGTCTTGTCCAAGAGCTTAACTGAACACTTATCCACATAACATTCCATGTGGCATTCCTTAGGCCATCTGACCAGCCTGTCTGTATGCGCGTGTAATGTTTGGGCCTCCTCTTGACTATTTACCACCCCACCAATGTTCATCTCCTTAGGTTCTTGAAGGTTGAGCGATTTATGAGGCTGGGGGGGAAATGGATGAAAGGTGTTACTGACTGAACGCTAACTGATGCACTGTCCTTCTTGTTAATTTCAGCATCACCACCGCATGGCCGCCCCCAACACGTCCAGAGCCCCCTCTCCACACCTGAGGGCCAAGACTTACAACTTGCGGCACATCATTTCAGCCAGCCAGGCACCAGCGCAGCCACAAACACTTCGGTGGGGAATATAACGTTGGCTAGTGTCCCGGGGCAGAGTGGAGAGGGCACTTCACAATCGCTGGAGGAGACGGCACAGACAGAGAGTGCCAATGGTGCCAGCAGCCGGAGGGCTGCAGGGGACCAGGCACATGCTGAGTCCGGCAGTGATGATGCGCCTCTGGAGATGTCACCAATGCAGCAGCTGCAGGACAAGTGGCCGGGTGCACGGGAGCATCTGGCAGGGTTTCACGAGGTTGTGTTTCAGTTGGTCTCTGTGGTGGAGGAATCCAGGCAGAGTGTCAGTGATGGCATGAACAGAGCTTCAGGCTTCCTCCACTGAGAGATTGGCGACTCTTATGGAGAGGGGCTTCAGCTGGATCGAGACTCTTCTGATTGGGTTACGCTCTGACCTGCAAGCCGTCACAGTGCTAATGGCCACAGGTGGTCATTCCCAATGTGGGAGATGTTCTGGGCACCAAGTGCCGCCACGCAGTGCCCATGCATCTGCGGTGAGCAGGGAGGTCCAATGTGACCTCACGTCGGCGCAGCAGCTGTCTGTCGTCGCTGTGAGCTCCTCTCAGGGCGCTCCGGATAAGGGCAGCAGCTCTTCCACCCCTCTGCCAGTGACCATTACATCCATTGAGGCTGCGACAACTGGGGAGGTGCCAGTTCTGGAACTGGCCACTCCCTCCCAGGCGGGGCTAGCACAGGCTCCACGGGCCAGAGGACGTCCACCAAGGTCATCGAGGCCAGCAGGACAGCAGAGTCAGCAGCTGTCTCACAAGCCACTCAGAGTGATGGGGCGGCACCTAGACGTAGCACCCGAAAACAAAAGCATAAGGCACGTTAGGCACTCCCCGGGTTTGTCACTGGTGATTTTGTGTTGGCCCTAGATTAGGGAAAAAATAGTCATGTACGTCTGAGCGATGTTTGTGTTTTATTTTGGACTGAATAAAGTCCACTTTTCTGACCATGGCTGAGGGTGTTTCCTTTGAGCTGCATTTGTATGTTTCACAGACATCTCATGAGTGTTTGAGTGGACATTGATGTTTCTGCACTAAACTCTTAGTTGCAGCTGATGAGGTGGAAGATGTAGCACCTAAGTGCCACGTGTGGATGCGCCAGGCAATGCTTGTCCTGCTGATCCATGTGTGTGGAGCTAGCTGAAGGTTCGCTGGGTTAAATTGTCCCGGGTGTCCCTGCCTCCTTGGTGTGGTAGCGGGTTGGCGTGCTGCCCCTCATCATCGCCCTGTGCTTCCTCATCCTCTGAGCCACTGCTGGATTCATCATGTGCAGCCTCATCCACTGCGTCAAGGTCTTCATCGTCAACTGCATCCCCCCTTTCCAGCGCAAGATTGTGCAGAGCGCAGGATGCTACCACTATCAGAGAGACGCGATCTGGGGGGTACTGGAGTGGGCCTCCTGAGCAGTCCAGGCAATGGAAGCGCATCTTGAGAAGACTGATGGCTCTCTCCACCACAGCCCTTGTGGTGCCCTGGCTCCTATTGTACCGCTGCTCAGCTTCTGTTCTTGGATGGCGGAGAGGGGTCATGAGCCACCTTCTGAGTGGATAGACCTTATCACCCAGCAGCCATCCATCCAGCCGGGCTGGAGCACTGAAGAGCTCCGGCACCTGGGAGTGTCTGAGGATGTAGGCGTCGTGGGAGCTGCCTGGGTACCTTGCACAGACTTGTGGAATCAGCATCCTGTGATCACACACTATCTGCATGTTCATGGAGTGGAAGCCCTTCCTGTTGATGAAGGCACCGGGCTCACCTGCTGGCGCCTTGATGGCCACATGTGTACAGTCTATAGCACCCTGGACACGGGGGAAGCCAGCAATGGCCACGAAGCCTCTGGCTCGCTGTGCCTGACTTGCCTGGTCACAGCGGAAGTGGATGAAGGTCAATGCCCGTCTGAACAGAGCGTCTGTAACCTGCTTGACACAAGTGTGGACAGCTGATTGGGAGACACCGCAAAGATCACCCACCGAGCCCTGGAAGGAGCCAGAGGCATAGAAATGGAGGGCAACTGTGACCTTCAGAGCCGCTGGCATGGGGTGTCCACCCACAGAGTTTGGGGAGAGCTCACAGAATCACAGAATCACACAGTGCAGAAGAGGCCCTTTGGCCCATCGAGTCTGCACCAACCCCGATCTCAGGGCCAATCATCTGACAGATATAGCTGACTGTCTCCCTTGAGAGTCGGAGCCTCCTTCGGCACTGCACCTCAGTCATATTGAGGTAGCTGCTTCGCCGCCTGTAAACCCTGGCAGCAGGATAGTGGCATCTTCTGCGGCCCCTTCCACCTTGGACAACCTCTTGGCCCTGCGCCCCTTGTGCCTGTGCCTGACCCCCTAAAGGCGGCTCCCCTGGAGGCCGATTGTCCACTCCTGGCCTCCTCCTTATCCTATCCCTCCCTTCCTCCTCAGAGGAGCTGCCTCCAGTGGAGATGTCAGAACCCATCCCCAGGCTAAATGGAGGCCTCCGGAAAGCTGCAGGCCCGATAAAGATTCCTGTCTGCAGACTGCTGAGCTGAAGCTTCAAAGTACAGAGAAAGCTGCTGGAAATCGATCTGAACTGCTACCGATCACACAGGCAAGTTTAAAACACTTTCTGCATTAAATACTTCAGAAAAAACATGAACAACCCCTCTGAGCCCACATATCCTGCCCGTGGATGAGGTTTGTTAAAAAATCACTTACCCGTCTGCCCGTTGGGCCCGTGCACCAAGCCGAAGATCACACGGGCTCCTCAAAATCAGCGTCAATTGCCAAGTTAAGGGCCTTAACCAGGCCTTTAATTAATGGCGGGCGCGCGTCCTGCTGCATAGTGCCCGCCGACCTAAACATCGCAATGCCGCGCGCTGACGTCAGGACGCTCGCGTGACATTTTAAGCGCTGGCATGCGGGCTCCACCACCCACACATCAGCCAGAAAGTTCTTCCCATAGACACAGATACCACTAAACTCTTATTTTAAAATAATTTCCAATAACGTTATAGACATTATTATATCTTCTTGACATATGAAAGAATTAAAAAAAGAAATTAAGCCCTTAGTCTACAACATTTCATTACTAAAATGATCATGAGAATAGGGTGATTTTTAATTGTGTCTAAAAAGCTGCGACCCTTTTGATCTTAATGTGCAGTTAAATTACTTTAGAAAAGTATTTAGACTTTGCCGATGCTGCAGAGAGAGACAGACAGTGATAAGTAACTAGATAACTGCTGATTCTACTGCCAGCTGGTGGCCCAAGTTGGAAAGGTAAATAAGCATCAGCTCAGAAAATGTGAAAACATAAGGGGAGATTTTAGTCTTTATCAACTGGG
This sequence comes from Cetorhinus maximus, assembly GCF_964194155.1. Classification (NCBI taxonomy): domain Eukaryota; kingdom Metazoa; phylum Chordata; class Chondrichthyes; order Lamniformes; family Cetorhinidae; genus Cetorhinus; species Cetorhinus maximus. The sequence goes on along the minus strand of NC_135904.1, from coordinate 1,736,323 downwards.
CATTAGGCATCGCCTGAAATCCAATTGCGGAATCAACCAAACCGGGTGCATTTTTCTTCTGTTCATTTCAATTGAAGGAAAGTCAGGCAGTTTCTGTTACTTGTATATGATTCTCACCTGACTGATTTGCCTTTCTGCATTCTGCCCAGTGATATGCTTAACAACCAGGCAGTCAAGATTGAAATCTGCCCCATAAACATTGAGAAGATGCACTTCTGTGTCTTTTTGCAGCTTCAGAGAGACTGCGAGGTTCTTAAGCAAATTGATATAGGGAGTGACAAGGTATTGGAGGTGTTGGCAGGCTTAAAAGTGGACAAATCTCCAGGTCCGGATGATTTGTGTCCCAGACTGCTGAGGGAGGCAAGGGAGGAGATCACAAGGGCTCTGACTCGAATTTTAAATTCCTCTCTGGCCACGGGGGAGGTGCCAGAGGACTGGAGAACAGCTAATGTGGTTCCGCTATTTAAGAAGGGTTGTAGAGATAAGCCAGGGAACTACAGGCCAGTGAGTCTCACGTCAGTGGTAGGGAAACTATTGGAGAAATTTCTGAAGGAGAGAATCTATCTCCACTTGGAGAGGCAAGGTTTGATCAGGAATAGTCAGCATGGCTTTGTCAGAGGGAGGTCATGCCTAACAAATTTGATTGAATTTTTTGAGGAGGTGACCAGGTGTGTAGATGAGGGTAGTGCAGTTGATGCAGTTTATATGGATTTCAGCAAAGTCTTTGACAAGGTCCCACATGGGACACTTATAAAGAAGGAAAATGCAGATGGGATACAGGGTAATTTGATAAGGTGGATTCAAAATTGGCTTAGTTGTAGGAGACAGAGGGTGATGACAGAAGGGTGCTTTAGTGATTGGAAGCCAGTGTCCAGTGATGTACCACAGGGATCTGTGCTGGGTCCCCTATTATTTGTCATTTATATAAACGACATAGATGACTATGTAGGGGGTAGGATTAGTAAGTTTGCTGATGACACAAAGATTGGCCGGGTGGTTAACAGTGAGGTTGAGTGTCTTGGGCTACAGGAAGATATAGACGGGATGGTCAAATGGGCAGATAAGTGGCAGATGGAATTTAACCCTGAAAATTGTGAGGTGATACACTTTGGAAGGAGTAATTTGACAAGGAAGTATTCAATGAACGGCATGGCACTAGGAAGTTCTGAGGAACAAAGGGATCTTGGTGTGTGTGTCCATAGATCTCTGAAGGTGGAGGGGCATGTTAGTGGGGATGGTGAAAAAGGCATATGGGACACTTGCCTTTATCAATTGAGGCATAGATTACAAAAGTAGGGAGATCATGTTGGAGTTGTATAGAACCTTGGTGAGGCCACAGCTGGAGTACTGTGTGCAGTTCTGGTCACCACATTATAGGAAGGATGTGATTGCACTGGAGGGGGTGCAGAGGAGATTCACCAGGATGTTGCCTGGGATGAAACATTTAAGCTATGAAGAGAGGTTGGATAGGCTTGGGTTGTTTTCGTTGGAGCAGAGAAGACTGAGGGGCGACCTGATCGAGGTGTACAAGATTATGAGGGGCATGGACAGGGTGGATAGGGAGCAGCTGTTCCCCTTAGTTGAAGGGTCAGTCACGAGGGGACATAAGTTCAAGGTGAGGGGCAGGAGGTTTAGGGGGGATGTGAGGAAAAACGTTTTTACCCAGAGGGTGGTGATGGTCTGGAATGCGCTGCCTGAGAAAGTGATGGAGGCGGGTTGCCTCACATCCTTTAAAAAGTATCTGGATGAGCACTTGGCACGTCATAACATTGAAGGCTATGGGCCAAGTGCTGGTAAATGGGATTAGGTAGGTAGGTCAGGTGTTTCTCACGTGTTGGGGCAGACTCGATGGGCCGAATGGCCTCTTCTGCACTGTGATTCTGTTCCTAGAACAGCCCAGTTTGTAAATTTGGTTTCCACATCTGGAATACTGGCTTCAGGGAAAGTCTGTGCTGCAGCACAAATTATTCTGATGTGGTTTTGCAAACACAATTTGTTTGGTTAGTTTCCCCCTTCTCTTGTTCTTCCTACAACTCCTGAAGGCAGTGACTCATATCAATGGACTGCTTCAGGGTCTGGCAGCTCTTCAGTACATCACCTGATCAAATCCCCTTTATTAGTGAGCCAAGGCAGTGAGTGAGAGCAGGTTGATATCACAGCAAAGTTTTATTCTACCCTCGCCCAGTGTATACACACAAACGCCGTCTAGCACAATTCACCAAATAGTAATCGGGGGCTGAATTTTATGTGTCCCCAGCGGACGTGTTTCCCGTGGGGGCAGCAAGTAAAATAGGTCAGGTGCCTCCCCCACCACCTTCCTGCCCACCCCGGAACTCACCCCCATAATACGAAGGATAGGCAGGTGCCAAAATCAGCAGCTCGCCCACCATATTTAAAAAAGTCCTTGAGGGTCAATTAGGCCTGTTATCAAGCCAACTAGCCCTGATAATACACTGTCCATGCCATAAAATGTTTGACATGGGCAGCCGGATGGGAGCGGGCAGCCGGTTTTTACCCTGAGATGGTTAAAGGGTGAGAAGGAAGGGGGGAGGGGGTCACTCTTCAGAGGCTACTCTTCAGGTGCTGCTCTTTGCCGATCGCAGAGCAGCCTCCCTATGTTCAAACCCCTGCTTCCTTCCTACCCACTCCCTCTCTTAAACCCGCCCCCTTCCCCTACCCCTCCCTGCCCCTCTCCCTAACCTACCCAAACCGTCCCAGCCAAAGACCCCAGACTGAGTGAGATTGTTTCAAACATGACACCACTACTTGTCTGATTTAAACCTGAACTAAAAATTGATCTCCCCGTCCCTAATCTCCATCCTTCAGCAGTGCTCCTCTTCCTCCATTTATGGTGATCTTCTCCCCTCAAACCTTCCCCTCCTTCACTCCTTTCCCCATTATAGTCACAGTTTCTGTTGTACACACAAAGGGAGAGCAGCCTCAGTACTGGCTGAGTTCCCTGTCTAGCCTTTGGATCATGTTGATCTGGAAAGGAGAGCTTTATTATGTTGCAGTAATACATTTCTGTCCCATTAGCCCAGCTCCCTGGTCTGGCTTTCTGATCACCGCTGGTCACCAGATGCCTGGTCTTGAACCCTACTGTATTATCCCACAGGTCCTCTTGCCTCACTCCTCAGCTGCCCGGTCTAGCTTTGACTCATTAATTGACTCCTATAGGCTTATTGCTATCTTACATTTTATAGTTTCCATCTGCTTTCAGCATTTTGCACGGTCTCCAAATCTGGTGTCATGGCGATCCCTGATCACATGTGGCCTGGAGCCTTTGCTGCTTTCTCTCGTTCAGAGGATAAACTCCAGATGTGTTTCCTGGCTATCTGGTGTGAATTCCAGATGTTCTTTGGCTTCCGACTGCTTGGCCAAAGTAAAAAGACATTCAGGGGTAAAGCTTTAGATGTAAACTGCTTTGAGATTTACCATTCCCCCTGGCATGGTAAACTTCTACCCTTCCTGCCCCACTTTGCGTGCTCCCTCTGTTAACCTTCTCCTCAACACTAGAAACATTTTGCCCTCAAGTCCTTGTCACAAATTAATTTTCTTATTTCATTCTTGAGTTCCAGTCAAGGTTAACATTTATTGCTCATCTTCAATTGCCCTGGAAACTGAGTGGCACGCTAGACCATTCGAGAGGGTAGTTATGTCTCAACCATGTTGGTGTGCTTCTACAGTCACATATAGACTACACAGCAGGATTCCTTTCTGAAAGATGTCATATCTGATCGATTGAGCTTCAGTGAATGACAACCTAACAGGGTCATGGTCTCTTTTACTGACACTGAATAATACGGCGCATTTTGGTGGGTGGGACTCGTACCCGGAAGGGGGTGGATTGCCAACTCTCGCCCCTGCCAGCGCTGGATGCTGTATAAAACAGCAATATGCTAATTAGTGGTTGCAGGGCAGGTTTTAAGCTCATGATATTCTCATTTGTCCGCTCAATCCGAATTGGAGAGCGAGTTGCCCGGTGGCTGTAATCTTTGGCTGTGATGCAGGAAGAGGTCAGGGCCACTCATTTAAAGGGCCACCTGGCATGAGGCAGTGTCTAGTGACCCTGTGATTTTGTAATGTTCAAAACCACAAGGAGCTGTTTGTTTTCTGAAAGATTATCAGGCATTGTTTGAGGTAAATGTTATTATTCTGAAAAGTGTGTTAAATTCTGCAGAGGTGTTGAGTTAATTGTTGTTGCCAGTGAACACAGGTGGCCATTCAATCTGATCAGGCACATGATGGTAAGATCTGAAAATTGAGCAGCTGCCTAGTTCTAGCCTGTTTTCCTCCATAGGTGCTGAGGCGAGGGGAGAGACAGAGAAGAAGAGCCAGAACCGGCCCGTGTTTGGATACTGGCTCCCTCCGCGCCTTCCTCCAGGCTGTGTCCACCAGGCGTGAGATCCTGATGCCAACTGACAGGAAGAGGAGACCTCCCTCAATAACCCAGCCTGCCTGAATGGAGGTGATCACAGAGGCTAAATGACCACTCGAGTACTCACTATGTATATTAGTACTGTATATTGTATTAGTATATGTATATTGGTACTCACTATGTATATTAGTACTGTATATTGTATTAGTATATGTATATTGGTACTCACTATGTATATTAGTACTGTATATTGTATTAGTATATGTATATTGGTACTCACTATGTATATTAGTACTGTATATTGTATTAGTATATGTATATTGGTACTCACTATGTATATTAGTACTGTATATTGTATTAGTATATGTATATTGGTACTCACTATGTATATTAGTACTGTATATTGTATTAGTATATGTATATTGGTACTCACTATGTATATTAGTACTGTATATTGTATTAGTATATGTATATTGGTACTCACTATGTATATTAGTACTGTATATTGTATTAGTATATGTATATTGGTACTCACTATGTATATTAGTTTGCAAGAGAGGTACAGGGAAGGCTCAAAAATGTTGGAACCTCATGAATTCCACTGAGGTCCAGTGTCACTGTTCATGGCCGCAATTCCTCTATGGAGGTATCATTGTAGTTCTGTAGTGGGGGAGGGCCTTAGACGTGAGGGGAAGGTATGCAGCGTATTGGCTGCCAACCATTGCATAGACCCATGCGTTTCTCTTGGAGCTTGGACGTGTGCTGAAATTAAGTTATCTGAGAGTAATCATCATGGTTAATGTGACACCTCATTTCAGGAAAAGCAGGCCCACAGTTCGCAGGAGAGAAACAGGACTGGTGGTGGAGTGCCCGAGCTGGCAATCCTCACGCTGCTGGGAGAGGGGCTTCTGCTGCTGCCCTCCGCGGAATGGAGCCACTCCATTGGCAGAGGCAAAATTGGAGGAAGGTCTGGGGCTGGTGAGATTGCCCAGGGCTTTAACCAGATCTGGGACACAGAGTGGGAGAGGACTAGAGGGAGGGTGAATGATGCCTAGTATGCTTACATGAATAGTACATGTGTGGTTTATGCATTGAAAGGCTGGGAGGCTTCCTGGTAGAATCATTGTGAGTTTGCTGCAAGTGTGGTTTAATGGTTGGAAAGTGTCATATCTCATAATTCACATGTTGCTAATGCTAAAAACAAAAAACTACTGCGGATGCTGGAAATCCAAAACAAAAACAGAATTACCTGGAAAACTCAGCAGGTCTGGCAGCATCGGCGGAGAAGACAAGAGTCGACGTTTCGAGTCCACATGACCCTTCAACAGAACAGCTAATGCTGTTGAGCATTGTGACCTTGGACACCTGATGAAGGCTCTGAAAGGCCAATTAATGTCCTTTTTTCTGTGTGTCCTGCATGGGTGAACCTTCTCCTGCTGACTCCGCCAGCCCTGAGGGACCAGCTCTAGCCTCCAAGGAGGAAGAAGCAGCCTCAGAGGATGCAGCATCACATCCTCTCCCTGCACCAAGCACCAGTGCAGATACTGGCACCTCGGCAGGGATTAGTGCAGTGGAACGAGGGCAAGCACAATCTGATGTGGGGACTTCACATTCACGTGTGCAGCTGCTGGAGAGCTCGGTGGAAAAGGCCTTAGACAGTCGGAGGAGTGTCCGAGGTGATCCAGAGACTGAGTCCGAGTCAGATGATGGGCCTCTGGAACTGCCCATGAGGCGGAAGATGCTGGGTGTCCAGTGTAAAGTTTGTGGAGATTTGGCAGATATGCCAGAGATGTTACGTGCTCTGGCCCGGACTGTGGAGGTGCCCATCCAAGCCATGTGCACTGGTATGCACTCTGACCCGTACACCATCACCCTGGCTCAGAGCCCAGGGGCCCAGAGCTAGGGTTACAGGTGGACTGGGAGCCTGGACACTGATCCAGCTCCTAGGATCTCACGAGAAGGCAGAGAGGACCTCCCAATCCTCGTGGCAGAGGATGAACAGCAGCTGCCACCATCTGGAAACACCTCTCAGAGCACTTCTGACGGGGGTGCAGGGGAGGCAGCCTCTCCTCCACCCTTCCACCATTGGCACAGTCCTCCTCGAGTGCTGTGGCAACAGAAGCTACTCCTGTGACTCAGCAGGAGTCATCTAAAGTGGTGGGGCCCTCAAGGCCTCAGCAGCACAGAGGACGCCTGCCAAAGTTACCCAGGGCAAGAGGACAAGTTGATTAACAGACTCTCTCCAGCGCAGCAGCAACAAGCAAAGGGGATGTGCCCTACCGGAGCACATGGAAAAAAATTGAGAAAACTCCACACTAGGGACAAAGTGGGTCAGATGGGTGTGTTTTATAGATGTGATCATTAGATGTGCCATAGCCAAGATGTTAATAAACCTTCAATTCACTATCCCTCATGCAGAGGTTCAGTTTATCTGTAAACGTTCTAGGAATTTTATTGGGAAAAGATTCCTGAATTTCCAGTAGTGAATGGTGGTCAAGATACAACAACACCTAAGGAATGGAGATGGTGAGTGAGCCGACAGGACCTTCTCATTGAGCTCACAGTCTAGATGAAATGACATTGAGACGGCCACTGGTATTAGGTGACCACAAAAGTGGTTGGAAGCCATTTCCCCTGTCAGCATCTCACAGAGAGTGGTCACTGTGGCTCTGGAGAGCCTGAGTCTCCTTCAACACTGTGTATCTAACATCTGAAGGTAGCTCATTCTCTGTCTATGTACTTGGTTAACAGTATAAGTCCTTATGCGCTTCAGTTGCTGCAGCATTATGCCTCCATCAGCTTCTTGCTCCAGCACAGGTCTACTGCCCTCATGCACCACCAGTGCATCCTGAACCTTACCATCTGGTATTCTTCCTCTTCCTCTCATCTCTTCCTTATCTTCTCCTCCTCACCAGAGGATATGTCTCCCACGGAGACCTTTATCCCCATGTTTCACTACCAAACAGGCTGTGGTACAGGGGAGGGCATAAATGCACCTTTCTGCAGGATAAATGATGCCTCAAAGCAGCTTTTAATAACAAATACCGACAGCACTCGCATCACCCTGAACTGCTGAGGTCAAAGTAAGGACCCAGCTGGTGAGTTCTAATCCGCCCCTACACCCTTTTAGTGAAGAAACGAGATTCCCACGTGGCATGATTCAGACTCTCTAAGCATTTTATTGCTCCCAGCATGTGCTATTCCTGTCAATTTAGACATTAACAAGCTTAACTAAGCAATTAAATTGAATTTGAATAAGGTGAGTGGGCTCCCGACTTCTAAGCCCCACCGATCTACCATATTATCACCTTCGGGTACGATGACATCGGGAATGCAACCTGATGTCATTGCGCCTAATAATACATCAGTGCAGGCACAGTACAGGCCTGTTTTCGCTGAGCATCATTCAGCCCCAAATTTTGTCCCAGATTTTTTGAACTGAATTCAAATTCTCAAGTTGCCAGAGCAGGATTTGAACTCACGCTGTCTGGATGATTAGTCCATGCCTCTGGATCGTAACTACATAACCACTGGTGCACAAGATTGGTGGTCTTGAGTTCTGCTGCTTCTGAGCCCTATAGGCCTGCAAAATATTAAACATTTTAATCGGGATTTATTTTACATTTAATAAAACACATCAAATGAAATTTGAAGTAAATTCAAATTAAAATATATAATGTTCATTCTTTCTTTAATGTGGTCATAAATTTAAATGCATTCAGGCTTTGCCCCATGTTGCCTGCTACTGGAAGAAATAAGTGCTTGTGACTCTGGCACTAATTTAACGATACCTACTCACCCACTGCCTTGCTGGAAAATCTAAGTTCCTGCCGACTGTATGGTTGCCCCAACCTGCTACCTGTTCTGGAAAATGCCATATGCCCTTTGCTGCCATTATGTTGCTCCCGGTCTTGGGTTTGGTGCACGGCTGCTGGTTAGAGCCCCTTGTGGCTCTGAGCACATTTTGTCATTCCTGCACGAGCACTTGTGCTCCTTTCCTGGAGAGAATGCTGTTGTGTCAGGTTTCACTGTTTACGTGTACTACTCAGTATTGCTCAGTGTTACAAGATAGGATAAGCAAATGTTAGAAAATGAGTTTCTGGATTAAAAACATCCTCAGACATAATTTTCATAATAATGAGCATTCAAAGAGCATATGAATTTGAAAAAAAAATGACCACAGAACATTGATATCAAACACCAGAAATGTCCTCCCGGCTTTTCATGTGTTAATTTATCCATAGCAACAGCTTGTACATTGAAGAGGGTGGAGCTAGGCTGTACTGGCACAGAAAGACTTTTGCGTCCACACTTTCACTGATAAAAATAACTTTTCTTAGAATCTCTAACCTGTACACTGTGCAGGTTGGCTCACAGATCAGAGACTCTCAGCCTTGAATTCTGAGTCATTTGGTTTGCAATGGCAATTAAATCATGATTGGGATGGGGAAACAGGGAAAAGTTTAGGTGCTTGAATTCTACCAGAAAAGGTTCGTTCTCTCATTGTAAGTAATTGTATTGGCATTGCAATTTGCATTGTGATCTAATGCAGCAATTGTGCATAGTGATGATCTAATGCTGTATCTATGCATTGTGATAATCATCTAAATGTAATTATCAGCTGTGATAATCTGATAAAGTAACCAATTTGCTGCTACAATTATCAATAATGTGACCGGCAATGTGATAGCTGTGATTATTCAATCCAATTAAAAAGTATCTAATTTTGATTTTTCTAACACTAACTTATCTAATTCTTAACAATTCACTGTAATAATCATCTAGTAACAACTACTAGCTTCAATAAATTTAATAAAGTAGCTTGCGTAATTTGTGATTCAAGTTTAATAATGGTTTGATATTAACTAATACTGTAACTAATCATTGTAACAATCTAATAGAGTAACGACTTGATTTTAGAAGTTAGCAAAATTACCTTCAAAAGGTATGGTGCTAGAAAGAAAATAATAGGTATATTTAGGATAGCTGGAACCTTTGTCTTAATAAACATTAACTGCTTGTTTTTCACCATTCTGTCTAGTTGGCTGTAGCTAACAGTGTGTGATAATTAACAAGCCAAGAAGATAGTCAGACTGGGAGGAGTTACAGCTGTAGTGAAAGGGTTGTGAGTATGATTATCATGCCATGACTTCAATTGTTTCCCATTTGTCACTGGATGATGTATATAATGAATTAAGAGGACAGCTTTCTCTCAGAGATGTGTTTCTTTTCTTCACCAAAATGATGTCCATTAAAATTACTTACTGTGTTGGCTCACCCTTAATTATGTGTTTGGATCAGCAAGTGAAGAGCAATTAAATAAATTGTATGATTTAAGCTTTGATACACTGCGCTCCATTAATAGTTACTTATTTCTAATTCTATTGAACAAGACTATCTACATTTTGCAGCCACTTATTCTATTTTGTATAAAAACCAGTTCGAAGCCACAAGACCAATACAGTTGAGGAAACAAACAAAATAATAAGCAAAGGTGATGGTAAAGATCAGAGATCTCGACACAGCTGAACCATATTCTGTTCATTGTGTTACAATATGTTAATTTCTCAAGTGCAAATTCTAATTTTAATATAAAGTCCTGAAGATGCAACATTGGAAAGGTAGCAATGAGCAGTCAGATCTTTAAATGAGCACTGCATCCACAGTGACCGGCAATGGCCAACAAGCAACAACAGTGAGATTTTCAGCATCCCATTAAGATACTGATTGGTGAAAGCTAACTATCAAACTGTGGCATAGCTCCCAGTTCAATGTCAAACACTGCAGCTTTTATCCATTGTTAATGCTGCAAGAAATTTAAGATTAGCTACAACAGTAGCACATCATCAAAAGGGTCACAGGACAGATTTCAATGATTATATTTGATGTGATAGCAATTTGTTATCTCATCAAATATAATCATTTCAATCCGTCCTGTGATCCTTTTGATGATGTGCTACTGTTGTAACTAACCTTAGATTTATTGCAGCATTACTAAGTTTTGTTAAGGTTTTTAAGCCCATTGTATACCTGTTAATGGTGCTAATATGAATACAATTCCACAGAGGCAATGAGTGAGGGCTATCATATAAAGATAATATCTGATGCCACAGCATTAAGTCAGCAGCCTTGTATGGCCAGAAGGAAAAGGAAAGGGCTAATACTCAACAATTGAAGAGGGAGGACTATTTAAGTGTGATGCCAGTAAGAATGATATTTGACTATGCAACCTAAGAAAAGGTGAATTACGGGCTATTTTTCTCAATTTATAAAACCGAAATCCTAACAGTTTAAAGGTACCATATTCTATCTCAGGTAATGCTAAAGATTTTCAATAAACAAAAAGTACTAACTTCTGTAATGTTATTGTCAAGGAATAATAGATTTCATGAGTTAAAGCCCTTAGTAGCAGGAATGCCTAGCGGGAATGCAGATGCAGAGATCAGTTGACCTGTGCACCCAAATACCTGACATACACTCCTGCTCTGGATCAAAAGTACCAATTCATTAAACCTACCCCAACATCACCAAAGCAACATTAGTTTTGAACAAAAGTAAAACACCAGGGATGTTGGAAATCTGAAATAAAAACAGATAATGCAAGCTATTTTTAACTGAGAATAAATTTTACTATTTAGTCATCATGGTGCAAAGCTTCATGTTCCAGGAGGCTATAGGAGTAGAATAAAAATGTTACTTCTGGTACCTTTTGCTCCCACAGACAATGACGGAATCATTGGCATCTACTAGTCAGTCGGAAGGAGTTCATACTTTAGAGTACGAATTCTTCAATGTAAGGCCCACTCCTCCGGACCCTTGGATCACTCCAGTGTTCACTGTGGCAGCCAGAGCCCGTGTAATTGTGACATTCTGTTTCTTCGCCATGTCCATGTTCAGCAACACAGCCGTTCTGCTCAGTGTCATCAAGAAAAGAAGAAATTCGCACATCAGGATTCTAATCTTGAGCCTCACCATCGCTGACCTAACAGTGACTGTTTTGGTGATGCCACTGGACACAGTCTGGAATATTACCATCCAGTGGTATGCAGGTGACATGGCATGCAAAGCCCTGAACTTCCTGAAGTTATTTGCCATGTATGCATCAGCACTTGTCCTGGTAGTGATCAGTTTGGATCGTCATTCAGCTATCTTGAACCCATTCAGCTTTATCAGTGCCAGCCACAGGAATAAATTAATGCTTTCCATAGCATGGATTGCAAGCGTGCTCCTAGCTGCTCCTCAGGTATGCTATCTAGGGGATACACTGCAGTGTACGGTGAGAAGCTTTTAACATTATTACAGCCATATTCAAGCTGCATGCTCATCCTCTTACGTACTACAGCTCGTCTTACATACTACAGCTCATACCCATGCTATCACTTACTCCAGCAACATCCACTCTGCACAGACAATTAATGTCAAGAGCAGCATTTACAAAGAATAACAACCCTTCCCATTTCTCAGCTCTTCATTTTTCAGGTTCGGCATGTCCATGGCATGAACTTCACCCAGTGCGTGACATATGGGAGCTTCACTGAACACTGGCACGAAACCTTCTACAACATGTTCACCTTCATCACCCTGTATGTCACACCTCTCACTGTCATGGTCATCTGTTACAGCAGGATTCTGTGGGAAATCAGAAAGCAGATGAAAGGAAATAGAGGTGAGGTTTGAGTGTGTGCTCCATGGCCGTGCAGCTTTCTGTCCTCTCTGATTGTGTTTTATAACTTTAGTGCTACAGGCATCCAATTCTATGGATGAGGGGCAATTTAAGGGGAGTGCACCAACAATTTCTGAATATGTGCCCATGGCATGCAAAGCTTTAACCTCAAGCACACCTCCATTAACCGTGTCCTTGTATGTTGCTTTCTTAGGTGCCAGCCATAGACTAGCTAGCAGCACTGTTGTCTCTGGGTCAGGTTGTGGGTTCAAGTCCCAGTGCAGGACCTGATTACAAAAATCTAGGCTGATACTCCAGGCCGTGCTGACTTTCAGGTGAGGTGTTAAACTAAGGCCCCCTGAAGAAGACATAAAAGGACCCCTGGCATTATTTCAAACAAAAGCGGGTGGGGGGGGGCGGTGTTTTCTCTGCTGTCCTGGCCAACACTTATTCGTCAATCAATATCTCAAAAAACTGGTCATTATCCCGTTGCTATTTGTGAGAGCTTGTTGTCATAGAATCAGAGTTATGCAGCACAGAAACAGGCCCTTTGACCCATTGCCGAATTTTGTGTGCAAAATTGTTTTTCTTTTCTTTATTCATTCATGGGATGTGGGTGTCGCTGACAAAGCCAACATTTGTGGCCAATCCCTATCTGCCCTTGAACTAAACATTTCAGAGGACAGTTAAGAATCAACCACATTGCTGTAGGTCTGGAATCACATGTAGGTCAGACCTGGTATGTCTACCAAGGATGGTAGATTTCCTTCCCTAAAGGACATAAGTGAACCAGATGGGTCTTTATGACAATCAATGATAGTTTCATGGTCCCCATTACTGAGACTAGCTTTATTAATTGAATTTAAGCTCCACCAGCTGCTACTTGAACCATTGCCCCCAAAGCATTAGCTAAGGTCTTTGAATTACTTGTACAGTGGCATTACCACTATGCCACCGTCTTCATGACAACAGTGACTACACTAATAAAAGTACTTCATTGGCATCCTGAAGTTGCAAATCTTTCTTTTTCTATTATATGTTGATTATCTGCTTGTCTCAAGCTGTATTTTCTATACTATGGGGCAGAGAATGCAGTCCTGGTAAAAAGCCATTAGGCCCATTGCTCCTCAGGGCTGCGTGCACCAACACCTAAATCAGCTGATCTCATAGACCGATGGATAGTAAGCTCATTTAAATATCTCTATACTGCTTCCAGCAGATAGAAAGCTAGGAGCACCATGGGAGTCAGAGGCCAGTGTTTTGGGTGCCAGAGGCAGTGATAAGATGCTGAATGCTCTTGAGATGCCATCACTGTCTGTTATTCTACTGTAACAGGGCCACCAGGGCTCTTTCATGAATTGACTGTCAGGCACCAACTGAAAGAAGGATCAGTGAGAAAGAATGGTCCTTTAATAAGGAAATATAAAACTGTTCACGCAGATTGGGTGAAAGGCCAGTATTTAATGCACTGTAATTGCTCAGGAAATCAGTGGGTTAACATTAATTATAGTGTATGACCTCATTGCAACTGTTATCAGTTTGTATGGCTCAGGCACTTACAGTGAGATTTATTTTGCAGCAAGAACACAAAACGATTACATAACGAGGGCACGAATGAAAACTCTTAAACTGACCATCATCATTGTTGCATCCTTCATCATCTGCTGGACACCATATTACCTCCTCGGACTGTGGTACTGGTTCAAGCCAGACATACTGAAGAATGTGCCAGAATACGTCAATCACGTACTGTTTTTATTTGCCTTGCTGCATACCTGCTCAGATCCTCTTATATATGGATTCTACACGCCTTCCTTCAGAAAGGATATCATGACATGTTGGAGAGGGACAGGAACGGAGGTCACAGGGCATGAAGTGAGACAAGGTGGAAAGCCAGCCACTGTCACATCTCTACGAGGTGATATAAATGGCAAGGTTCTTAATCACATTCAGATGGTGTCTGTTGTCCCCAGTAGAATGGCACAGTCTGCCTTTTAAATGAAGCCTTAATTAAGTTACATTATTTGGTTGTGGGCTCAAGTTCCTCTCTAGGATTTGGGCACATCACTTAGGCTAATATTTTCATGCTGTATTGTTGGAAAAATTGTCCTTCAAATGAGGCTCCCTCTCTCTGTGCGAGTGGCTCTCTCTGTGCGAGTGGCTCTCTCGGCGCGAGTGGCTCTCTCGGCGCGAGTGGCTCTCTCTGCGAGAGTGGCTCTCTCTGCGAGAGTGGTTCAGTGGGCATTGCAGATGACATGGCACAATTCAAGAAAGAGAAAGGAGCTTTGCTGATGTTCTGAGCAGCTTTCCTCCCTCAACCAACACTACCAAGAGAGATAAACTGATCAGCGCTATGCTTGCTGTTTGTGGAATGGCTGCCATGTTTGTCTCCATAACAACAGTTAGTGCACCTCCTTGTTTGTGAAGCACTTTGGATTTTAAGAGAGCAGTCATTAAGCACTGTATAAATGCAAGATTTTCATTTAATGAAGCTGTATTTGTGTGAACTGTTGAAATTGTGTTTCTGAAGTACAAGAAATCAAGTTACCATCTACAATGGTGTCTTGTATCAGTAACATATATACCCGGGTAAAAATCGAATTTTTGAGACATATCTTTTAGGCAAAAGTTAAGGGCTCAGCTTTAATATGAGTAATATTTTCAAGGGATTTACATGTGTGCTTGATTTGGGCCCATTCTGCACATGGATTGGCTATCCAGGTGGCCTGTTGCTATGACACAGATGGGCATACACTGGCAAGGACCAATCTGCTGCAGTCGGTCAAGTTGTGCTGTTTAATTCCGGGCCCTGGTGCAATAGGCTGAGATCAGCAGAATGAGTTGTGCCTCCTCAGGTGGTGGCAGGGGGCAGGGGGAACTGTGATTTGGGCTGTCTGCGACGGCAATGTTAGCGGAGCATTTGTTCAAGCAGCTCCTGTTGGACAAGCAGGTGGACAGCAGGGCTTTCCTGGGCATTATCTCCTACTTGCTGCTTTTTTTTTTGCTGAGATGGGGGGAAGACCATCGCACTTGACATTCATTCAATGGCATTACCACCACTGAATCCCCCATCTATCAACATCCTGGGGGTTATCATTGACCAGAAACTGAACTGGATGAGCATATAAATACTGTGGCTACAAGAGCAGGTCAGAAGCTGGGAATCCTGCAGCGAGTAACCCACCTCCTGACTCTCCAAAACCTAGCCACAATCTACAAGGCACAAGTCAGAGGTGTGATGGTATACTCTCCACCCTGCCTGGATGAGTGTAGCTCCAACAATACTCAAGAAGATTGACACCATCCAGGCCAAAGCAGCTCGCTTGATTGGCACCCAATCCATGAACATTCACTCTCTCCACCACCGACGCACAGTAGCAGCAGTGTGTGCACCATCTACAAGATGCACTGCAGAAACTCGCCAAGGCTCTTTAGACAGTACCTTCCAAACCCACGACCGCTATCAGCTAGAAGGACAAGAGCAACAGACACATGGGAACACCAACACCTGAAAGTTCCCCTCCAAGCCACTCACCATCCTGACTTGGAAATATATCGCCGTTCCTTCACTGTCGCTGGGTCAAAATCCTGGAACTCCCTCCGTAACAGCACTGTGGGTGTACCTACACCACGTGGACTGCAGCGGTTCAAGAAGGCAGCTCACCACCACCTTTTCAAGAGCAATTAGGGATGGGCAATAAATACTGGCCCAGCCAGCAAAGCCCACATCCCTTCAATGAATAAAAAAAAATGGGGAGGGGAGGGGAATAGGGAAGCCGATCAGTTTTGAGCCAAAGCTAAAGTCATCTTTTACGAGGTCTATGAAAAGTTACAAAATTTTAAACTAAATATGATTGGTTGACTTTTCCACAAGATCGACTTTTCCAGGGTATATATGGTGCATGTTGCAGGCTAATGTTGAATGAAAACTCTTTGCATTAATAATATGTCACCTTGATATCGAAAATTGCTATTTTGTGGAAGATAATTTTCATGCATATGACCCATCATTTAAATAATAATCAATGTCAACTTTCTCAGAAATAAAAACAAATTCATGCATAATAACCTTTCCATGAATAATGCACATTTTTAAAATCAGAAGTTGATCCCTTTACTGTATCCAGCAAAGGAAATGGGAGCTGTGTCACAATGCTATCTCCCAGCACAAGATTTAGTTACATTTGTGATGGGAAAGAAGGCTGTGACACACCTGCAGAGCCCATGCTGCATCTAACATTAAATATATTGCATTGTAAACATTCTCCACGGGATGACCAACAAAAACAAATAGCATTCATGTAGCACCTCTAATATGGTAAAACATCCCAAGGCACTTCACAGGAACAGTCTCAGGACAAAATTTGATGCCAAGGCACATAAGGAGATATAAGGTTTCACGGAGCATCTTAAAGGAAGGAAGAAGGGTGGAGAGGCAGAGAGGTTTAGGGAGGGAATTCCAGAGCTTAGGGCCTTGGCGGCTGGAGGCACGGCCACCAATAATGATATACAAGAGACCAGAAGTAAAGAACAGATATATTAGAGGATTGTAGGGCTGGAAGAGGTTCGAAACATAGGGAGGGGTGATTTGAAACCAAGGATGAGAATTTTAAAATTGAGGCATTGTTTAATCAAAAGCCAATGTGGGTCAGTGAGCACAAAGGTGAATGGGACTTGATGCGAGTTTGGATGCAGACAGCAAAGTTTTGGACGAGCTTTAAGTTTAGGGAGGGTGGAAGATAGAGGGCTGGACAGGAGTGTGCTGGAATAGTCAAATCCAGAGGTAACAAAGGTATGGTTGAGGGCTTCAGCAGAAAATAAACTGAGGCAGGGACATAAGGAGATGTAATGGAGGTGGAAATAAGCTGTCTTAGTGATGATGGGAGTAAGTGGTCAGAAGCTTATCCTAGGCTTAAATATAAAACAAGCATGCACGGATCCCTAACACATTGTATGTATACATATAGATTTATTTGCTCATATAGTCACATATTCTCACAGATATTTCACTCACTCATTCATCCATCCATCCACTCTCACCGTAGATCTAAACTTATTTTCATCTTAAGAAATTTTGGCTGATATGGTTCAGCTCTGTCAATATTGCAGAGGGGGCCTCAGACACAGGCTTCTTTGCAAAGGTGTTAATGCCCATTTCAAGCATCAACTCTGGAGGCCTTTTCTTTGGCTGCTCAGCTCGTAATGAGCCTGAGCTTCTTCCCACCATATCGGAGGGTCAGGCGTCGATTTAACAACCAAAATGTGGGTGTGGTGTCATCCAATCTTTAGGCCAAAGTGCCAAGTTTCTTTACTTTAGCCAACCATAGTTCAACTGGTTTTATCCTCTCAAGTGAATAATATCATAGGCATAGCTTTGTTACTGATAGTATATTTGGTTTATTCCTTACTGTAAGATGAAAAGATTAAACACATCAATATAATGAAACAGTTATTTTACTGAGTGAGCAATTGGTGAAAACACATAAGAACATAGATTAACTCGAAGATAACACTGAGTAATATTAACAGTATGAGTTATAGTGAAATGCAGGTAGACTTGATACCATTTAGCACTAACTTCAGATACTCACCTGTGCCTGAACCTCGTGCTCATTATAAAACCAGCAGAAGTTAACCCCTTAATACATAAATGGCTTTTGCAGTGATATGGTTGCTGACTTGTTAGTGCCAACTTCCAGTACTGGTGTCATGGCCCTCTTCATGTTGCTAACGAATGGTGCAACTCGGCAAACTTTGCACTGCTCTCCAAGCGGGTATTGAAACTCCAGAACAGTGTGGAATGCAAATGGCATCTGTGGTTGCTGCTCCCTCTGTGAAAAAGTAGGAAGTAAATCATGTGGAGATGAATGGGATTATATGGGAAAATGTGATGGAACCTGGAATGTGGACATGAGAACCCACTGGATACAAGAGCTAAGCACCAGAATCTCATAGGAATCTTCAGGCCAGGAAATAGTACACACGGCCCCTTTCACTCATTGCGGCTGGGAGCTTCTGTGCAGTATCAGCCAGTCTGAAAACCTTACTGAAAACATGAAATAAAAACAGAAGATGTTGGAAATATACAACAGGTTGGGCAAATGACTGTAAAGAAAGAAGATGGTTTAACATTTCACATGTAGATGCTTCATCAGAACTGCTCTGACTAAGTGTTTACACCTTGTTATGAGCATGATGAGGAGGGATAAAAATTGACTCCCCTAATTTACCACTCCAAGTCTGCTGTAGCAGGAGTTTGATGTGCATTTGCCAATACCACAGGAGTCCCACAGTGCACACCTGCAGAGTATAAAGAATTAATTTAGACAGGTTTTCTCAATCTAGGTCAAAGAACGAGATAAGTTTATTGAAACTACTTCCCGAATTTAAAAAAACTAGGTAAATCACGACTACCAATCATACACACACACTAATACAGATGGTAGAATCAGAGGATAGACTTAAAGATATTTTATAGTTTGTGAAGAGTATAAACAAAGGAATATGTGGTTACTTGTCTTTTGGCTGGTCTTGATGCTGTAATTTCATTTTACAGCCATTTTGTTCAGTTGTCTCCCTGGGCCCAGTTGTATGGAGCAGATTTCCACGTTTTATTCCCAAATGAGAGTGTGAGAGTGAGAGAGAGAGAGAGATAGCTCTTCCAGCCTTTCAGTATCTCCTTCCAATCTCTCCTCTGACTTGGTAAAAAATAAAGTTCTTAAAAAGCCTTGCTGGCTATATATTCTGGAGGATTTTGATTACCATGTCTGAAGTTATTGTGTTGTAGAACACATAATTACATTTTTGATGCCTCATCTCAGAAACCTTTGAAGAGTAATAGTGTAAAATCCAACAGGAAATGGGGTTTTTCATGCTCCGTTTCATCAGGTCTATGCCAGTT
Source organism: Cetorhinus maximus (assembly GCF_964194155.1). Taxonomy (NCBI): domain Eukaryota; kingdom Metazoa; phylum Chordata; class Chondrichthyes; order Lamniformes; family Cetorhinidae; genus Cetorhinus; species Cetorhinus maximus. The sequence goes on along the minus strand of NC_135904.1, from coordinate 1,717,381 downwards.
CTTTGTAGCGCAATCCAATAAGTCCCATTCCCCTGCTTTATCCCCGTGATCCTGCAAATTTATTTCCCTCAAGTGCCCATCCAATTTTCTTTATCAATCATTGATCACCTCCGCTTCCAGCACCCTCGTAGGCAGTGAGTTCCAGATCATTACCACTCACTGCACGAGTAAGTTCTTCCCCTCCTCTTCTCCGATGATGCATAGTTCCATCGTTTTCTGGTTTAATTCTGGATTTCCAAAATTTGCAGTTATTTTTTAAATCTCTGCAGAAGGTTTGTCAGGGAACTTGCAAAGGCAAAATAATTGCCATGAAACTTTTGCATCAAGGTGTTCTCAATTCAACTTGAATTTTCATTTGGACTGTAATAAGAAGCAGTATCAATACTGGACTTGTGCATTCCTCCATATAAACATGATAAATCTGCCATGCAAGGCTTCTAAACTCAGGAGCAAGTCCAGCGTCTGTAAGTGTGCAATGCATTGTCACTTGAAGCAAAAGTAATTTTTTTTTATGCATGGTCATAGGATGGCTTAAATAAAATGGTGCAATATAATTTCTCCATGTCACTGCTATTAACTACAGCAAAGTGCCACCATATTACTAGATTTCCCACTGCCACACTCTCCAGTCAAACGTTCAGGGCTAAGTTGCAAATAAGAGCAACTCATTAAACTAATAAATAACACGTATTCCGAAACATTTTTATTTACAGGAATACATTATAAAATATTCAGAAAGAGAAGATGCTAATCAAAAACTATGCCCCCACATAACTACCAACAGGTGTGAGCGTTGCTGGCTAGGCCAGCTTTCATTGCCCATACCTAATTACCCTGAAGAAGGTGGTGGTGAGGTGTCTTCTTGAACCATTGTAGTCCATATGTTATAGAAACACCCACAGTGCTATTGGCAAGGGAGTTACAGGATTTTTGACCCAGTAATAGTGAAGGAACAACGATATATTTACAAGGCAGGATGGTGTGTGGCTTGGAGGGGAACTTGCAGCTGGTTGTGTTCCCATCTGTCTGCTGCCCTTGTCCTTCTTGGTGGTAGAGGTCATAAGTTTGGAGGGTGCTGTTGAAGGAGCCTTAGTGAGTTGCTACGATGCATCTTGTCGATGTATTGCTGCCACTGTGTGTCAGTTGTGGACCTAGTGAATGTTTCAGGTGGTGGATGGGGTTCCAGTCAGGTGGGCTGTTTTGTCCTGGACTGTGAAATCGTCAGCAAACATCCCCATATCTGACCTTATGATGAAGGAAAGTCATTGATGAAGCAGCTAAAGATGGTTGGGCCTGGGATACTATACCCTAAAAACACCAAGCAACTTCAGATTACTGTTAGCAGAAGCAGTCATACTAAATAATTAACATTTGGTACAGTTAGTATTCCACATATATATATATATATATATATATATACACACACACACACACAATATCAAAGAGTAAAAATATTCCCTGTGGTTATGGATTGTAGGTGAGATGTTAACCATGAGGCACTGTCTGCCCTCTCAAGTGGATGTAAAAGATCAAAAAAAAGACAGGAGCATTCTCCTCCAGCGCCCTTCCACTTCCCTCAACCAACATGATTAAAACTGATTGTCATTATCACACAGTTGTTTGAGGAAGCTTGCTGTGTCCAAATTTATTGCTGTTTTTCCTACATTACAAAAGTGACTACACTTCAAACATATTTTATCTGTTATAAAGCACAGATGTCCTGAGATTGTGAAAGATGCTGTATGAATCCAGATTCTTTCTTCTTAATTCTTATCTAGAATAAAAACTAGCAAATACTATTTATGACATGGGTCAAAATACAACATAAACAATAAAAAAAAACAAATAGATTTTAGTTTGAGTTTTGAGGTCCAAACAAAAATTTCTTTCACTTTGAGAGTTGAGGTGCTGGATCTCATGGTAATCTTCCAGATGAGAATATTAATCAGATGTTGCTATAAAAATCAGGAGCTCTCATTCTGATCGATCATTCAGTTTCCTTGATGTGGAACTTATTGTTTAAGCCTTTTCACTGCTTCCTTCCATAAACAGATCCTTTCACAAAATCATAGTGGGTTTCTTCACATAGCCACCGCACTGCACCCTCCCCAACGTCACCACTCCCCCAACCACCCCATCCTTCCTCTCCAAACTACCGCCCTTTAGAAGACAGGATTTCTAGATTGTATTAGAAAGTTAAGCTTTGATCAAAGCTTATGGAAGACTGGATCTCTGACCACTTTGTAACTCTTTGTGGAAGTTTCTGACCTGGCTTAGATTTACACTCCAATCACGGCTTAGGGTCAAGTTTGGCCTTTCGTTCCAGGTGTGTATCCTTCTCTGGCACTGGGTTCATTACAGTTTACTGAAGGTTTATGTCAGTTTTACAGGATGACAGAAAGAGGATACATTGTGTTTTTTTTCCAGTGGTTGATTAGAAAGGTGACGAAGATGTGAATGTTTGAAAGAGCCAAGAAGGATGCCCCAAGGCTGCTAGAAAAGCTGGTTAATTCTGATTTATAAGTGAATAAACAGTGCAGAATTTGCTTTAAGCTTCACAACTTCATGAAATTATCTTTAAATTATAATGGACCAATTATATAAAGTGCATTTACATTGAGCTATGACTGTAATCAAAGGTATAATGATATTGATTGCTGTTGTTGACGTGCAAAAAGGAGACAGCATCTGGAGGGCTGAGAATGACCTCATCAGACAGAGAAATAGGCAGTGCTGTAGTGTAGTAAAGGAGCCAGCTATCCAACCGAGTACTGGCTAAAGAAGAATCTCTTCCATGAATCCTGCTCCTCCTTATATCCCCTGTTGCAGCAGAACTTCCAGCCATCCAGATGCACAAGAGACACAGACACAACCTCCCGAGGAGGATGACAGTAAGCTATTGGAGGTAGGGGAATTCAGCAATAAAGCTGAAATTGCTCTCGATCCTTGAAAGCAGTCAAGCTAAATCTAACGGGTTTGTTTTTGTTAAAACTGCAGGCAAAGGAACATCATATGAATGTTACCAATTACTATGAGAGCACAACGTGATTTCTAATCCAGTCTTAGAATCTGCACTATTCAAGTCTGACAAGTTGCATTACACAGGATCCATCTGCAGTCCAGCAGTACAGGAACATTTCCTCTCTAAAGGAGTTGATAATCAATACCTCTCCCTGTAAACTCCAATCGCAGTTCTAACCAGCTCTTGTTTAAAGGAGGTAATTGACACACCACTAACCTTTGGAGCAAATGCTACATAATTATTAATGCAAAATGTCCATTTCCAAGAATGAAAACTTACTGCACTATCGAATGATAAGTCAATGAAGAATTTTCTTAACAGACAGAGGTGCAGTTTTCATCTATCTTAAGCGCACTGACTCCCACAGCTACCTTGATTACACTTATAGCTCATTTTCTCTCCAGACTCCATTCCATTCTCCTATTTTCTCTACCTCCATCACATCTGTTCTGATGATGCCGCCTTCCACTTGAATGTTACTGATATATCTTCCTTTTTCTTCAAACAAGGAATCCTCCCCATCATGGTCGACAGGGCCCTCAACCACGACCATCCCATCTTCCACACTTCTGCTTTCCCCACTTCCCCTACCTCCAATAGCTTTCGTCTCTGCCTTTTCTTCCACCCACCAGCCCCCAAATTCAATGGATCAGCTTCCATCATTTCCAGCATTTCTGGTGCAACATCACCACAAAACACATCTGCCCCTCCCCTCCCCTCTGTGTTCCAAAGGGACTATTGCCTCTGCAGTATCCCGGTCCACTCCTCAGTAACACTCAACAACCCCTCCCCTTTCCAACTCCCCATGCAAGAACAGGAGATGCAAAATATACCCTTTCATCTCCTTCCTTCCCACCATCCAGGACCCCAAACACAACTTCCAGATGAACCGGTGATTTATTTGTACTTTCAATATAGTATATTGTATCTGTTGCAGATGATGCAATCTCCTCTCCATTGGAGGAAACAAAGCTTAGGCTACTGCTTTGCTAAATACCTCCATTTAGTCTGCAAGTATGACCCTGAATTTCTGCTTGCATGCCATTTCAATTCACTCTGACACTTTGATGCCTTTACTTAAGCCTCCTACATTTTCCATTTAGCTTCATTGGAACACTTAAGGAACAGCTGCTCCTTTCAAATATCTACTTTACAGCTTTCCAGACTTAACTTCTAGTTCAGTGACTTCAGATCATAACCACTGCTTGCATAATTTTCAGACAGCAGGTGCGGATATTGTTTCTGCTGTTGCCATTTACACCTCCTCTAGCCCATCTTTAATTTCTTCACGTCCCATTACTACCCCTTTTTGCCCTGTTCCACCATCCCTTGTGTCATTTAAATCACACCTCCATTCCATCCTATCACATATTTTCCACTTTTCTTGCCTCCTCCCCGTTCCCAATCTCTGTACTTTATAATATTAAAAATAGAGAGTCATAGGGGTCTACAGCACAGAAAAAGGCCCTTCAGCCCATCAAGTCTGCACCGGTCAAACAAGTACCTAACTATTCTAATCCAATTTTACAGCACTAGGCCCATAGCCTTGTATGCCATGGCATCACAAGTGGTAGGTAAAATAGGTATAGGCATGTGCTGTAGATAGTGGTTCAGTAAGATGAGGCCATGAACATGGGGTTAAATTCAGAAGCATCTGCTTTTCAAGTTTGCCACCTCACATGCAGCACTACTGACCTATACATAAATGATGAAGTCTGAGGAGGGACAGATGTTAGGCATCAGGTTTCAACATCAGGAAGCCTGCACTGCAGGTAGGAGGCAGCAGTGGGATCCATCCTCCAGGTTTGGACTGCCAGCGCAGCAACTTACAGGCAAGTCAATCAGGGGCCTTGCTTTTGGAGGTTGAGAGTTCTGTCAGGCCCCGGTGAAGGACAAGCACATGAGACTCGCCAGCAGCAGGGTAGAATTGTCAAGGGTGGGAAATTGGAAACAGACGGAACTTCCTAATTTGAAGAGTTGCCTACATTTAAAGGGATCAGCATACAAAGGGAATGTAAATTTTCCATTGTATCACTAGGCTTTTCATTTTACCTCTTCTAACAATAACATCCTTTCATTCCACCAATTTTATTAGTTAAAAACATAAACACATTGCTTGGTGTCTTCTAGCTAGGTACAAGATTTCACCCATTCTTTTGAAATGCAAATTGCCCCCTTGACACCTACGTTTCTAAACTTCCCCATGTTTATCTAATTACCATCTCAAACCTATTTCTTTCTATATATCAAAGCCTCTAGACCAGCTGGCTTTAATCCAATTAAAACACATGCATACACACACAGGCACAGACACCACTAAACTCTATTTTAAAAAATAATTTCCAATAACATTATAGACATTAATCTCTTCATGACAATTCCTTTTGCATGCTTCACACCAGGTCCACGAGGGGAGTTAGGAACTTCTCTGGTTTTGTGTGATAACAATCATCAGAAATATCGAACTGAGGAAATCTGAAAGACCAATTTACCATGTTGCTATGTGTGACAACTATTGAAATACTTGGACCAGGCCACATTAGCCTATAAAATGAAGGAAGTTTCTCCCTTTATACAGAAGCACGTGTCTCATTGCGAGTGAAATAAAACCTGTTTGATAAATATAATAACCTTCACAATTGTTCAATGCTTTTCACAATTAAATCATTTCAGTTATTAGATAACAAATGGCACGGTATTTAGATTTGTACCAGAATCCACGAAAGTTGATTAAAATTACCTTATGATTTATGTGTCAATGGTTTTCTAATAAAAATGTTCATGGCAGTTAGAAAAAAAATTAACGTAATATTCCTATTTTCTTAAATTTCTTGAACTTTGCGTTAACTGAGGTAAACGATGTTGGTGCTCAGAACAGGACACATTCCCAATTCAGGTATCTGCAAGCTCCACCACGACACTGAGTGGCTACAGCAACTTGACAAGGGCCAACACCAAAAACAACCCACAACGACACTCGAGAACCACTTCACATGCAGCACTTGTGGCAGAACCTGCCTCCCAAGCATTAGTCTCTTCAGCCATCAGCAACCGTGCACCATATGAAGCTATCCCATCGCCAACGGATTTGATTTGCTGTATGTCCATTGCCTTACGCAGATGGAAGAATACCGCTGACACCACACCCAGATCAATTTTGACAAAGGATGACTCCCTCCCCAGTTCTTAGCATTATCCTTAGAAGATTGATTCTTTTCTGAACCCTCTCCAGCACAAAATATTTCAAATGTAGCTTTAATCAATAATTCATTTTAGGTTGTAATAAAATAACTGGAGATGTTTCATTCCAAACTTCTGTCATTTTATGACATTAAAGCTGCTACATAAGTGGCTTGATGTGCACTAATCTGTTGTTATGTTCTTCATCAATGTGTACACTATGCCTAACAATGTACATATAATATTTTCCTATAGATTTAGGTTTTTTTAATTCATTTTATCGGATGTGGGTGTTTCTGGCTAGGCCAGCATTTATTGCCCAACCCCAATTGCCCTTGAGAAGGTGATGGTGAGCTGTGAAGATAAAGGTGATCTTGAACCGCTGCAGTCCCTGTGGTGTAGGTACACCCACAGTGCTGTTGGGGAGGGAGTTTCAGGATTTTGACCAAGCGAGTGTGAAGGAACGGCGATATATTTCCAAGTCAGAATGGTGAGTGGCTCAGAGGGGAACTTGCAGGTGGTGGTGTTCCCATGTATCTGCTGCCCTTGTCCTTCTAGATGGTAGTGGTCGTGAGTTTGGAAAGTGCTGTCTCAGGAGATGGGCCATTCCTTAAGCCCATCTGATAATTTTTTTCAGATTCCTTTGAATGCACCCTTCCCTTCCCTTCATACTGGCCAAATAAATTAGTGTCATAATTACGTTGATATCATTTACAATTTGATATTATCCAAATCACTTTTGAACAGGGCTCTGAGAACTCCCCCAGGCAGATGTTTGTTGATTTGTGATCTGTGTATTTCCATTGCTAATCGAGTTTTTATTCCAAGTAGCTCAAAGAACTAGCAAAGTTAGTTAACTAAGGTTGAAGGAAGTTCAAACACAAATCACAATCAGATGAGTCGTGCAGGACTGGTTCCTCAAATCAGCAAGTAAAATGAATCGCATTATATTGTAATCTGTTTCTAATTGGATAATGTTTAACACAAAAATTCAAAGGTTCAATATCAGTGAGTAGTTTGGTGAATGCACTTCCTCCTCTAGTGAGGAACTAATCTGTCAGCTCAGGTAAATTGTCTTGATGTGGTGTAATAGAATGAAAGACTTGCATTTATGTAGTGCCTTTAACAAACACTGGATGTATAAAAGCATTTTACAACCAATTAATATTTTTGAAGTGACATCACTCTCCTAATGTGGGAAACCCAACAACTAATTTGAGCACAGCAAGTTTCCACAAATAGCTGAGTGATAATGACTTGATAATCTGTTTTGGTGATGATTGAGAGGTAAATATTGATCAGGGTACCGGGAAAAACTTCCCTGCTCTTCTACGAAATAAGATCATAACATCATAAGAATTAGGAGCAGGAGTAGGCAATTCGGCCCATCGAGCCTGCTCTGCCATTCAATAAGATCATGGCTGATCTGATTGTGGCCTGAATTCCACTTTCCTGCCTGACCCCACCCCCATAACCGTCGACTCCCTTGTAGATCAAAAATCTGTATAACTTAGCTTTGAATATATTCAATGACCTAATCTCCACTGTCTGTGGAAGAGAATTCTAAAGATGCTCAACCCGCAGGGAAGAAATTCTTCCTCATCTCCCTCTTAAATCGGAGACCCCTTATTTTTAAACTGTTCCCCTGGTTCTAGATTACCTCAAAAGGGTAACCCTCTCAGCATCTACCCTGTCAAGCCCCCTCAGAATCTTATTAAAATATAGAAGATCAATTCTCATTCTTCTATACACAAAAGGCCCAACCTGCTCAACCTTTCCTCATTAGACAACCCCTTCATCCCAGGAATCAGTCCAGTGAATCTTCTCTGAACTTCTTCTAATGCAAGTAAACCTCTCCTTAAGTAAGGAAACCAAAACTGTACACAATACTCTATGTACAGTCTCATCAATGCCATGTACAGTTGTAACAAGACTTCCCTACTTTTATGTTCTATCCTCCCTGCAATAAAGGCCAACAATCCATATGCCTTCCTAATTGATTGCTGTACCTGGATGCTAATTTTTAGTGATTCATGTGCAAAGATACCTAGATCCCTCAACTGCAGCATTCTGCAATCTCTATCCATGTAAATAATATTCTGCTTTTCAATTCTTCCTGCCAAAGTAGAAACCTCACATTTCCCCACATTATATTCCATCAGCCAAATTTTTGCCCACTCACTTAGCCCATCTGTATCCCTTTGCAAATTCTTTGTATCCTCCTCACAACTTGCTTCCCTACCTATCTTTGTATCAAATTTGGCTACAATACAGTTAGTTCCTTTAAGTCATCAATATACAGTAGATTATAAGTAACTGTGGCTCTAGCACTGATCCCTGTGGTACTCCACTCATTACAGTTTGCCAACATGAAACTGATCCATTTATCTCTGTTTCCTCTTAGATAGCCATGGACCTTTGATGTCCCCAAGAGAGCAGACATGTCCTCAGTTTACATCTCGTCTGGCACCTCCAATGTGTAGCACTGCTCAATACTGCACTGGAGTGGCAGCCTTAGTGTTTGTGCTCAAGTCCTACAGTGGGATTTGAACCCTCAACCTTCTGACTCAGAGGCGAGAGCGCTATCACAGTAGGTATTTTGCCACGAAAAAGCAATTAAGTCACAGTACAGCCACAGTGATTGATTCAGCTGGGCTAAAGTCAATGCACTCTTAAATTCAAAGGCTGCAGATCCAGGGAAGATAGTGAATCCTTTTCAATTTTTGGCGTGGGAGCTGGGCCTGAAAATCACTGCAAAAGCCCCAGGAATCAACACATTTTAGTGTAATATATAAAGTCCTGAAACCACTGAGGACGGAGAGCCTGATATCACCCAGATGACCAGGAATTTGGAGTCGATCCAGGATACAGCAGAAACCCACACCATTTGTACTGGCTTTTTATAGAGGGTCCAGGATGGATCTTCTATCCATGCTCACCTACATCAAGGCCAGGTCTAAACCAATTACTTAATCAATTCTGTCCTTGAAATGCCTCGGTTGGGCTCACACCATCTAAGAGGTGGCCTTGTTACTGCTGAGGCCCCCAGGTAGGATCTGTTGTCTTTAGACTGCCCGCATGTTGATCACCTAACAGTAAAGAAAAACATACCAGAATTTCTTTGGTCGAGGAAGGGCTTGCTGGGGCAGTTGGACGCCCCCCTAAAATCAGCTGGCGGACTGAGCCAGATGAAGCACCCACCCCAGGGATTTGGGACATGATCTGCATCATCGACTGTGGACGGACATGAAGTTCACACCATCCATGGCACTTTAGGGCCTTGCAATGTTACTCAACACGCAGAGAGAAGGCAGAATTTAATCCAGCCCATTGTGGCAGGAAACACGGCAGCCGGGCACGCTAAATCAGGCAGGAGGCCGCACATCAGTCTGCCAGCAGCGGGAAAACCTCCCGCCATTAAGTCAGAGGTGGGAAAGGGCTGTTGTGCCCAACTCGCCTGCTTGCATCATGATGTCAATTAGATCCATTAATGAACCACTTGACACCAAATATCCCCAAACCCACTGGAATCATTGGGTTAAATGGGAGTCACGCTGCTCCCCCTGTCGGGTTTGTCTCAGGCCTTGTAGGAGGGAGCCTTCATTCATGGGCACTCAGTGCCCAATCGAGGGGCCCGCTGAAAGCCAACCTGTCTTTGCCTCTGACCACCCATCCACCCCCAACCTCTCCAATGACATCCTCACCATGAACCCAAATCCCACCTCACTCACTGAATCCAGGGATCCAGCCATGATCCCTGGTGAAGCCCTTACAGCATTACTGCCAGCAGCCACTGCTGCCAGTAATGGGGAGCTGCTGGCATCTGATTGTTCAGCAGCTCTCAGGGGTGGGGTTTCCACCCACGCAGTCCTAAATCACAGGGAAGGCCAATACTGGCCAGTTAAGTACCTGTAAGGCACTTAATTTCATCAGGCCTCCACCCGCCAGTTCTCCAATTAAATCCCAGCCGAAGGTTGGACACATTGTGATGGGGAGCAAATTGGCTTCACCCACAAAACAACCTGATGGATGACTAAACAATTGGAAACTCAGGTTTTGAGTCATTTGATTAGGTATGAGTAAAGACTTTTTCCCCCAATTTTTAATTTTTGTTATACATTTATTTAGATTTTCCTTTCTGGCTTCTCTACATTTTAAACCATTCTGCCACCTCTTAGCAATTGCAGTCTGTGCTGAGGTGAGACAAAACTGGGCAGAATAAACTTGCCTTTCAGCTTCCCCTCAGTCCTCCAAGTGGGGAAGCAGCCTCGCACATATGTGCCCACCTCTCCAATTCCTAACCAAAATGTAAAAATGAGGAAAATGCTGCATTTGCAGATAATAGAGCTGCAGGAAATGTTTCCAGGTTGTATTCCATCCTCTCAATAAAAACACAAAATGCTGGAAATCCAGAACTGACCCTTCAGCATATGAAACAACGATTGATCACTGCTTTGGGCAGAGACCTGGTCCAAATTTTAATGAAATGTTTCTGTCCGAGGTAATACTTGGTCATTATCTCATTGCTGTTTGAGGGAGCTTGCTATTTGCAAATTGGCTGTGGTGTTCTCTACACTACAATAGTGACTAGAATCCAAAGTATCCCAATTGTTGTAATTTGGGACATCCCGGGGTTGTGAAAGATGATTATATCAATGCAAGTCTTTCTTTTCTTTTAACAGATTCTAAAAGAGCTGCTTTGAATTTCTAGCTTTTAAAAAAATTTCATTTTGGACTTTTTGCATTTGCAGTTTTTTTAAAAACTTTTTTTCTCCCCATTAAGATGATGGTGTAATAGTGTGAACTATATGTAAATCGGTCTGGCCTATTCCCAAGAGAATGGCACCTGTCTCACAAAGAGACATTAATAATACATTCACTTCAAAAGGCTGAATCCAACTCTGTTGCACTAATGTCATTGAGTCTAACCTTGAGAGGATCTCGCACTATAAGCAGCAGCAGACACTGATGGAGACAGTGGAGATGGTATTAAACAGATAGCGTTCTTTCATTCAAACATTCCTGGAGACATGCAAGGTCAGACACAAAGGCTACAATCACTTCCGCTTTATAATGCTTAACAGTTTAATTCACATTTAAGACAAATGGAATAGTAATATTAGTAACTGGCAAGTCCGTTTTGGTGAGCTTCAGATTTGCACAGTGAAATTATAAAACAACTACAGTACTCACATAATCCTGGGATGGGAGGTTAATTCTCACTAGTTTCTTTGAGGATACATATTGAGATAATCTTTCTTTTCTTACAAAAGATGTTACACAGGGCTAGGTAACTGTAAAATTGGGTTTGGACACTATGCAAATAGTGCACTAAGCTCTCCAATTACTCATAATGACCCACTGCATTTCCTATATTCCAATAGTGGCTACACTTCAAAATGTACTTCATTGGCTGTTGAGTACTTTGAGATGTCCAGTGGTCATGAAAAACGTCATATAAATATAAGTCTTTTCTTTCTTTCTTGAAATTAATAAATCATTACTTATGAATATATGTAAAGTATGGTAGCATAATGGTTAATAATTCAGAGACCTGGACTTATGGTCCAGGGACATGAGTTCAAATCCCAGCATGGCAAGGGATGGCGGGCAGGGTATTTAAATTCAGATAATTAGAAAGATCTGGAATAAAAAGCTAGTAACAGTGACCATGAAACTATTGGAGCCAATCTCACTAGTGTCCTTTAGAGAAAGAGATCTGCCATCCTTACCGGTCTGACATGTACATGACTCCAGACCCAGAGCAATGTGCTCGACTCTTAAGTGTCGTCTGAAACAGCCTAGCAAAGCACTCAGTTGTATTCAAGAATATGGCTTAGAAAGAGCTTCTCCGAGGGAAATTAGGGGTGGGCAATAAATGCTAGTCTTGCCAATGACACCCACACACCGTGACGCAATAAAGATTCTGGAGCTTTGCAGTGTCACACATTTCACCTACCAACAATGTCAATTAAATATGATCTAAACCATTGAACTGGCTTTTTCAATTTGATGAGAGGTCACGAACCTGAAAAGTTAACTCTGTTCCTCTGTCCACAGACACTACCTGACCTGTTGAGAATTTCCAGCATTTTCTGTTTTTATTTCAGATTTCCAACATCTGCAGTATTTTGTTTCTCGATCAGGTCACTTTTTTGCAACAGCAAAAAAACCCATAGCTTTTCATGTCTCTCTTCCTAACCATGGCCATTTCATCCCTGGTAATAAAGGTAGTGAATCCATGTGAAATCTCTTCCATTACTTTTATAATCAACCATGTAACAGGGGAAACTGTAAATTGAAATTTTGCATAATCAGTCAAAGTGAAAATCACTCCATGTGTCGCCATTGGTCAGCAGCCTTGTAACAGAGATCAGGGTGAAATGTGATCTCTGATTTAGAAACTGAGAAGATACATGATGGTGCGTCCAACTGAAACAAGAGTTGATTGCTAGTTTGACATTTTTCTATCTGTCACCAGACCTTGCTCGGTCACATTAAACATATTGGGCCTCACTGTCATCCACAAAATCATCCACAGGATGTCCACAAACATGTACAATATTCCAACTGCAACCTCAGGTCTTGTATAGGTTCAACATTATCTCATTGCTTTTGAGTATACTGCGATGCCTGCATTCCAAGAATTAATCATCTTTTTTAAAAAACAATCGTCAATTTTTAAACCTCATTTTACTATCACAGACTAGGTCAGTATTAATGTACTGATTCAATTCACTCCAGGTAATATCAAGAAACACTTGAAAGCACTGGATACTGCAAAGCATTTGAGCTCTGACATTCTGGCAATAGTACTGAAGACTTGTGCTCCAGAACTTGCCATGCCCCTAGTCAAGCTGTTTCAGTACAGCTGGAACACTGACCAGTAATGTGGAAAATTGCCCAGGTATGTCCTGTCCCGCTTTTTGTGGACAAGTCCAACCTGGCCAATTACTGCACCATCAGTGGATCATCAGCAAAGTGATGGAAGGTGTAATTGACACTGCTATCAAGTAGCATTGACCCAGCAATAACCTGCTCACTGAGGCTCAGCTTGGGTTCCACCAGGCCCACTCAGCTCCTGACCTCATTCCAGCTTTGGTCCAATCACAGACAAAAGAGCTGAAGAGGTGAGAGTGACTGCCCTTGATATCAAGGCAGCATTTGACCGAATGTGGCATAAAAGAGCCCTAGCAAAACTAGAGTAAATGGGAATCAGGGGAAAACTCTCCACTGGTTGGATTCATATCTAGCACAAAGGAAGATATTTGTGCTTGTCGGAAGTCAATCATCCCAGTCCCAGGATATCGCTGCAGGAGTTCCTCAGGGTAGTGTCCTAGGCCCAACCATCTTCAGCTGTTTTAATGACCTTCTCTCCATCATTTTCTTTCGAGTTATCAACAGTCACAGATTGCAACTCTTTCGAGTACAATCACAGTTCTTCGTTTCCAGGAGTGGGACATGAACCCACAACCCTCTGATTCAAAGGCAAAGGTGCTATGAACTGAGCCACAGCTGACACCTCTCCATCATAGGGTCAGAAGTGGGGAAGTTTGTTGACTGCACAATGTTCAGCACCATTTGCAACTCCTCAGATACTGAAGCAGCCCGTGTTCATATTCAGCAAGATCTAGACAACATCCAGGCTTGGGCTGATAAATGGCAAATAACATTTGCACCACACAAATGCCAGGAAATGACCATCTCCAACAAGAGAGAATCTAAATTTCCCCTTTACATTCCATGGCATTACCATCACTGAATCCCCCACTATCAACATCCTGGGGGTTACCATTGACCAGAAATTGAACTGGGCCAGCCATATAAATAGTGGCTACAAGAGTAGGTCAGAGACTAGGAATCCTGCGGTAAGTAACTCAGTTCCTGACTCCCCAAAGCCTGTCCACCATCTACGAGGCACAAGACAGGAGTGTGATGGAATACTCTCCACTTGTCTGGATGTGCCTAGCTCCAACAACCCTCAAGAAGCTCAACACCGTCCAGGACAAAGCAGCACATTTGACTGGCACCCCATCCACTGCCTTAAACATTCACTCCCTCCACCACTGATGCACAGTGGCAGCAGTGTGTAACATCTACAAAATGGACTGTAGCAATTAACTAAAGCTTCTTCGACAGCACCTTCCAAACCCATGGCCTCTACCACCTAGAAGGACAAGGGCAGCAGATGCATGGGAACACTACCACTTGCAAGCTCCCCTCCAACCACACACCATCCTGACTTGGAACTATATTGCTACTCCTTCACTGTCGCTGGGTCAAAATCCTGGAACCCCCTTCCTAATGTGATATGGGTGTACCCATATCACATGGACTGCAGCAGTTCAAGACAGCAACTCACCACCATCTTCAAGGGCAATTAAGCATGGGCAGTAAATGCTGGCCTAGCAAGCGACATCCACATCCCTTGCAAGAATATTTTTTTTTAAAAAACAAAGGTCAATGCCAACTGACAGCCTGAAAATCTATCATATGTGAGAAAATGATTTCCTTAACTGATCACTAAGTGACATCAGTGCAAAACAGTCTTTGAAAACAGGAGGAAACTCAAAACATTTTTTAAAAACTGCAGCACTGTAAATGCAAAATAAAATGTTGGAAATACACTGTGTGTCAGTTAGTGCCTCAAAAAAAAAAGGCAGGTTAGCATTTCAGATAGAGAATCTTCATGAAAATTGGAATCTGGAGGTAATAAGTAGAACTTCAAAAGGGAGAGGAGTAAAAAGATTCCAATTTGGGTGGAAATTAAGTAGAAGATGTATCGTCTCAGTACAAGCATGTGGATATTGGACATTATGGGCTGTAAGATCATACTTTATGAAAGTGGCCACAAAATTTGATAAAATGGCCTCAATGTAACATGTGTCTATGGGTTTTTAAACTGTGGACAGTATTCAATTCTGTGGCCAATATTGAATTAAACATGGACCTGAATAAAGAGTACTACGCAGCCACCTGTCAAGTTTACACATTGCATTGTTTAAGGACGAATCAGCATCTGAAGAATCTGGGATCTCTATACTGCTGATGTCCTAGTGCCACTTTGAACAAAGGGGACTATCTGAGTTCAAGTTGGGGCAGAGATAAGAGTGAATGATGATTGTCAACTGCCATTGTATTGTGGTGGTCTGGACCCCAGAATTGTTAACCCTGTAGTCATGAGACTGAAACCAACTTGGAGAGGCTGCAGTTTAAAATATTCTGAACAAAGCAAATCCAGGAGAGAAACATCTGATACACCAGAAATATTTGAAACAGCAGAACATAGCTGAAAGACTTCTGATGCAGCCAAAGTGCTGTACTTATTCCAGCTTCCAAGTCCATCTGAGAACTAATACCCTGGCTATTGATCTACAAGAGGCTTCACAGATTCATGAGAATCCTGTGTTTCTAGTCGCTATTTCTAGTTGGAGTCACTCCAACTGAAGTATCAGCTCAACTAAGATGCCATCAGGCCTGCATCAACATAGAGACTGAGTTACAAATTCCATTTTTTATAGTTACCCCTTTAACTTCACCTGTATCTAATCTGTGTGTGTGAGATATTTTGAGTGAGATGAGTGATTGAGACATTGCATTTTAAACATCCAGGGCAAGTGTGTGATAATAAATAACCTTTATTTTTAGAATCCCCAAAAAGCCTGTCACTGAATTTATTTTAAATTAGGAAAAATCGCTCTGGGCAGTGGTGGGGGTGAAGTGGGGGGTGGGAAGCAGTTTTCCAAAATGGGAGGTGTGAAAAATTGTTGGATATTTTACAAAGATCCTCTTGATAAGACAGTGGAAAAGTATTGATAAGGCAAAACTGGAGTGAAAACAGGGATACAGTTCAGCTAGTCAGGGGTCTTAGGGCTCAGTGAGTCAGGTTGAGGAGCGAGGAGTTCCATTCGAGGCTGAGTTGAAGCAACGGGCAGTTTCTGTGGCAGGCGCTAGAATGTTAGGGCCTGCCCATTCAACAGTGCACCCTGAGATTACTCAGGCTGAGAGGGCTTAGGGTGAGTGAGTGAATGGGCCTCCAATGCAAGGCACCCCACAACTCCCGATGCATTCCAAGCATCACTTTCAACTGTTGATATTTTACCAAATGAAGAAATCACATGTACAAGCTGCAGGCAGTAAAAGCTACCAAAGCTGTTATTTCAAAAAGGAGATCCAATTAAACCTGAATGATTTGCTGGGAATGAAAGGCAGATAAATAATTAGAGAGAGCTTATAGATAGTAAAACACTTCTTGTACAGCATAGGGTACAAAAGTTCCTTTGAAATCAGAGCCTTTAGGAGACAGTGATGGACACGCACAAGGAGGGTCCAATTCCATTATCCCTCTGAAACAATCTGCTTTGGTGTGATTAAAGTGTACCTTTGTCACATCCTTATGCATTCAAATGCTGAATAAAAAACTCTTTATTCAGGCAACTGCTCATTTAAAATCACAAGATCATGAATCACGACTCCTAATAGCAGGAATAGAAGAAGGGTGAATAGGGGTCTATTATCAAGATTTGCCTATAATGAGACCACCTAGGCACTTTGCTGCCCTTGCATCACTATTTCTAAATCAGGCTTGTCCAACCTTTTCGCTCGGGGGAAGGGGGGAGGGAGACATATTTGCATTTTTTCTCATGCAAAGGGCTGATGAGCAAATTTCGGAAAGACAAGGTTTGGCGCAACAATAAACTGAATTTCAAAAAAAAAAGTTGAAGTATTAAAAGAAACAATTCCGGAGCAAATGTAAGGCAATGTCTTAACAATAAATGGTTACATTAAAAATAGTAATAAAAGTGACCATAGTGTGAGAGGGTCTGTGTGTGTGTGTGTGTGTGTGTCCTTGCTCACTCACTCATCCTCACGCAGTGAGTGGGTATGGGAGGGCTGTGTGTGTAGTGATGAAGCAGGGGGAGTGGCGGACGGTGAAGAACAAGAAAAGTAAGAAGGAGCGAAGAAGAAGCAAAGGCATTTCCCAGAGATGCGGCAAGAGGCGTCTCCCATCCGACATGGATGACAAGGGCAGCAGCTCTTCGGATGATGAAGTGCCAGGGCGGCACCGACAGAAGAGGCGGCAAAGCTCCAGGGCGTTGGAGGACGAGACACCCGAGCTCCAGAAAATTGGAGACAACAAGGAGACCAGCGCACCCCAACTTTGCCTGCAACCTGAGGAGGCCAGTGCACCACAGCCCCTGGAATCTGGGAGCAGTGAGGCAATCATCGCACCCCAGCTCCAGGAAGCCGGGAACAGCAACACCCCAGAGGGGGTGAGTTTTGGAGAAGCTTCTCCAGCAAAGGTCATCTCAAAACCCGCTCTCTACGTGAACCTCCAGATGCCACCGGAGCAGAACACTGCCAAGGAGATCTACCTCAGCCCATCCAAAGTGAAGGAATTTGAGCTCACTACGGGTATGAAGGAGCAGACTAAAGGTCTGGGACTCTCAGAGACAGTGGGTTTGGTAGGAGAATAAATGCTTTAAAATGGGTTTAAAGATTGTATCCATAAATGTGCGTAGTATTAAATCTACTACGCGATGTGTTGCGACTTTGGACTACCTAGCCAAGGTCAAAGCTGACCTGTTGTTTCTGCAGGAGTGTGCGATACCGCACCTCAGCTCCTACAGGCAATGGTCACGATGGTGGTCCCATGGGCCATCGATCTGGTCGGGCGGAAACGACTCTCGTTCCTCCGGCCTGGGTATTCTGCTGCGGGGAGGCAACTTCACCGTCTCCGAGGTTAAGGAGGTGGTGGGCGGGCGACTCCTCGTAGCAGACGTAATGTACAAGAACGCTCCACTCCGGTTAATTAACGTGTATGGCCCGGCACAAGGGGCTGAGCGGCTGGAGGTTTTTCAGCAGCTCCCACTGCTGCTGGCGACCTCCAGGCCGGTCATTCTGGGCGGTGACTTCAACTGCATCATCGATGCGGCTGGACGATCCGGCAGGGCCGGCAGCAGATTGGACGCTACGTCCAGATCCCTGATGGAAACAGTTAAGGATGCCAAGCTGCACGACGTCTTCAGCAACCCTGCAGACGGAGCGCAGCGTAGATACACCTGGTCGCGGCCAGACGGGTCCATTCGTTCCAGGATAGACTTCCTGTTTGTGTCCCGTGCATTCACAGTCAGATCCACCGAGGTCAAGCCGGTGTTCTTCTCTGACCACTGCCTCCTACTGGCGGACTGCCACTTGGAGAAGGACCTGAGGGTGGGCAGGGGGGCATGGAAGCTAAATGTGCAACTGCTGACCCCAGAGAACATTGAGGAGCTCAAGAGGGATTACAAAGGTTGGAGAACCGTGAAACCCCTCTTTGAGTCCCTGACACACTGGTGGGAAGCGATCAAGGGAAGCATCAAGAGGTTTTTCATCCTCAAAGGCACCCAGAAAGCTAGAAAGGGACAGAGGGAAATGTCCCGACTCCAGAAAAAGATGCAGAATCTGCTCCGGCTGCAGTCGATGGGGGTCGATGTCAAGGAGGAGCTCCAAGAGGTGAAGAGCCAGCAAGCCTCGCACTTTGCCTCGGAGGCCTCCAAGATCATCTTC
Organism: Cetorhinus maximus; assembly: GCF_964194155.1. Taxonomy (NCBI): domain Eukaryota; kingdom Metazoa; phylum Chordata; class Chondrichthyes; order Lamniformes; family Cetorhinidae; genus Cetorhinus; species Cetorhinus maximus. Next base: position 1,698,630 of record NC_135904.1, on the reverse strand, counting down.
CGTTCCAGAGTCCGCTCCGTGGAGCAGGATGAGACGTGCTCACGTTTCTTCTTCCAAAAGGTACACAGAGAGAGCTCTGTGATCAGCAGCCTGAAGGAAGAAGACGGCTCAGTAAAGTCATCACGGTCCGACATTCTGAGGATCAGCAAATCCTTTTATGCCGGATTGTATGACGTGAAGCCCACGGACAGCACGGCCTCCCAGTCCTTCCTGTCCTCTATCACGGAGGTCTTAGACGACAGTACGCGGGAGAGCCTGGACAAACCGCTAACTCCTGATGAACTGACTAAGGCCCTTGAGTCCTTGGAGAAGAGTAAAACTCCTGGAAGCGACGGCTTGCCGGCGGAGTTGTATTCGGCTCTGTGGGACTTGATCGGCCCAGACCTGCTAGGAGTGTACGAGAGTATGCTCCTGGCCGGTAGTATGTCAGAATCCATGAGGAAAGGCATCATCACCCTCATCTACAAGCACAAGGGGGAAAGGGAGGAAATTAGAAATTGGCGACCCATTTCACTGTTGAATGTGGACTATAAGATTCTGTCCAAGGTCATCGCCAATCGGGTCAAATCCGCTCTGGAATTGGTGATTCACCCTGACCAGACCTGCTCTGTGCCAGGCAGGAAGATCTCTGACAGCCTGGCGCTGCTCAGGGATACGATTGCCTATGTACAGGACAGGGGTGTGGATACCTGCCTCATCAGCTTGGATCAGGAGAAGGCCTTTGACAGAATATCGCACACCTACATGGGGGATGTGCTCTCCAAAATGGGGTTTGGGGAGGGAATTCGAAATTGGATCCAACTGCTCTACACTAACATCAGTAGCGCAGTCTCAATCAATGGGTGGGAAACAGATAGCTTTCCGATTAAATCTGGAGTCAGGCAGGGCTGTCCTCTCTCGCCTGTCCTTTTCGTGTGTTGCATAGAACCCTTTGCCGAGTCCATCAGGAAGGATCCGGGCATAAGAGGAGTGACGATCCCAGGCAGTGGAGGCACTCAGGTAAAAGCCTCCCTGTACATGGACGACGTCGCCGTCTTCTGCTCGGATCCGCTGTCGGTGCGCAGACTGATGCACATCTGCGACCAGTTCGAACTGGCCTCGGGAGCCAAGGTAAATCGTGGGAAGAGCGAGGCCATGTTCTTTGGGAACTGGGCTGACCGATCCTTTGTCCCCTTCACTGTCAGGGCTGACGGCCTGAAGGTGCTGGGGATATGGTTCGGAGGGACCGGGGCATGCGTTAGAAACTGGAAGGAGCGAGTGGCTATGGTGAAAAGGAAACTGGGCATGTGGGAGCGACGCTCCCTCTCCATTGCGGGTAAGAACCTGGTCATCAGGTGTGAGGCACTCTCGCTGTTGCTGTACGTGGCGCAGGTCTGGCCCATTCCAGACTCCTGCGCGATGGCGATCACTCGAGCCATCTTCCGCTTTATCTGGAGGTCGAAAATGGATCGTGTCCGCAGGGACGCGATGTACAAGCCTCTAGATAGAGGGGGAAAAAACGTGCCCAACATCGCCCTCATACTGATGGCCACCTTTGTGTGTGGCTGCATCAAGCGGTGCGTAGACCCTCAGTACGCAAACACCAAGTGTCACTACGTGCTGAGGTTCTACCTGTCCCCGGTGTTGCGAAGGATGGGTCTGGCCACGCTGCCGCGGAACGCTCCAAGTAGTTGGACCGTGCCGTACCACCTGTCCCTGGTGGAAAAATTTATGCAGAAAAACACCTTTGACCACAAGTCCATCAGGCAGTGGTCAGCACGCAACGTCCTAGAGGCCCTGAGGGAAAAGGAGAGGGTGGACCCTGTGGGATGGTTCCCCGAGCAGACTGTCAAAGTCATTTGGCAGAATGCCTCATCGCCAGAACTTTCCAACAAGCACCAAGACGTAGCTTGGCTGGTGGTGAGAAAGGCCCTCCCCGTCAGATCCTTCCTACACGCCAGGAGGCTCACCCCCTCTGTACGTTGCCCTCGAGGTGGCTGTGGTGGGGAAGAGACCGTTGTTCACCTCCTTGTGGATTGTGCCTTTGCAAAGAAAGTCTGGAGGGAGATGCAGTGGTTGCTGTCGAGGTTCATCCCGAGCAGTTCTGTGACACAGGACTCTGTGCTCTACGGGCTGTTCCCAGGGACACACACCGAGACAAACATCAACTGCAGCTGGAGGATCATCAACTCGGTGAAAGACGCGCTTTGGTCTGCCCGAAACTTGTTGGTCTTCCAGCACAAAGAGTTGTCCCCGACTGATTGTTGCGGACTGGCACAATCCAAAGTCCAGGACTACGTGCTGAGGGACACACTAAAGCTTGGGGCAGCTGCCGCAAAGGCGCAATGGGGAAGGGTCGCTGTCTAAGACCTTTCTGCCACAGCGCACCGAGAGACTGGGAACTGTTTAGAGCCCCTCGGGCTGTACAGCTCAAAATGAAAGGCTGTAAATGATTGTAATATTGTTTGTACTGATGCACCTGCTGATACATTTTGTAAAAGTTTAACCTGGATTGTACCCTTGTAATGGTGTTTTTGAAATGGTTTGGAATCTGATTGAAGATATTTTATGAATAAAGTATATTTTTACAAAAAAAAGTGTAGTGATGAAAGTGAGTGAGAAACCGGAGACTGGGAGTAACACTCACTCCCTCCCACTCACTCACTCACTCTCCCTGGCCTGTTCCCCAGGCTCCAGCCTTGCTGAACCTTGGCTCCCCGGGCTCCAGCCTCGCCACAACTTCCCTTCCCTTGGGCCTGGCAGCCATTAGCACACTCACTGCCATCAGTGTTTGCTGCTCCTCCAATCAGAGACTGTTTCACTCCCTCATTTGTTGTTGATAGGCTCAGCATACGCAGGTAAGGAACTGCCTTTGATTTTCAGAACAGCCCCTTGGAAAATCTTGAATTTCATTTACCTGCATTTGAAACTTACCGGGTTGTCTTACTGGCTTTTGAACAGTGTCTCTGCTGGCCACAGCCAGGGGTTTCACAGGCCGCAATGCACCCATGGGCCACCAGTTGGACAAGCCTGTTCTAAATAGTTCTTACAATGCAACATAAACTGAGATATTGATAGGATTTAGATTTTATTTTGTTTTATAGATTTCCTAGTTTGATCGGACCATCTATCAGTCATGTTCTCCATTGGAGGGAGGAATTGTGGTGGTGTTTCTATCATGATGGCACTGGGTACCCAGCACCACCCTATTTTTCCAAATCAAATTAGTCCCAAGACATGACTTTGGACTGGTTCTGATTAGGTACAAAAGTACTACAAATTGTTAACCTATTTTATCAAGCAGAACATACGCTGTAATCCTAGGGTCATTTTACCTATCATACAATTACATCAATTTCTTGTAGCAGGGCCAAGAAAGAAATAGCTTGCATTTATTTGGCACCTTTCATGTCCTTGGACATCCAAAGGCACTTTCCCAACAATGAAGTAATTTTCAAAGGTCATCACTGTTGTGTTGTAGGCAAATCAGGCTCCGGCTGACTAATAGCATTAGATTCTAGATTAAAGATCCACTTGCACACAAAAATCTCAAAGATTTTTTGCCACCAGAATTTATAGTAAAAACCAAAGCTACAAAGAAGTCTAATTGTAATAGGCTTTTGTTTTCTCCTAACCAACTTTTGTTACCTTTTCAAAAATATTTTTGCTCTTTTTTCATGGGATGTGAGCATCACTGGCATTTATTGCCCATCCCTAATTGCCCTTGAGATGGTTGTGGTGAACCGCCTTCTTGAACCACTGAAGTCCATGTGTAGATAAACCCACAGTGCAGTTAGGGAGGAAGAATTTTGACCCAGCTATGGTGAAGGAATGGCAATATAGTTCCAAGTGAGGATGGTACGTGCCTTAAAGGGGAGCTCGCAGGTGGTGGTGTTCCCATGCATCTGCTTCCCTTGTCCTAGCTGGTGAAGGTTGCAGATTTGGAAGGTGCCGTCAAAGAAGCCTTGCCGAGTTGCTGCAGTGCAGTAGATGGTACTCACAGCTATACTCTATGCCAGTGATGGAGGGAGTGAATGTTTAAGTTGATCAAGCAGGTTGCTTTATCCTGGATGATGTTGAGCTTCAAGTGCTCTCAGAGCCGCACTCATCCAGGCAAGAGGACAGTATTCTATCACATTCCTGATTCGTTCCTTGCAGATAGTGGCCATGTTTTCGGAGCCAAGTGGTGAGCACAGTTTTACATTAGTTTTGTCTGTACCACAAATAGTGTGATGGTATAATTAAAAGATTTTCTTTCTCTAATCTGTCTGTTTGCATCTATGAAAGAACTCAATCACATAACAAGCATTCTGTGTATCCTTGGGTTGAGTGATCAAGCTGGATAGTTATCATTTAGTATCTGAAAGAAAGCTAGCTAAACACATTAAATCTTAAAACAAAAATATGTAATATTTTCAGACAGGACATCTGTTTCACACTTCCATGATGGAGTATTGTTAAGAACTTATCAGTAGTCTGTATTCAGCCAACTAAAAGTAACTTCTTTTTTATTCATTTATGGGTTGTGGGCGCCACTGGCTAGGCCAGCATTTTTTGCCCATCCCTAATTACTCTTGTTGTGGTGGTAGTGGGCTGCCTTCTTGAACTTGACACATCAATGCCTTCCTGTCCCTCATCCCAAATATGACCTTCTCATTCCTCCCAGGTATGTGATTTTACATGAGCTACTTACAATGGCCAAATTATGTATCATCTCTGAAAATCAATAGGCTGTTGCCACTCCAATAGCCAGTGTCTAGATGACAACTCTGCTCTGACCTCCAATTTAGTTTGGTTTTCACAGCTATTTTTGCTGGAATGTGCCTAACTACATTCTTTGAATGAAATGAATATAATTTAATAGTTGAAACAAAATGAAAATGTGATCATAGAAATTTGAACACTGAAGAAAACCATTTGGCCTGACCATTTTGTTTTACGTTTACTGTACTTACTTTACATTTTGGCACATTAAAATGTCACTGACATTCCTTAATGTGTTGGCTTGGCTCAGAAACCAGAAACACTTTGGCTTGCGATCCAGCATCATAAAATAAGCTAATTTATGAGACCAGTGCTGAGGGAGCGCCGCACTTTCATGCGTGTATAAAAACCTTTAAAAATACCCACAGATTATCCAAGAACAAGCAAAGGCTCATTCCATGTGTCAAAAGAATCTGATTCATTCCAAGTAACAGCATTTGGTGAAGGGTACATGTAACCCTTATGGATGGTTTCCAGTTCTCTCGTTTCATTTTTAAAATTGTAAATAAACATGACTGTAAATTAACTTCTACAAAGTGAGATTGGCTGAATGAGGGATTCAGTTGGCATCCTATGTATGCTTCTGCAAACAATGTACCATGATCAGGATTGATTATTCTACCATAAATATGGTAGACTAATTTGGCAAACCAGAAACTAAAAACACAGGTTTTAGAATGGAAGCTGTCATCAAGCCACTTACAGAAGGATTGTATCGAAAATGCACCAGCAGTGTCTTCATGTCCTATTCTGTTATTTATCAATATCAACCAAAAAACATCTAAAATATGCCTTTGCGGAAAGGCATTGGTCCCACGATTCAGATTGGTCCATCTATAGAATAATTACTATTGTATTAACAAAATGTAGGAGTCCAAAAACTACTTATTTTCACAAGTTGGTCCTATTACTGAAGCCTCCATTTTTCTCACAAGAAGAATTTGAAAACAGTTCTTTTAACTTTGTACCTCAGCAAGAGAACAAAGATTACAAATTGTGAAAATAATCATGCAGCTGGTGCTTCATTGGTTGTGAAGTGCTTCAGGATGACCTGAGGATGTGAAGGTTGCCATATAAATGCAAGACTTTCCTTACCATCTAACCACAAATAAAATGAGGACTTGGTGATAAATCACCAGAATCTCAGTGCAGAAGAGGCCCTTCAGCCCATCAAGTCTGCACCGATACGTGAGAAACACCTGACCTACCTACCTAATCCCATTTACCAGCACTTGGCCCATAGCCTTCAATGCTATGACGTATCAAATGCTCATCCAGATACTTTTTAAAGGATGTGAGACAACCCGCCTCCATCACCTTCTCAGGCAGCGCATTCCAGACCATCACCACCCACTGGGTAAAAACGTTTTTCCTCACAACCCCCCTAAACCTCCTGCCCCTCACCTTAAACTTGTGTCCCTTCGTGACTGACCCTTCAACTAAGGGGAACAGCTGCTCCCTATCCACCCTGTCCATGCCCCTCATAATCTTGTACACCTCAATCAGGTCGCCCCTCAGTCTTCTCTGCTCCAAAGAAAACAACCCAAGCCTATCCAACCTCTCTTCATAACTTAAATGTTTCATCCCAGGAAACACCCTCTGCACCCCCTCCAGTGCAATCACATCCTTCCTATAATGTGGAGACCAGAACTGCACACAGTACTCCAGCTGTGGCCTCACCAAGGTTCTATACAACTCCAACATGATCTCCCTACTTTTGTAATCTATGCCTCGATTGATAAAGGCAAGTGTCCCATATGCCTTTTTCACCACCCCACTAACATGCCCCTCTGCCTTCAGAGATCAATGGACACACACGCCAAGGTCCCTTTGTTCCTCAGAACTTCCTAATGTCATGCCACTCATTGAATACTTCCTTTTCAAATTACTCCTTCCAAAGTGTATCACCTCACACTTTTCAGGGTTAAATTCCATCTGCCACTTATCTGCCCATTTGGCCAACCCGTCTATATCTTCCTGTAGCCCAAGACACTCAACCTCACTGTTAACCACCCAGCCAATCTTTGTGTTATCCGCAAACTTACTAATCCTGCCCCCCGCATAGTCATCTATGTCATTTATATAAATGGCAAATAATAGGTGACCCAGCACAGATCCCTGTGGTAAGCCATTGGACACTGACTTCCAGTCACTAAAGCAGCCTTCTGTTATCACCCTCTGTCTCCTACAACTAAGCCAATTTTGAATCCACCTTATCAAATTACCCTGTATCCCATCTGCATTTGCCTTCTTTATAAGTCTCCCATGTGGGACCTTGTCAAAGGCTTTGCTGAAATCCATATAAACTACATCAACTGCACTACCCTCATCTACACACCTGGTCACCTCCTCAAAAAATTCAATCAAATTTGTTAGGCATGACCTCCCTCTGACAAAGCCATGCTGACTATCCCTGATCAAACCTTGCCTCTCCAAGTGGAAATAGATACTCTCCTTCAGAAATTTCTCCAATAGTTTCCCTACCACTGACGTGAGACTCACTGGCCTGTAGTTCCCTGGCTTATCTCTACAACCCTTCTTAAATAGCGGAACCACATTAGCTGTTCTCCAGTCCTCTGGCACCTCTCCCGTGGCCAGAGAAGAATTAAAAATTCGGGTCAGAGCCCTTACGATCTCCTCCCTTGCCTCCCTCAGCAGTCTGGGACACAAATCATCCAGACCTGGAGGTTTTTCCACTTTTAAGCCTGCCAACACCTCCAATACCTTGTCACTCCCTATATCAATTTGCTTAAGAACCTCGCAGTCTCTCTCCCCAAGTTCGATACCTTCATCCTCATTCTCTTGGGTGAAGACGGATGTGAAGTATTCGTTCAACACTCTACCGATGTCCTCTGGCTCCACCCATAGAGTGCCCCCTTGGTCCCTACTCTTTTCCTGGTTATCCTCTTCTCATTGATATACTTATAGAATATATTGGCATTTTCCCTACTTTTACCAGCCAGAGCTTTCTCATATCCCCTCTTTGCTCTCCTAATTGCTTTCTTAAGCTCCACCCTGCACTTTCTGTACTCCACTAATGCCTCCGCTGATTTGCTCCCCTTGTAGCCTCTCTCTTCCTTCTCATTGCATCTTGAATATTTCTGGTCATCCATGGTTCTCTGGGCTTGTTACTCCTTCCTATCACCCTAGAGGGAATATGTTGAGCCTGTACCCTCCCCATTTCCTTTTTGAACACCCCCCACTGTTCCTCTGTAGATTTACCCACAAGTAGTTGTTCCCAGTCTACCTTGGCCACTTCCTGCCTTATTTTACTAAAATCCGCTCTCCCCCAATCCAAAACATTTTTTTGCAACTTGTCTATTTCTTTGTTCATAACAGGCTTAAATTGTACCATGTTGTGGTCGCTATCACTAAAATGCTCCCCCACCACCACCTCAGCCACCTGTCCAGCTTCATTCCCCAGAATTAGGTCCAGCAATGCACTGTCCCTTGTTGGACCCTCTACATATTGACCTAAAAAGTTCTCCTGTACACATTTCAAGAAATCCACTCCATCCAAGCCCTTAACACTATGTCTATCCCAATTAATGTTGGGAAAGTTGAAATCACCTAATATAATTACCCTGTTGTTATTGTTTTTACACACCTCTGCAAATTGTGCACATATTTGCTCCTCAATTTCCCACTATCTGGGGAATCTATAATAAACACCTAACAATATGGCTGCCCCTTTTTTATTCCTAAGATCTACCCACAAAGCTTCATTTGATATCCCCTCCAAGATATCATCTCTCCTTACTGCAGTAAATGACTCCTTATCTAATAATGCAACGCCTCCTCCTCTTTTACCCCCTCCCCTGTCGCGCCTGAAGATTCTATATCCTGGAATGTTGAACTGCCAATCCTGCCCCTCCCTCAACCATGTCTCTGTGATGGCTACTATATCACAATTTCACATGTCAATCCTCGCCCTTAACTCATCCGTTTTACCTATAATACTCCTGGCATTAAAGTAGAGGCCATCCAGTTTTGCCTTACTCCCTTGAAGCTTAATGCAGTTGTACTCCCTCTGACTTGATTGTTTTACTGTATTATGATTTGTCCCTATTCTGCTAACATTCTGTGTCCTCTCCCCCTGCCGAATTAGTTTAAACTCCTCCCAACAGCACTCGCAAACCCGCCTGCAAGGATGTTAGTCCCGCTCTGGTTCAGATGTAGACCGCCCCGCTTGCACATGTCCCACCTTCCCCAGAAACGGTCCCAGTGATCCAGGAATCTAAAACCCTCCCTCCTGCACCAACTCTTAAACCACGTATTCATCTGCGCTATTCTCCTTTTTCTGTGTTCGCTAGCACGTGGCACTGGGAGTAATCTAGAGATTACACCCCGAGAGGTCCTGCTTTTTAGTCTACTGCCTAACTCCCTAAATTCTTGATGCAAGACATCATCCCTCTTTCTACCTATGTCATTGGTACCAACATGTACCATTACCTCTGCCTTATCACCCTCCCCCTTCAGGATGCCCTGCAGCCATTCAGTGACATCCCGGACCCTGGCACCAGGGAGGCAACACACCATCCTGGTGTCACGTTGACAGCCATAGTAGCAACTATCTATTCCCCTGACTACAGAATCCCCTATTACTATTGCTCTTCCTCCCCTCCTGTACAGACAGGCTGCTTGTGGTGCCAGAAGCTTGGCTCTGTCTGCACTCCCTGGAGGAACCAGTGCCCTCATCAGCCTCCAGAATGGAATACCAATTTGTGAGTGGGTCCCCAGGGGGCTCCTGAACTAACTGCCTGTTTCTCTTGGGCTGCCTGGTGGTCACTCATTCCCTTCTTTCCTCAAGTCCCTTCAGCCGCGGTGTGACCACCTCTCTAAACATGCTATCCACGATGCTCTCAGACTCACGGATGCTCCACAGTGTCCCCAGCTGTTCCAGATCTCCAGGAGCTGCAGCTGGACACACTTCCTGCTGATGGTCCCGGGCACTGGAAATGTTCCCGGCTTCCCATATGGAGCACGAGGAGCACACCACGGCTTTGAGCTCTCCTGCCATGACTTATCCCTTTAAATTAAACCTTTAATTTACTACAGAATATACAAACTATAAACCACAAAAAGACCTTAAACTATAAGCGATGAAAGTAGTAAATACTTGCCCGACCTTACCCACTACTTATCAGTCATTCCTTTCCCTTGTAGCCTCTACTGCTGCAGCAGGGCAAGACCACTGAAGATTTAAGAAGTTGAATAGCAAAGAAAAAATGCAAAGAGCACCTCTTCCCCTCTGCACCAAATTGCCAATCCCCACACTCACTCTGGCTGTGTCTCACTCAGGATGAGGTCTCTCCCCTGCTCGTGTGCAAGCATGCTGACAGATCATGGTGTTTGTAACAGTTCCTTTATAGAGTGTCAAAATAATTTAATATTTTTAAGGTGGAGGTAAATAGATTCTTGTTAGGCAAGGAAGTCAAAGCTTCTTTGGGGTATATAGGAACGTGGAATGCGAAACACGAACAGATCAGCCATGATCTTATTGAATGGCAGAGCAAGTTCGAGGGGCCGAATGGGCTACTTCTGCTCCTATTTTGTATGTTCGTATCACATGGAATGGATTTCCACATAGATTAGGGGAGGTAAACACCCTGGAATCATTTAAGGAATAGTTAATCGTAGTTAATCACGCAATTAAACTTAGCATCTGACTTTAAATAATGAATAATTAGTGCTCATGTTCAATGCTCTCAACAGTTCAGTGATTTAAGTAGAGTTCATTCATGTACAAACACAAAGTCCTTGAATATTAAGTCATATAGGTGAACATTTATATGCACACACAACACAAAAGACAGTTCAGTTTTCATCTCAACTGAGCTGCTTTCCTTAAAAAGAAAAATGTTTACATTGGAATTCAGGTTGCAGTTTTGCCTCCATAAAGCTTCATTTCATATGAATTAGTCAGTGGGGGAGGGAGAGAAGGATGATGAACAAAGAGGAAGCAGGTTAAAATAGAAAATAAAAGGAAAGAGTATGGATAGTTTGATAATCAGGCATGAGATAGAAGGGCAGGGACAGAGAGGCACCCAAGTATCACCCACATTGCACAAAGCCAGAAAAACTGTTGCTCACTGTTCAAATAAAGTGCAAATAGTGACAGTAACAGGAAAACTGACAGTTAAGTAGCAGTGCCAATCATATTGAGCAAGCAATAATTAGTAGTGACAGTTAGTAACAGCTCAAGGCCATTGCAAATGTAGCAACCATGACTAATCGAGACAGCAAACCAGTGAAAGCAACAGTGACTACCTCAAGTTAAGTAATGCTGAAATCACTCAGAACACACCAGGTGCCAGCAAATCAGTCACAGGTAATTATGAATTAAACACAGGCCAAGACAAAGTAAAATCAAAACTTTTTTAACATGTACAACAAACAAGATTCATGTTATTGCCAAAACAAAACATTTCTTATTCAAAAATATGTTAAAAAATTCTCCTTGTAAATGATATGCATCTGACAGGAGACATTTTGTAATGAATGGTGTACCTTGCAGTTTAACTTCTAATTTTAGATAATGGACAATTAGTGCTTGTTTAATCCTCTCAAACATACGGCCATTTCGTGAATCAAGTAGAGCTTCTTCACGCGAAAATGCAAACATGTCTTTAAGATGTTGAGAAATTGTATCAGCGATGAACACACACACACCAGGAGAATGCTGAATTATATGGAGGTAGTGGACGGACAACTCATATTACAATAAAATCCCTTCAGGCCACTAAGAAAGGAGGCGAATTATTTTTAGAATATTGCACTGAGACACCTCACATATACACAGTAGTGTATTAGTGTTATGGAATGTGAGTAAGCCGGATGCAGTTCTGGTGTACTATGAACATTTGTGAAAATAATGTCATGATACAAGGCATAGCACTGCAATCATTAGCCTGTGCACTTAAATCACAATGTACGTAATCCAAGTAAGCGTGTTTGGAATTTTGATGCTAAAGAATGGTTGGGCATTAGCTCATACCCACAGGTCGCCTAACAGCAATCTCAACTTCAGTCAAGCTGTCAGACGTAGGCAAGGCATCACCTTATAAAGGACAAGGCAATCCTGCTCCTAAATTAGGTTAACTTTAAGAGGGGATTTTGTATTTCACCTGGGCGTTGGACAGCAGTCAGGTGAAGAGTAGTCTGTGCCAGACAATCCAACAAAATAAAAACATTAACAAGAAACTTATGAAAATAACGTACAAAATACAGTCTGGAAAACCAAGATAAGAAACTTCAGAATAAATAGCTCCTTACCTCGTCTCTGTCATTCAATTTAAGGCTCCTGTTCTTCACTGTGACAGTCATGCATTCAGAGGTTCCTCCTCTTCCTTTCACTGTCCTAGCCACATACCAAAGAGCAGAAAAGCTGCTAATTTTGGAATTCAGACTTTTTAGATTATGTTCAAATGTGCCGTGTAACTGCACGGCTAGGAGTTAAAAATGTAGGAGGTAGCTCTAAATGCAGAGATTGAAGGAACTTATTAAAAATACATTTGGTTCATTACATGATGTTGCCTGAACACAATGCAGGCAGAAGCTGCAGTTTCCAAAGATGGTAAAACAGTTTAAATTCACTATAAAAAAAAGTAACACAAGTCTTTATTGGTCATTTCGTCTCCATCCTCTCATCATGATAAAAATATTAACATTTTAATAAAGCATAAAATTATGAGAAAGGCTGACATGATGAGACTTATTCCCACAAGAGAATATTGATGAGGCATAATCCAGTTCTTCGAAACCTATTTTATTATCAATTAACATAATTCAATTTAAAACTGTGATCACAGGACTTGAGGACACTCAATTCATAGAGGAGCAGATCTAGGATGCATTCCCATCAAAAGTGACCTGCAGGACACAGACTGCTGTAAGCACTGAGATCAAGTATCTCTCTAATCCAGACAGGAAGTTGTCACTGAGCTATTCTAATGCAAGTCCTATGCAGCAGCTGCCTAAACAGCAGCACTGGTGATTGTGGGGCACACCTCGCCAAAGGCACACAGTTTGGGAAACCAGAATGGAAGAAGGCAGATCATAGGAACAGGAGTAGGCCATATAACCCCTTGAGACTGTTCTGCCATTCAATGAGTTTGTGGTTGATCTGTGACACAAATCCACATACCTGCCTTTGCCCCATCTCCTTTAATACCTTGGGTTAACAAAAATCTGTCAATTTCAGATTTAAAATTAATCCGTGATCAACTGCCATTTGCAGAAAGCGTTCCAAATTTCTACCATCCTTTGCGTGTAGAAGTTTTTCCTAATTTCACTCCTGAAAAGTCTATAATTTTTAGACTATGCCCCCTAGTCCTAGACTCCTTAGCCAGCAGAAAGATTTTCTTTCTATCTAGTTTATCTGTTTGCCCTAATATTTTGAAAACTTCAATCAAATCACCCTTCATCCTTCTTAATCCAGTGAATACAACCCAGTTTGTGTAATCTCTCCTCATAATTTCAGCCTTGGCAGTCCAGGTCTCATTCTAGTAAATCTACACTGCACTCCCTCTGAAACCAATACATCCTTCCTAAGGTGCTGTACCCAGAAATGCTCAAAGTACTCTAGTTGTGGTCTAGCCAGGGCTCTGTACAGTTAAATAATGACTTCTACCCCCTTGTGATCTAGTCTTCTAGATAAAAAGGCCAGCATTCCATTAAACTGTTTAAATTCTTTTCAGCACCCATTCATAACATTTTAATGATTTATATATATATATGGACCTCCAAGTCTCTTAGGTCTTCTATTGTTTCTAGATTTTCTGCATTTGGAAAGTACCTTGCTCTATCCTTTTTAGGTCCAAAGTGGATGATCTCACATTTACATACATTGAAGTCCATTTAACCGCTCACTAAAATCTATCAATTTCTCCTGGTAATTTAATGCTTCCATCTATACTGCTTATAATGCCACCGAGCTTCATGCCATCAGCAAATTTGGATATGAGGCTTTCTATCTCATCATCTAAGTCACTAATAAATACGGTGAATAGTTGAGACCCCAACGCAGATTCCTGCGGAACTTCAAGTCACATAGAAAGTGATTTTCCCTCAACGGAAAAAACTGGGGATATCTGGTGAAACACAAGATTCAAACATAGATATTCATTATCAAATACTTAATGCAGTGCTATTCCTCTACTCCTGTTGACCACAGGAACACTGGGTCAGACTTCAGCAATCTACATTACTGCAATCCAGCACTTGGGAGGGGAAGAGGAAAATTACTTAATTTCCCTCATCAGATTACTGTTCCTCCTGGTCTATTTTATTTATATTCTTACACCAATATAAAAGATGTGAGAAAGTAACACCAATAAGTTTAAAGGCTACTGGATATGGTCCCCTTTTAATTAGTGCAGAAAGGTAAATAAAGTATAGCCTTTCATTGCAACTCACAATGCAGAGCCAGTACAGATATGCTTTTGCAAACATTAACTGACTGTTGTGTCAAATACTCAAGAGTTTGGAAAGATATTCCACCAGGCACCCCAAAACCAAAATGAGTTTTCTCCAATGTCCAGCCCCTCACCAGTGTGAGCCAGACTTTTTTAAAATAAAAATGATAAAGATATTTAAGTAACGATTTCGCTTAAACAAACCAGACAAAATCTGATCTACCAAAGTCACAACATTGATATTATATGAGTTTCAAGGAATATCCAGCTGGTAACCAAATATTAAGAAATAGAAAGTGATCTATGCTGAGGTAAACTGGAACTAGAACAAAACAAGCAGATTAAAATGCCAAGTAGGCACTGGATGAATAGCATGGCCTGTTATTATTCGATTTTCGGTGTGCTCTGTGCTATTAGATTAGGCAATATTGGGACACAGCAATGGAGGGAATTAGTTTACTAAACATCTCATTTCCTAATTCAATTATATTGATGCCATACGTTATTGTGGTCAAATTGGACAAAATCTAAAATTACACTTTAGAAAATTTACAGGCTAGAAATACTCATTACTCTTGGTATTACTTCCATAACTAAATATTGCACAAAGCAAATCAGGTGTATATATGTATAATATATATTAGATAAATATTTCCCCACGTGTTGAGTACAGGAATAGGTTATAATATAAAAACCATAAAAGCTGCAGTAACATTCGACTGAAATCATTTCAGTAACCCAAAGAAGGATAAACTTACTCTGCAGCCTGAAAACTGCCATCCGTATCTGATCGATTAAACCCTTGGGTTTATACTTACATTAAAAGTAAGAAAGGCTTGACTGCACTTTGTGCAGGATACAGCAGATACTACTGGGCAAGTTGCTATTCTACAGCTTACTAACGTCAAACTCCAAGTAACATTTCAGTCCAAGGATATAAAATGTATATTATAAAATTATTCACTGTACATTATTTTTCATAGCCCTTGTTTACTCCCTAAGGATCTCATCATGGAATTTTTGATAAAGAATGAGGGAGAACAAATAAGGAGCCTGTTACTGGGACATTGCTGCTGATTTGATGCCAAATATGTCACATTTACACTATTACTGTAAGGAACGTATGAAATAGGCATCTTAACACACTTGGAAGGTCTTCTGTCAATCAGATTTACATTACAGTATTAGGAACAATTAAAGTTTTTCTAATATCCTTATTTTGTATTTGGTTCGCTTCAGGGCCACAATGATGTCTGCTCTCCAATGCCTGCCAAGGTCAGAATTTAAAAATTGACAGTAATATATAAACTCTAAATGCAATGGTTTCAGTTGCCTCCAATGCACTGGAAGCCTGGGTCAATAAGCTGCACTGACAGTTTCACTTCCATGTTAAGCTTTGACTAATTGGTGGAGCCAATGCAATAGGCACATGAATCTACACCTGCACCACGTTAAGCACAGGGGTGAAAACTGCTGCCTGAAGCAAATTGGAAACAAAGCAGCTTCATTCCCTAGCACAGTCAATCATCACCCACAAACAACACAAAAGAACACGCTAATCAGAACTAAATACAACCATAAGAGAGCTGGAGTGGAACAATACAGGAACTCCAAAATCTGAAAAACATTCTTGGCACAGTAAGTTGTCTATAGTTTTAGTAAATTAAATTCTTCTTGGTCCAGACTTGTGCCTTTCTGTAACAGCGGTGTCTAAGGCATCAGGTAAGTTTTGTAGTGCACATCCATGTTTTATCCAGTAAACAAGACTGTAGCAACAAACTCATCACTTTGACTCGAGAAATCGATTCCAGTAATACTGGAAAGCTGGTGAGTTACAGGCACCAATGGCTATCAGGAGCAACAAATACAGCATCATCATGACTATAAAACTATGCCGGGAGATCCAGGATGGCTGCTTTGCGGGTCTGTAACATTAAAACAGGAAGTAATTATAATGCAACTTACTAGAGACAGTTACACATTACAAAGAAAATGTGTCTAACTTTTGATCCCTTGAAAAAATGTTCTAAAATGTTCTAATTTTTCAAGAACATCAAAAATTTGACAATATGCGATTTCAAAGCAACTCCAGAAATGTGAAATATGCTAAAATAAGCCATAGATGCAGAATGAATTGAAGCGTTTAAAACAGTGATAGGGAATTACTTAGAAATTAAAGTTATGATGGATTTAGGGAAAGGGCAGGAATTGGGAAAGGTCTAACAGAATAATGAAGCAGATTTTCAATCTTAAGGTATGGTAAGGCTATTCCCTTCACAGTAGCCTTCACAAACATAGGGCTGAATCTTGACAGGGCGGGATGAAGTTTCTGTTGGGAAATTCATAGGTATGTCGCCTGTTAATGGGAGTGGAAATGGCTGTGCACGTGTGCATGTCCAATTTCTGACCCTGGTGGGGAAGTGGGTGATGGACAGTTGGTTGGGACGGGGGGAGGTGGCCAGAAGCATTTATTTTCTCCCTGAAGCCATCTTTGCCTTCCTTCAGCTACCATGTTTCCCAAGGACTGGGGAAACCGGGTTAAGTCAGCTGGTGCCAGCCTCATTGAAATGTTTAATTGGCCAATCCACCACCTGAGAGCAGGTTGACTGCCCACCTATTGTCCTGTCTCTACTAAACCTGGAGGCAGACTGGGTTGAGATTTTTAAAGCTTTAACATCTCGTCCTTCCCCAACCCATCCATTTTAGGGTGTTAAGATTCAACCCACTCTTCCCATAATGGATTGGTTAGCATGCCAAAGATAGTGTAGAACATAATTCACACCACCTACTGTACCATTTTACAGTACCCACTTCCTACTGTCCAATGCCCATTACCACACTCAACTTCCACATTTCCCCTCCCTGGTTTTCCTCACACAGGATCAATGAAACTCCCACCTTTGATCCAGCACAGCTCTGGTGTTCCTTCAATTTGTAAAACAGGCAATGCTATTGCCTCCTGACCTCCCAAAATCCAGTTAGCTGTGCACTAACGAAACAGATGCAGCCAGGGTGTAAACACCCACTCTTTATCAAACAATCAATAAATAAAATGATAAATGGCTGACTGAATTGCTCAAAGTCAACAAATACTCCAGTTTAGGCAAGTCTTTGTATTACAGAGGGCGACAACATTAACAAACACTTCAACAGAATGGAATGTGTTTAATCAATTGAAATGGGTGTCTACGCCATGTGGTATATTTCCCTCCGCTTCCTCCTGTTCATGTCAGTACAAAGTGCAAACATTTGAAAAAATATAGCCTCAACATACTTGCTCACAAATATTACATATAACAGAAGCATTCAATGAACAGATAATCCTTTTTTAAAACTCTTACAAGTACTGATATTTTAACCTGAAGTGTTGGTTAAGATCAACCAAAACATCTCCACAAAGTTTGTCTGACAGGAGTGAAGCCTAAAAGAGCCTGTCTCCAAACTCCAGATTAGCCATTGCCCATTGCCACTCAATTTGATCAGAACGTAAAAGAAAACCAGTCGAATTCAGTACATTTGGGGCGAAATTAAAAAATAGCTCTAGAATGAGTCCAATGATGTAGTCAGAGGGCTCTGGAAACACTCAGTAAAATTTAACAGAAGTTTAATCTACCTTCTTCGGTGCAGTTTCTCTGAATAAATGAGCAGATATTTAACTCTTAGCAGCTGGTTGTTTGTGACCACAAAGTATTTTTGTGGAACATCCCCACCTTCGCTGTTCCTCACCCTTGCTCTTCGTCGATCTATGCCACGAGCATCTGAAATCAAACGGGCAACATTCGCTTATTAGCATGGGAGTATGTCTAAAAACAGATCATATAATAACTGAAAGAAACAACAGGTTTTGAAAGTGTAAATGTCATGTATCACTAAGCACTGGAGTTCTAGTCACTCTGTGTCACTAAACTTGGGGCTGATATTATTTCTATAGGCGCAGCTGCAATAATGGTTCAGAGGTTTAAGATTATAATAAAATTAACATTGTTAGGAAATCCCTTTCAAGGAAAAAATTAGTTTGCTTCAAAACTTACATGTCAGGAGGCGATCAATATAGTATCAAGAGTAGGCAGTCCCTCGAGCCTTTCCCACCATTCAATGAAATCATGGCTGATCTGTACCTCAACTCCATTTACACACCTTTGCTCCATACTCTTACCTAACAAAATTCTATGGACTGAATCTTCTGATGTGGGGAACAGTGAACGACTCAACTAAAGTCACTGATGTACCTCGGGATCCTGAGAAAATCCCAACAAACGCACATGCATGGTACTTTCGAGGGGAGTACAAGATGGAACTCACCAAGGCTCCTTAGGCAGCACCTTCGAAACCCACGACCACTACCGTCTAGAAGGACAGGGGCAGCAGATGCATTGAAACACCACCACTTGCGAGTTCCCTTCCAAGCCACACCCCACCCTGACTTGGAACTATATCGCCGTTCCTTCACTATCACTGGGTCAAAATCCTGGAACTCCCTCTCTAACAACAGTGTGTGTGTGTACCTACACCACATAGACTGCAGCGGTTCAAAGTGACAGCTGACCACCATCTTGTCACAGACAATTAGGGATGGGCAATAAATGCTGGCCTAGCCAGTGATGCTCACATCCCACGAATGGATTAAAAACAAGTTTAAACATCTGATTGCCGGGTTTTGCCCTGCCCGGACTGTTGCACAATTCCCCACGACAGTGGAATCAGATAGCCAGATCAGAGAATTGGGCTGTTCGCCCTATAGTTACCCTGGCTTTTACACAGATTTACCTAGAGCTTCTCCTAGCTTGTTCAAAGCCTGCTCAGGAGTGCAGCTCAAAGTAAATCAGCTGGAGTAACGAAGCCTCAAACACCACGCCATGACAATGTTCAACCCCACCCCCCTTCTCCCAACATTATTCTCTCTCCTCCCCCTCCTGACAATGATCACTCCCCTGCCTTCTGTTTCACCTTCTAGAATCCCTGGGTCCTGTCTGGCTGGTGTTGGGAGAGTCAGTACTGTCGGGTGGTGGGGGAGGTGCATGGGGAATGGGAATGAGCATTGTCGGAGAAGTTAAGGGGGCAGTGGGAACCAAAAGGGGAGTGGGTGGGGTAGGGCAAACACTGTTGGGAGGGGGTGCTGAGGGACGAACACTGCCAAGGGTGATTGGGGGGGGTTGGCTGAGGAGCGAATATTGTCTGAGGGGCGGGGTGAATGCTGTCAGGGGCTAAGGTTCTGTGGTTTTGGATTGAAATCAATGAACTGAAGACAGGCCTTAAGGGGCATGTCTTCAGTTTATGACGAGAAAAGGGGGATGTTTTCACTGGAATTATGTTCATCACTTGGCCTCCAGGTTCTGCTCGATACTGGATCCGTGCCAAAGCCAAGACCAGAGGATGCAAAGGTTCCAGCATCAAGTGGTCAGTTTAAATTGCAGTCAGCGACAGGCACAGCCACTGTGCTGCTGACCAAAAATCTGGGCCCATGAATTTCAGTTTCAAAATTTTCACTTCACCTGACTTCAACCACTCTTTGGGGAAGAAAGTTCCAGATTTCCACTACCCTCTGTGTGAAGAAATGCTTCCTTAAATCACTGAACAGCCCAGCTCTAATTTTAAGCTCATGACCCTTTGCTGTGATCTCCCCAGCCAGAGGAAACAGTTTCAAATTCCTATCAAATTCTTTAATCAGCTTAAACACTTCAATTAGTTTCCCGCTTAATCTTCTGCACTCAATTATTAATGGATAGATGAAAGCAAGCATAGGTCCAAAAACAGGAGTTTCTTATACAGGTATAACAGTCATGCTTCTACTTATTTACAAAATATTTATCCTAAGATTCAAAGTAAGCAATACCTTTTCCTTTAACCTGGCATTTAACATCAGGATGGTCAATGATCTCACAAACTGCAACACAGCTAAGGACAGGTCCGAGAATACTTTGGTGCCAGCCGTTACCATGGGGGCTGTACAGAAGAGCCAAGCTCAGGTCACTGGTAAGGTAGGTTCCTTCCCCAAATAGAGACGTCTATGAAGAAAGAGCAATCTTTGAACGTACACAAACCTTCAGTGCAACTGAACAAAGCTAAACTAGTACTCTTATGAGCGTTACAATTTGTTTTTAAAGAGGTAATCTTAAGACAATATAGACACATGGGTTCAGGCTATTGCTCATGTGGAGTACAGTACAGACTGGTTGGGCCAAACGACCTGTTTAAGTGTTATCATTTCTATCTAAGTCTACATTCCTTTACTAATGTACTCAGCATCTATTTCTTACCTATTTAAAGGCCTAGTGTAAGCACAAAGATTAAAGGCTGCATGTACCAGATGGAGAGAATGCCAGAGAGATTTTTCAATATGAGAACAATTAAAAGAGTGAGATTGACATCAAGCCAGGCAGGGGCCTACGTCAAGGGGTAAAGCAGGGGGCTGAAATGAAGCAACGTTTGGTGGGGGAATGGAGGAGGAGATTGTTGCCAGATGGGAGTGCTCATTGACTTAGTTGCACAGACTCAGAATCACAGAATCTGAGAACTGTTACCGCACAGGAGGCAGCCATTCAGCCCATCATGTCTGCACCAGCTCTCCAAAAGAGCATCATGACTTAGTGCCATTCTCCTGCTTTTTTCCCGCACCCTTGCACATTGTTTCTATTCAAATAATCATCCAATGCCCTCTTGAATGCCTCAATTGAACCTGCCTCCACCACACTTCCAGGCAGTGCATTCCAGACTCAAACCACTCGCTGTGTGAAAAAGTTTTTTCTCACATCACATTTGCTTATTTTGCAAATCACTTTAAATCTATGCCCTCTCATTCTCATTCCTTTTACAAGTGGGAACAGTTTCTCCCTAACTACTCTATCCAGCCCCCTCATGATTTTCAACACCTCTAATCAAATCTCCTCTTAGCCTTCTCCTCTCCAAGGAGAACAGTCCTAACCTAGGAGTACTCCAGGGTGGGGAAGAGAAGAATGAAGATGGTATCAGGGAGTACTCAAGTAGGACTGTCAGTCTACAGCAATGCTAAAATAGCTGTTTAAACCTACCCGAATTGTTTTTTGTTATAAAATGAGGTTTGCTGTTTAAAATCAATGATGTTTAAGAGCCTGGAGAGCCTATTGTGATGGAATTATCCTTTAAATAAACTAATGATTGCAACCATGTTAGCCCATATGAGAAAACAATGGAATTCCTGACCTTGTTTAGATGACACTGTAAACCACAATGAATTATAGAATAGAAATTCTCAAGTCGGCTCCCATGAAATGCATAGATGAGATCTCGGTCGCCTTTGGTTTCTTCGAACTTGGCATTCATCTGATCACAATAAACAATCTCAAACAGGAAGTCCGGTGTAGCAGCAGTGGGTGTTGTGAACCCAATGAGTTCCTGGATTTCTTCATACTAGAACACAAACAAGATCTCCTGTAAAAATTACAACTGCAAAAAAATCTGACAACTGAAGTCTTTTATTTTTGGTGGTGGGGTAGGGGAGTGGGGTGAGAAAAGTAACATTTTATTCACTCCTTCAGATTCTCTCCACACAATCCACGACCATAAGTAGGTAGGTTTCTTATCAATGCCAACCTGTATTGAATGATTAGTAATACAGTGCAGGGAGATAAACCTTCTGAGCAACCAGTCCTCCGATTTTCACATGTACTTTACAGGGCAACTGTTGCTCTGCACCTCACTTCAATCACTAAACATACTGCTTTGGAGTAGAGAGGAGGGAGTTACAAGTAAAGCCGCAAATGCTGGGATTTTACCCCCCCTGCCCTCAACCCCACACCATGAAAAGCTGCATTTCCTCCCACTATAACAAAACACTCCTCCCTTCCACAAAAAACACGTGTGGGTCACGTTATGTTCAAAATGGATAACATACAAACTCTAGCTTGAACTCTGGTAGAACATCTTTTCCTGGAAGCCTACACGACCCAGACATAAATGTCATAAACCCCAACTTCTGTCAAATCCCCACGCCCCAACAAAGGTAAAAACAGACCATACTCAAACAAGACCACTAGTTAACAAGAATGTTCTTCCGTCTGACTGGCCACCAAAATTTGCATTGCAAGTAACCCAAAGTTTCCTGCCTTAATGTGTCAATGTATTCACCTGTAAGTATCAGCAAAACAGTGAAAAACAGCAAAATGAAGGTGCGTCATCTTTGATGTAAAAGAGCTTTTTTCTATTTCTATGCCATTTCTAACTCTTTTATTCTGTTGAATAAATAGAGCGAGCACAGAGTAACCCCCAACTGCAGCAACCATTAAGACCATCAATCCAGTACATTAATGAAAACCCTTTTTGACATGGCAAATTACCAGCAACAGCAGCTCAAGTTCTAGTTAAAAATTAACAGAGAATTAAAACACTTAAAAGCGATGACCGAAATATCTCAGCTCTATTCTATGAGTTCAAAACGAAAAGTAATTCTGCAACAAGTCACAGTTGCATTCATATGGCTACATCCATATCAGTACATTTGTTAACTCCCTCATCTACATCTCTGAACAGCATATTATGCACACTGTGCACTGCAACTGATATATGTATGGTTCTTTTGACACAGCACTTCTACAGACATGTTTTAGTGACATACAGCTTATGCACTTTAGATGTTTGAGTAAAATACATTACATACTGACAAGATTATTCTGTGATTCCTGCTGCAATAAATTTTGTTTGCTGTCCAATATAGCCTTTTATTCATTCATGGAACATGGGCATAGCTAGCAAGGCCAACATTTGTTGTCCATCCCTAATTGCCCTCGAGGTGGTGGTGAGCTGCCTTCTTGAACCGTTGCTGTTCGTGTGGTGAAGGAACACCCACAGGGTTGTTAAGATAGAGTTCCAGGACTTTGACCCAGAAACAACGAGGGGACGGCGACATATTTCCAAGTCAGGTTGGTGTGCAACTCGGAGGCAAACAATTGAAATTATACCCATGCTTACAGGCAGTCTCAACTGGAGGAAATTTCAATACTACCTAATTGTCGGTTGAAAATTTTCTATAAACATTCAGAAAGGTTCTTACCCCTTTCTTTCCCAAACTTTTAATGGTTAGGTTTTTTGACAAACAGGCCCAGCTGAGAAGTTCGAGAGTTCTTTTGTGCGGGATTGTTCCAGAGTGTAGAAGCTGTTTTAAGTCTGGCAGGTTCTGCGCATCAGCAAGCTGTAGGGAGACACAATCTGTCAGTCCAAGAACATGCCATATAATATTCTGCACAGAGCTTTAACTTAAACTTAAAGATCAAGATGTGGAGTTTCCACTTTGGTTGAATCAACAGTTCTGGTGCAAAACGGACCCAAAATTGCACCCGTTTCAAAAAGTAATATTTCCCCTTTCCCACCATTTACATATCGCCAAAGACAAAATCTGCCTTGAATCAGCATCAACAGGCACCATTTAAATTAAATTGTTTTAAAAACATATTCCTTAATGTATTTAAACATGGTAATTTAGTTCAGTTTGATTAATAGAGCTGAAAATGGATTGCACACAAAAAAAGTATTTTTAATCACAATGTCAATTCACCATGCATGAGTAATTGATTTTAAATTACTGAAAATTACTTTTATAGATATGCAAGACCATTTGCTAATTATATTTGGGTACAATAGTCAGATTCCTAGTAAATTTTAAAAATATATTTGAAAGCTTAGCGTCTTTGTGTCTAAAAGAACCGGTTTAATTTTTGCACCTGTTTGAAGGCTTGCAAATGAGTGAAGTGGCGGAAACCCCACCAATGGAATTCACACTGGGTGTGCGGTCAGACTTGTGGGCGAGCTTCTAACACAATGCTTTTTAAATGAGTGCAAAAGATTCCAAATACTCAAGTGTGCTGACCGCAATTTGCCCTTAAAAATACCTGCAATCCTTTGTATTGATTATTCCGATTTCCAGAGTATTGCACAAAAAAACCAGCACAACGCAGCAAAAACTCCAAGCTCAACTATGTAGTATAGCAGTAAAATGACTACCATAATTGCTCTGCACCTCACTCCCAATCTTTGCATACTGTCAGCTGTGGCTCAGGGGCAGCACACATTCACCTGTCAGAAAGTTGAGGGTTCAAGGATTGATTCAGAGACTTGAGCATAAAATCTAGTACTGCACTATGCATCAGCCTGAGGGTGTATAGTACTGCCAGGGGTACTAAAATATATGAAGGCAAGTTTTTTCTTGCTTTGGATAGGGTACAAAAATATCTGATGTATGATCTCTGCCATCTGCTTATCACTACTTACCATAGTGTACAATATCAATTCCACATGACCGAGACTGTGTGATATAATTACCAGAATCTGCTTTTCAGTGCAATCATGTCTTCACTGTCATGTACATGAGCACTATCCACCAACACCACCACCTACTGACCAAACTCACCAATACTGAATCACCTTGGACTGTAGAACAAAATAGATATAAAGGAGGAGGGCACTCGCTTGGCCTGATAAATGAAGTACGGTAGCATATTGGTTATGCCACTGGACCAATAAATTGGTAGACACAAATTCAAATCCTACCCTGGCAATTGGGGAACTTAAATTCAGTTGATTTTAAAAAAAAAATCTGGAATAAAAAGCTGTGACAGATTGTCACAAAAAAAAGCCACTAGCTCAGTAATGTCCTTTATGGAAGGAAATGTGCCATCTTTATCTACTCTGGCCAATATGTGACGCCGTAGTCACATGGCTGGCTCTTAACTGCCCTTGGAAGTGGCTGCACAAGGAACTCAGCTGTATCAAAAGCATTATAACAAATTGCAGTGGTTCTAGAAAATAGTTCAACACCGCCTTCTCAGGTGTGATGATAAATGGTGGCCTTGAGAGTGACACCCACATCCCATGAATGAGTCAAAAGGAAATCTGTTCAGAGTAAAAAAACAAATCTACTTTTTTGCTATTATGTCATCTAACTTACTCTTGGATGAGTTTAAAGTTTACAACTCCTCTATCTTACTTTGATGGCCAGGTGGCCATTCCTAGTGTTCATCGCTGTACACGTCAAGTTCTCCCTGACATTTGTCTTAACTTTCCCTTTCAATAATGTAAGCTCTGCCCTTTTCTTGTGACATTCTGACATACTTTGAATGTTTTGGTCTCCTTATTTAAGGAAGGATGTAAATGCACTGAAGGTGACTCAGAGGTTTACTAGATACCTGGAATGAGTGGGTTGTCTTAAAAGGAAAAGTTAGACAGACTGGGCTTGTTTCTACTGAAGTTTAGAAGAGTGAGGGGTGACAATTGAAATATATAAGATCCTGAATGGTATTGACAAGGCAGATGTGGAAAGGATGTTTCCTCTGTGGTGGTGGTGGGGGTGTTGTGGGGGGGGGGGGGGGGGGGGCACTGTTTTAAAATTAAGAATCACCCTTTTAAGATAGAGGTGAGAGAATTTTTTTTCTCTGAGGGTTGTGCAACTTTGGAACTCTCTGCCTTTGAAGGCAGTGGAGGTGGGATCACTGAATACTTTTAAGGCAGAGATAGCTAGATTCTTGTTAGGCAAGGGAATCAAAGGTTCTCGGGGGTCGATGGGAATGTGGAATTCAAAACACAAGCAGATCAGTCATGATCTTATTGGATGGCGGAGCAGGCTTGAGGGGTCGAATGGCCTACTCCTGTTCCTATTTCGTATATTCGCATGTAAATTGCCTGGCACTATGATTACATGTTTTCTACAACAACTTGCATTTATAATGAGGGATCTACAAGCAACGTGGCATTTTTCATTAAAAACAGTACTTAACCAAAACATGAAGCAATAAAATACAGTGCTGAAAATGTTACAACTCAAAACTAAGGAAGTAGTCAACCTATTACTTGTCCTAATATTAGACAAAACGGGTCTTTGCTTATCACACAATCACAGAATTGTTACGGTGTAGGAGGCCATTTGGCCCATCGTGTCTGCACTGGTTCTCTGAGCACTTTAACTTAGTGCCAATCTCCTGCCTTTTCCCTGTAACCCTGCACAATAAAATACCCTCGAGTACCTCAATTGAACCTGCCTTCAACACACTTCCAGGCAGTGCATTCCAAACCCTAACTACTCGAAGTGTGAAAAAGTTTTTCCTCACCTAACATTTGCTTCTTTTGCAAAACACTTCAAAACCGTGCCCTCTGGTTCTCGATCCATTTACGAGCAGGAACAGTTTCTCCCTATCCACTCTGTCCAGACCCCTCATGATTTTGAAAACTTCTATCAAGTCTCCTCTTAGCTTTCTCCTCTCCAAGAAAAACAGTCCCAACTTCTCCAGTCTTTCCTCATAACTGACGTGTCTCATCCCTGGAACCAGTCTTATAAACTTTTGCACTTTCTCCAATGCGTTCACATCGTTCCTATAGTGTGGCACCTAGAACAGTACATAATACTCCAGCTGAAGTCTAACCAGTGCCTTATATAAATTCATCATAACCTTCCTGCTCTTGTACTCTATAAATCAAGGATGTTCAGTTTCTGAGTTAGTGTTATTTTCGTTAAAAAAATACTGATTCCCATCCCTTTCAGAAGTAACATGCTGTTCTATATACATCTTGAGACATGATGGCAATGAATATTAAAAGCAATTTTTTAAAAATCCTTATGCTGTGGTCTTTGATTACAGGTCATCTGTCAATCAGTCAGCGAAACATGACAATAACATGTCTACTGAAACGTGTCAGTGAGGCTGTGCCACAACCCGAACTCCTGATGATCCAATCCTGTTTCTTAGATAGCTTTGCATCTAAACTACCTGGAAGTCTATCAGGAGTTGATCACTCCTACCTTAGACTCATTTTAACCTGTGCCCCCTTGCCTATCCTCTCATAATTCAATTTATAGAACCAAATCTCAGAATGGCGACGGGAGGAGGGGCTTTGATCCATCAGGTCCACACCAGCTCTCTGTAAGACAATCCATCTTGTTGCACTCCCCTGTCCTTTCTCCATAGCCCTGCAATTTTTCTCCCCTTCAAGTACTTATCTAATTCCCTTTTGAAAGAATATTTCATTTGATTGACTTCCCCATCAACTCAATTGTCTTGGCATCTTTCACATGGTTTCCTTGCCAAACTGAAAGCCACCCTCCCTGCCTTCCACAGGAACTTTTTCTTCTTCATTCAAGATTCACCCTAAATGACATTTGGACAAACTCAAGCTAAGATGGAGAGCGGACAGCAGACCAGAGCCGCACTTTTACCCTGGAATTGAGAAGCCTGTGTCCCCCAACATCGCCCTACAGTCCCATCTCCCACACACCCCCCAGCCAGCCACCCACCTACCCTCAATATACCACCCTACCCACCCCCAATACGCCCACACCCCCGCCCGCCCCCCCATTTACCCACACCCCCACCTGCCCCCCCATTTACCCACACCCCCGCCCACCCCCCCCATGTGCCCACACCCCCGTCCACCCCCCCTACGCCCACACCCCCGCCCGCACCCCCATTTACCCACACCCCCGCCCCCCCATTTACCCACACCCCCGCCCACCCCCAATACGCCCACACCCCCACCCACCCCCAATACACCCACACCCCCCCCATTTACCCACACACCCGCCCACCCCCAATACGCCCACACCCCGCCCACCCCCAATACGCCCACACCCCCGCCCACCCCCAATACGCCCACACCCCCGCCCACCCACCCCCAATACGCCCACACCCCCGCCCACCCACCCCCAATACGCCCACACCCCCGCCCACACACCCCCAATACGCCCACACCCCCGCCCACCCCATACGCCTACACCCCCGCCCACCCCCAATACGCCCACCCCCAATACGCCCACACCCCTGCCCACCCACCCCCAATACGCCCACCCCCAATACGCCCACCCCCCCGCCCACCCCCAATACGCCCGCCCACCCCCAATACGCCCACCCGCCCGCCCACCCCCAATACGCCCACCCCCCCGCCCCAATACGCCCACCCCCCCGCCCACCCCCAATACGCCCACCCCCAATACGCCCACCCCCCCGCCCACCCCCAATACGCCCACCCCCAATACGCCCACCCCCCCGCCCACCCCCAATACGCCCACCCCCAATACGCCCACCCCCTCCCCTCCCCTCCCCCTCACCAATGCATCGAAGTCCTTGTTCTCCCCGCTGAAGTACGGGGCTGGGAAGGGCCTGAGCACCGAGTCTCTCCGGTAGCTCTGCAGGGCCGAGATGAAGAGGCTGCACCTGAGGTCGGCGGCCAGGAGATCCCGCCTCAGGCTCTGGTCCATCGGCTCTCCCAGGCCCGGAGCCCGGGGCTCGCCCTGCATCCCTGCCCCGGGGGGACAGACCTACAGACAAAACCCTCAAAACTAAATACAAACTCTCAAAAACATACAGTAAAATAAGTTAATATAAATTCTCTCCGATTCAGACCCCGGCAGCGGCCGAGAAGGTGTCACCCCCGGTAACTAACACCCACTTCCGGATCCGGGTCAGTAACCATGGTTACAAGGAGCAGGACAACCCATCCCTGCACAACAATCATTTAATTATTAATAATAATTCAATTACTCCAACAAAGTAATAGGTTTTGCTGAAAGAAAGACTGACAAACCTTCATTTTAACCTTTAGAAGCTGTTCCTTCAATAAGACAAAATTCAAACTTATTCACACAATAATTACTGAAACAAACATTAATCCACTCATTAAACCATTGCATTTCTGCACAACCTTCAATATTTATCCAAAAATTTTAATTAAAAATTGTTTCCTTGCCTTTGTTTCCTTTCCCCTAATCCATCTCTCTCCCCTAGTTATCTATAAATTGTACCATATATTTTGTTTTTACTATCTAATTAATCATAAATGGAGTTAATTTCCAAATGCTCTTAAGATTTGCATCGGCTGAAAAATAGGGTCTTTTATTCCAAAATTTGTTCTTATTCAAGGGATGTGGGCTTCGCTGGCTAGGCCAGCATTTATTGTCCATCCCTAATAGCCTTTGGGTGGTGGTGGTGAGCCGCCTTCTTTAACCGCTACAGTTCATGTGGTGTAAATACACCCACAGTGCTGTTAAGGGGGGAGTTCCAAGATTTCAACCCAGCAACAGTGAAGGGATGTCGATATATTTCCAAGTCAGGATGGTGAGCAGCTTGGAAGGGAACTTCCAGGTGGCGGTGTTCCCATCTACCTGCTGCCCTTGTCCTTCTAGATGATAGTGGTCATGGATTTGTATAAGTACATAACATAATAGTTCAAATTTGACATTACATAAAGTGCAATATAGATCATCAATTTATTTCAAAGCACTAAAGGTTATACATATTTACAAAACGGCCAGTTTTTCAGTTAATGTTTACCATGTTCATGTTATTGATTTATTTATCATTAGAGTGACTGGGTCATGTCTCTTGTTAACAGTGGAAATGGGCATATTTGTAGTGGGAGGCTTCGACCAGCACTGCAGGCAAGTAATTGAGTATGCGGATCGCTGTCTTATCCAACTGCATATTAATGTGTGTAAGCAGTAAAAACGTTGATTCTGTTTGTATTGTGATGAAAAGATATGGACTTTTTTCACTTGCATTAAGCATACTGGATAGCTCCACTGTTTATTCCTTCCTCACCCCAGCAAAAAATAAAAATAAAGCACATGAGACTGCATTGCAAAGAAGAAAGTGTGGTCAATCATAATCATGTGTATGTAGTAGAAAGTTTTGGTCAGCTTGCCTTGTGTACCTCCAGCTACCCATGTTGCTATTGCATTGCATCATACTTTTTCAAGAAAAAATTGCACTGAACCAGTCCTCCCAAACTTCTGGCAAATGATACTACTTTGTCTGTGTGCGCGTGTGTGAGGGCATGAGTTATTTTAATCTAAGGAGACTGGACATGATATACATATTAATTAGCCCACAAGGCTTCCTTCAATCTACTTGTCTGCCTAATCTTAGTATCAGGCTCCATTCAGTAAAATATTATTTACAAAAATATCCAATTTACTATTCTCAGAACAGCCTAAAGGACCTTATTTTAGAAGACTAGACATGGCTTAATCCCATATTTTCTCACACGTATTTTCTTCATTCACTATAGGAGAGTGGTGTTGCTTTTCATTGTATTTTGTGTAATACGCCAGAAGATAAAGGCTAATTGGTCATAACAAGCAATTAAACTTACAATCTTATCATCCACACACATGGCTAAACCCAACACATTACATTCTAAACAGGCAGCTCATTTTTAAAAAATCTCATTTCTGTCTATACACATTACATAAAGGCCTAAATTTATAGTCACCTATTTTCCTAGGCTCATAACGCAAGCTATCAAACTATTCCACAGATTATAGAAGGCAGTAAAATCATCGACTGTATCTAATGGTTAAAGTTACAAGATGAATTTAAAACCATGTGTCTCATTGTAGCCTGGTTTCTCCCAGAAGACATTTCTTGATAAAGATGTGGACATGCATGTCTATCAATCAATCTTTACTAAAGAAGCTATTTCACTGCCGTTCACTCTTCCAAGACCCATCACTCTGGTTAGTGTCAGAAATAGAACCATTTCTAGCCAAGTACTCGCTCACTCATGCTGTCAAATAAAGAAATAGGAAATTCGTATTATTTTGATAATTAAATTGAAAGTTATTAATATGAAAGAGGGTAGAAAGAAATGATATATTACAAAATAACCATGAAGCTGTTGGATTATTGTTAAAAATAAACAATTGGTTCACTAATGTCCTTTAGGGAAGGAAACATTCATGCCTTGTACAATCTGTTATGTATGTGACTACAATCTCACATCAATGTAAGTGACTATTAATTACCTTCTGAAATAATCTCTTAGGTCATGTAGTCGTATCAAATTCTAAGTAACTAGGAATGTGCAATAAATGCTGATCTTGCCAGAGCTGCCCACATCTCAAGAATTAATTTTTAAAATGCAGTTACTGAAATTGAAATTCCAACGTTTTGTCTTGTATTATCTTTGTGAGTCATAGACGCTCCATGTATAACAGGAGCAGGCATAAGCCATTTAGCCTTGAGAGCCTGCTCCATCATTCAATAAGATCATAGCTGATGGTTGACTTCATCTTCACTTTCCCAACACATCCCTATTCCCTTGATTCCCTTAAACTCCAAAAATCTATTAATCTCAGCCTTGAATGTACTCAACATGGACTGCAGCGGTTCAAGAAGGCAGCTCACCACCACCTCCCCAAGGGCAATTAGGGATGGGCAATAAATGCTGGCCTAGCGAGCAACGCCCACATCCCATGAATGAATTTAAAAAACAACTTGACATTCACAGCCCTCTGGGGTAGAGAAATTTCTCCACATCTCAGTCCAAAATGGTTGACTCCTTATCCTGAGAAAATGCCCCTTGGTTTTAGACTCTTCAACCAGAGGTAACAGCCACTCAGTATCTACCCTCTCATCCCTCTCCGAATCTTATATGTTTCAATAAGATCACCTCTCATTCTTCTAAACTCAAGAAAAAATAGGCCCATTCTACTCAATCTCTTCTCATAGGACAGCCCTCTCATCCCTGGAATCAATCCAGTGAACCTTTGTTGTACCCTCTCTAAGGTAGGTATGTCCTTTCTTAGGTACAGAAACCAAAACTGCACACTATACTCCAGGTGCGTTATCACCATTATGGATGCACTGTGGCTTAAGGAATAGTGATAATGGGACGAAAGATGTAAGTAATTTTTAAGGGGAAGCTAGATAAGTATATGAAGGAGAACTGAATAGAAGGATCTACAGATCGCATCAGATGAAGTAAGGGGAGGTGGAGGCTTGTGTGGGATATAACGCCAGGTCAGGTCAGTTGGGCCATGGCCCATTTCTGTACGATTTAAATTCTGTCTAATTCATTAGGGAGAGGGGAATAATATTCACAAATGTTTTGTTCACCAAAAAGGTATAAAATACATAGGACAATAATCAACAGTTGGGCAGATCATTTAGAAATTGGAAATAGTAGAGGAATAATTGGATGCAAAGAGAATGTCTACCACCATAGGAAAGGGTGATGCTGTCAAGCATAGACTCAGTCTAACTTGAGCTTCATTGTAGGAACATATCTGGCTTATGCACCAGAGACCCTCAATTCCAGCAGTTGTGAGGATTGTGATTCCTTCCAGCATTACTATTAATATTAATATTAATCCTTGGACCTGAATATGCTACAGAATTCCCACAATCTGAGAGAATGAAATGAAATTTTAAAATAAATCAATAAACAATTCCACCCCCGCCACTGCCACTCCTGACCTCTGCCAAAAGTGTGGCTGGGAGGTTAGCACTTCTCCTCTGAATCACAGGGTTCCAGGTTCAAGTCCCATTCCCAGACTTGAAAGCACAAATCAAGACTGACACTCCAGTGCAGTACTGCAGGAGTTCTGCACTGTCAGAGGTGCTGTCTTCGGGATGAGGCATTAAGCCAAGGCCCCGTCTGCCTGCTTGAGGGGATGTAAAAGATCCCATGACACTATTTTGCTGAGGAGCTGTCCCTGATGGCCTGACCAATATTTATCCTTCAAGCAGCATCACAAAAAAAAGGTTCTCTTTCCACATTTAGAGGCACATGAGGCAGACAAAGCACATGCTGACATCCATTTCCTTGGCTTATTTTTCCTGGAACAGGTCACTAGCCTGAAGCCAGAGGATTTAGCTTGAAGGGCACAATTCAGTATCAGGTAGGACTGACCAGGAGACTCTCCCACTTCTACCACCTGCCATTGGTGTACTGGAAGGATTTGCAGGTTAATAATCAATCTGTTCAGCCAAACTATGAACATCAAGTCCTAGAGTAGGACTTGAACCTAGAACTTCTAGTTCAGAGGCAGGAATGTTTCCCATTGCACCACAAGGCACCCCTCAAAAACAGGTTATCTGGTCATTACCTTGCTCATTGTGGGAGTTTGCTGTTCGAGGTAAGTTGCTGTGTACAAATTGGGTGCATTCCCACATTACAAGTGACTATGCTTCAAAAAGGACTTCATTGGTTGTAAAACGTTTTGAGATGTCTGGTGGTTATGAAAAGCACTATATAATTGCAAGCCTTTGTTTAAGTGAGAGATTTTTGAGCCTTCAACTAAAGTCTTGAATGGTCTGAAATTTAGCCAAATGATCACAGATATTCAATCTACACAGAGAGCATTGTATATGTTGTTCCATCTCTGGGAGTCTACTGCCATATTCTACATTACTGACACAATTTGCCCAGAAAGGGCGATATAATATTGATGATAAAATGCCAGACATACAAACATAAGAGTTAGGAGCAGGAATAGACTTGAAATGTGCTCACAGAATGTGAGGTCAATTTACACAACCAGCCATTTAGTAGATAGACCTTTGCATTGAAATAACTGGATTAGCACACACACTCACAATTCCCAGTCAATTTATGTCAACCACTTCTTAAATAGGTCATTAGATTGTGAGGTATGAAAACACAGCCAGCTAGAAGGACAAGGACAGCAGATAGATAGGTACACCACCACCTGGAAGTTCTCCTCCAAGCCACTCACCATCCTGACTTGGAAATATAAGGCCGTTCCCTCACTGTCGCTGGGTCAAAATCCTGGAACTCCCCCCCCTAACAGCACTGTGGGTGTACCTGCACCACATGGACTGCAGCGGTTCAAGAAGGCAGCTCACCACCACCTTCTCAAGAGGCAATTAGGGACGGACAATAAATGCTGGCCCAGCCAGCAAAGCCCACATCCCATGAACGAATAAAAAACAAATTATCTAAAAATAACCTGCTTCTCTCTTGACAACCTGACTCCAAAGGCTCACACCTAGCTGCCAGCCTGCAATTATCAAAGTAATCCTGGTTTAAAGATATCATATTATCACCTCCATTTTTCTGTCTTTAAATTTATGTGTTCTTTATTTGGACATGTATGCTTTTCACAACAGCATTATAACTGAATGCCTTGCTCCTTTGTTCCCCGACAAAATCTAATTAGGGAGTTTCTGCATTGGCCACGTTTGGTTTTGTTAAAGGGAATATTGTAGGAAATCCCTGAAGATTTCTGACTGTGTCTCCGAACTGTTTTTTTTTTGGGGGGGCATCTGGGCAGAGGAGGGGCAACCCCCAGATTGCGCCTCCTGCAACATTTGGGCTCGGGAGACTTCAGTGCCCCAACCCCATTGACCCTAGTGCATGGTCCTGCTCCGCTATTGTCACCCTCTCCGGGCTCACTCTGCATCTCGCCTGCCCTGACCGGGATTGACAGGAGCCGGGAGGTTTCCAATAGCAACAGGAGACGCACTGGCTGCGGGGCCGCTCTCTGTTCCCTCTCTTCCCCAAGTTCGGAGCAAGAGGGTCTCGTCCCCCTGAAGTTGAGAAGGAAGAAGCCCAGAGGGATTGAGCGGAAAGCAGCCGCTGCCGCTTGTTTGCTCCGTGCAATTCCTGTTTGAAAGGCGGAGGGTCGGAGAGGCGAGAGGTAAGCGGGGGGCTGGCGAGTGCAACCAGCAAGATTGCAAGTTAAAGCCTGGGCGCAATAAGGTTAGAGACATGAGTCAGAAAGACCTCAGCAGAGCTGGAGCTTCAGGTCATTTAGCAGCACCGGTCAGTACTTCACATGGTGCAATTATCCAACAAACTGTTTCACACTTGGGCTGAAGCACTAACCACCAAAAATGTATCGCCAGCTTTCTGCGGTCGGACACAGAGATATTACATCCTGAAGGACAGAGCAGATACCAAAAATGACCAGGGAAGATACCGAGTCCTCGGCTCAGAAATAGCCAACTCAGTCCACAGGAGCCTCCTCCCAGCCTGTATCTAACCCTATCAACATTTCCTTCTTATCTCTCATATACTTATCTAGCTTCCCCTTAAACTCATCCATGGTATCCTCCTCCAGTACTCTAGGTGGTGGCACATTCCACATTCTAACCACTCTATGGGTGATGAGGTTTCTTGTGAACCCCCTATTCGATTTATTAGTGACTATCTTATATTTATGGCCCTTAGTTTTTGAATCCCCTACATGTGGATACACCTTCTCAGTGTCTACCCTTCCTCATTTTAGAAACCTCTATTAGGTCATCAGTTAACTTTCTGTATCGCAAAGGGAATCAGTCTCTTCTGATTGCTGAAAAGTCTCAGTTCCCCTCTGCGCCAATCATAGATATCACAGAGTTGAAAATGTCTCGATGATATTTTGAGCATGTGCTTTTTTTTTGCTTTCCTCTTTCCAGAGGACACACTGAGGTATGCGTAAAATGATTTCAGTTGAAAAATGAACACTCTAGAGGTAGCTGATCTTACTTTCCAAGGGCTCATGTGGAGGTCCAATTAACACAATCCTCCAGTGTTCAGGACTTCTGACTTTCCTGTTTTACTTTTGTGTTTTTCTTCTGAACAGAATATCTGTTTTCTTTTGGCGGGAATGCCCAAGAACTGCTTCTGCTTATTGCATTTTCTCCCCAATCTTCAGAGGGCTATTCGTACACCCAGGCAGCAAATTAAATCACTGAAGCTTCACACAGTTCATAGCCCCACAGTGAGGATGAGAATGCTGGCAGTGACTTCAGAAAGGGTGTAATAGACAGCTGACACTTTGTGGCACAACACCCAGGTCACTGTTCAAACTATTCAAACACAGACTCGGAAACCTTGAAGATGAAAGGACATGGTGATGCACCATTCAAATCAGCACAGAAACCCCATTCCGAAATTTTACCAGGCCTAAATACACTGTTTTACAATCCAAAATGAGTGGCAGCATCATCAATTCTGATCACAACATAAGGAGATCTTCAATGCAGACAGACAGTGGAGTTATCTCAGATTCATCTGACAACAAGTTTGAGCCATGTTCAAGTGGTCCAAAGGAGTTTAAAATAAGAAAGAATACAGGCAGGGCTGAAACAGAGCTGACACATCGTTCCAGAGCTAGCCAATGTGGAGATTACGCTGATCGACAGATAACAGAAGGAAAATCTGCAGAGGGGAAAA
This sequence comes from Cetorhinus maximus, assembly GCF_964194155.1. NCBI lineage: Eukaryota > Metazoa > Chordata > Chondrichthyes > Lamniformes > Cetorhinidae > Cetorhinus > Cetorhinus maximus. The sequence goes on along the minus strand of NC_135904.1, from coordinate 1,662,556 downwards.
GCCCTACTGTTGGATTGGATATCACACGTCGTTTATCCACTCTGAGGCTATTAATAGTCTGCGATAAAGTTAAACGTTGTTCTGATATTACCAATGTGGCGTGGTCACATGTGACTGTGGTGAATTATGCATCTGAGTTGTCCACACTGGATTCTATTCTAGCACAGGTTGCTGAGGCCTTAAGTGGAACAAGAGTCAAATCCATCGCCTTCATTCTTCATAATCAGCAAGATGCAGTTTATATCTGTGGTGCTGGAGAGATTCAGACACTTACACCAGTTTCTGTCCATGAACATATGGCCCTGCGTAGGTTTTTTGGTAACATATCGGTGAATCACTTGGATGTGGAGAAATCAAATGCCAGCATGGATTTCCTGGGCTGTACTGCCTTAGTGACTGCAGACCTGGAGACAGTCAAGCGAGAACTGAAGACTCTGACAGGTATAGTGTAGTTATAGTTATGTTTGATACTTTAATATTATACCAATCATAGAATAATAGAATGGCTACAGCACATAAGAAGGCCATTCGACTCGTGTCTCGCTGGCTTTCTGTAAGAGCAACTCAGCTAGTCTCACACTTCCCACACTCCCCACCGCCACGCCCTTTTTCCCACAGCCCTGCAAATTTTCTCTCCAGACAATTATCCAACTAGTCTAACTATTTCTAGAAATTCTAACTAGGAATTATTCCTTATCCTCCAGTAGTTGAATGCAAAATTGTACATCTGGAGAATCTTCTAGATGTATATCTGCATTTAGTGTAAAGATAAAATATATTTATCAATAGTTTCAGTAAAACAGCTTTTACTCGGTACAATCCCATGTACAAACCCTATCAGCCTGTTCCATTGCTTTGGTTTCCCAAATGGTATAAGGGGGTGGAAAATATCTGCCAGTGGCACAATCTTGCTTATTGTGAGCACAGCAAATGGAAGTTATCTGCTTGCTGAAGAGCATAAGGTACAGGTATGAAGAACAGCCTTCACTTATTTTATATAGCAAATGCAAATCCCCAAAGCCAAGCGATAGCCCCTCATTGGCTGAGTTTAAAGTGATTAGTCCACCAGTTAGCCTGTAGAGGGGACACTCCTCGATAATGTGCAGCATTGTTTGTGTCTTTCCACAAGTGCACCAGGGGTTTGTACTTGAGGCCCCAGCGGTGGAGGATGGATGCGCAGGGGCTCTGACCCTGTCCTGAACCTATTTAGCAAGGATATTGTCGCCGTGGCAGTTCCAAGCTAACAATTCGACAGCTGGGGTTTGTCACAAGGAACTTGTTAGTGACTTCCCGTGTTTCCCACTCCTTGATTTGCTGGTAGATCTTGCTCAGGAAGGGTGCTGCATATGGGGCACCAAGATGGAAGACAGGCAGTAGGTGGGCTGTACAGGTCATCGTGGAGTGGTAAGTGAGGTACAGCTTTCACCGTTCTCTGGACACTAACTGAAAATGAGGTAAAATGGAAGCTTTACCAGAAAATATCATTGAGCTGGAGCTGAGGAGTTTCTTTTATTTACAAGAGGTGTGAATGAAGGGATTTTTTTTTATTGGAATGAGCAGCTGTAACTATACAGGCATGATTCCACATTTCCTCATTTAACTGCAAAAATGATGTCAGCGATCCAAAGCAAATTTCCAAATATAAAACCAAAAAAGTGATGTTTATTACAGGGGGCAACTCAATTTTATTTTTTTTCCAAGTTATCATTCTTGGTATCCCTTTAATGTTTCTTCTCACTGTGAACTTCACATGTTTGCTTCCTAATTACTTAAATTACAGCCCCAAAATGTTTTTACCTGTAAGAGTTAATCACCATTCCCCATCATTTATTTCAGAATCACATCTTTGAATTTTCAGCTTTAGGATTACTATTTGCCTGGAATTTGGAGAGGCAGGTTTTTTGAGTTGTTCAGGATTTTTTAAATTCTAAATTTCTAAACTACAAGGTTAAAATTAAAAATCTGTATTTAAAATAAAAGCCACTTGTCCACTTACTTTTATCTCTCATGATGCGTAGGCATGGGATATTAACGTTTTCACACAAAACAAACCTTAGAACCTCAAATCACAATTTCAATCCATACTGTGTCATTATTGACCATTGTCCATTATTGATGCAGGTGAAAGGTGACAGCACAATTCAGACCTTGAATTCTTTTTTGGCATCAAATTAACTTGTCTTCCCCCTCCACCCCACTCCTACCTGTGACTAGCAGGTTGGGTATATTCCTGGGTGTGGTTTATAATGATTCAGCTGAAATACTTTAAGAGTTGTGACCTTTCTGGATGTTATCAATTAAATGAGATACAATCCATCCTGTGTCCAGACAGCCATTAAAATCTGAATTCATGAATAAAGACTTAATTCACGTCTTAGATAGATTTATATAGAATATACAGCACAAAAACAGGCCATTCAGCTGCTGTTTATACACTACATGAGCTTCCTACCATTCCATCTATCTGATCTCAGCCTTACAGCTTTTCTTTCTATTCCCTTTTCTCTCATGTACTCAACTAGTTTCCTGTTGAAAACACCTAAGCTATTCACCTCAACCACTTCCTCTGATAGTGAGTTCTACATACTAGCCACTTTAAGTAAAGAGATTTCTCTTTATTTCCCTACTGGATTTATGAGTAAATATCTTGCCTTCATAGTCCCTAGTTTTGGATTCTCCCACAAGTGGAAACATTCTCTCCACAACTACCTGTCCAACCCATTACCTCTATCAGTTCACCTTCAAGTCTTTGCTTTTCTAAAGAATAAAGCCCTTTCTGGATGACCATAATCTCTCAGTGCTCCCTGCTTCTATGTCCTTTGTCCTTTTCATTGTAGGGAATCAGAACTGTGGACCGTACATCAAGCGCTGCCTGACCAGGGCCCTATATGTTCGGGAAGCCGGTTGGTGAAGGACGATACTGGAGCCAATCTTTACTCAGCGTTACACTTATTTACATAGTGAGCCATTACAAGCATACACCTCCTAACTCAATTCCCTACCCCCATTTTAGTGAATATCTCTTTATATGTGCTCAAGTGAAACCCCAATTAATGCCCTCCACCTTCATATAGTTAAACACAACTGACATAGAATTAACACTATACAAGTTTACTATAACTTCACTACTTTTGAATTCTATATCCTTAGAAATAAATCCCTATGCTTTGTTAGTATTTTAATTGGTTTGATTTGAATGACTTGTTCGCTTGTATCCCTAGACCAGTTTGCTCTTTTACCCCATTCATATTTTCTAAGATGTAGGTGATCTTTCTATTTTCGTACCAGAAATTTGCTTTCTTTACAGATTGGACAGTCCAAAGGCTTCTCTAGGTCCTGATTTATTTTGTGCTCATCTCTGTGGTTTACTGAAAATAGTCTTTGGCACACTCATTCAGTCATTCCTTCAGTCTGTGTGTCTATGTAGTGTGTGTCATCATAGACCTTGACTAGCACAAATCTGAAGAATTTCTTCCCTAAGAATCATCTTGCTGTTATTATAATAAAGCAATGCATTATATTCCATTGTTAACATTAATGATTGAGACATTTGAGTTCTGTGAGGACATTGTCATCACAGTTGATTAGTTCATATATCTGATGCCTGGGATTGGAGCTACTTTTCTGATGATTGCTATTGATTGGTGTCCTGCTGTTCAACTGCTGTTTCAAGACTGAAGTGGTGTTCTGCTCACTTCCACTGCCACTTATTATTGTGCATTACCCTTTATGTACCTGAGTTATCTATCACTTCTGAACCTTCCATTTGGTCTGGTTGAATTAAACAACAAACCATTTCTGTCATGGCACAAATGTCTTTATTGTTGGATTAGTCTGATTAAAGTTTGGTGCCTCTCCTGTTTTCATTTCTCTGGCCTTCTCTTCAGTTCTTCTGTTTCCATCTGTAGCCCATCACATTGCTTATCTGGCTTTGTCTGCTAGTCACTGTCACATGTCTCATTATCATTATACACCTACAGCATTGATTGACTTAGATTGCCATCTGGTGCATTAACTTCCTTGGTTACAGCAGCAGATGGAACTTGGATCTTGACTTTTTCCCTCAGTTACCCAAAAGCTTGCTTGAGATTAGATATGGTTTAATGCTGCTAGTTACCTCGGGCTCCTCCATAGCAGTATCTCTGTTCAATCCCCATCAGCTGCAGACTGCTTACTTTTAACACATTGGCTAAAGGAAGTCTCATTATCTAAGTCACTGATCATGGTCTGGCTGAACATCCCACTTCTAACACCAAAACTATATCCCAGTGGTTGCTGTTTAAGTGCTGACAAAGAAGTGAACAGAACTTTACAAAATGCAGTTTAGATTATTGCAGTTTCAAGACTCTCATTGTAGCAAAAACAAAAGCAAAATACTGTGGATGCTGAAAATCTAAAATCAAAGTAGGAAATGCTGGAAACACGTGGCAGGTCAGGCAACATCCGTGGAGAGAAAAATAGTTAACATTTCAGATCTGTGACCTCTCAGGGTTCTGACGAAAGATCACAGACCTGAAACGTTAACTCTGTTTTTCTCTCCACAGATGCTGCCTGAACTGCTAAGCGTTCCCAGCATTTTTTGTTTTTATCTCATTGCAGCATCTCTCCAGGACTGCCTGTGATCTGCCAGCTTTTATAGTCTGACTTGGCTCAGCTTTACTGTATATATTCTGGAGTCAGAGCTCGCCAGCATTTAGTCAGCTCTGCAAGCAGGAGAACCACACAAATAATTACACTGAGGATTCTTTTAATTATTTACCTGCATTATCAGAACTCAGGACAATAATTAACTCCAACATTCAATAAAGGAAATAGCTAACTGTTTTTTTACCAAACAAGTTGTTAATGTTTCCCTCATCTGTAACAAACTCCCCATATTTGGTGCTCATTATAATATTAAGTGTATTATTGTATGCAGAGAAAATTTCATCTACTTGAGAAGCTCCCCATTCAAACGCCTCACAAATCTTTGACAGTAGAATTAAGGGTGCATTTACACTAGGTTAGTTGTTTTGCTTTGCACTGACATGCTGTTGTAGGGTAAATGTAGCCTGAATGCACTGCTGGGGGCCCATCTAACACTGTAACAAACTGAAATGAGACTCATTGCGTGATGGAATCTCTTGATTTACTTCAGATTTTAAAGTATGTGGGAGGAGGTTTTAGCTTTACACCAATGCTATGCTTCTGTGGTTTGAAGGCAGTATGGTTGGGTTGCTTGTTCAATATAGCAGTTTTGCAAGCCAGTGAAATAATTGACCAGCAGTTATACAATTTCCCCTCACTAAAGTAGTAAAGCTAATAGTCTTAATATATATTTACTGCTCAATTAATTTTTATAATTTGCAAGTAGCTCTCAGTTGATTAATATTGGTTAAATGGCCAGGATGGTGAAGCTTTAAGAAACACTTCATGCTACCAGCAGACCTCCCGCAAGTTCACTTTCATTAACAGCTGTGGGATAAACCCAAAATCGATTCTGCTTCAACATGCTTCTGGAAATAAATTATTGACCAAAGCTAATGATTATTCTTATTCCACCCTGAGCTGTTCAAAGAGCTGTGATGCCATTCCCAAAGCGTCTGCTGCATTCAACTGGATTATCACTCCAATCTTTGCATCTCGTTAAGTAACCGCTTTGCCTCTGCGTTGTTAAGCATCTCTATGTCTCTGATGATTAAATTAGACATTGGGACAGTTTTTATGGAACCAGTACTGGCAGGCTATGAGGCTTTGCTGTGCACAGTGGGAGTTAGATTCCAGTTTGAAAAAACTCATCAGTGAGAAAGAAACCTCACAAGGAAGCTCGTTAATGGTTTAGCAGTTGAAAACGCTGCCTGGTGTGGCACTAAACCTTAGAGGCCAGAAGAGCCCAGTTTTGACCTGTGCTATTGCTGAAAGTTACCAGTAGGGATGCAACAATTGACCTCACAACATCAGCTCCAGGAAAAATCAGCCAAGGTTTTGTACATTCTGTTGTTCATCAGTACCTCTTGCTGGAAAGTGCAAGCGTATAACTTTCAGGTGAGCACAGAGACAGGTTGCACAATCATATAGCCGGCTGACAAATGGGGATGGTGTCAGGACAGATAGGAGGGAATGGGGTCAGAACATGGAGTGGGATTATTTATGACAGGATTCCTTTCTGTTTTAAGTTCACAGGATTGCCGGGATAGGCACTTCCTATGTTGATTCCATTGCTGGTCATGTCAGGGAAAGAGACGGAGATGGCAGGACGGTGCCATATCCCATGGGATTGTGCCCCATTAAAATGCACCCGCACTTGAAACAGGAGCACTGTACCTGCCAGGATCACAGCTCTGACAGAAGTGGGGTCTGCTGCCTCTGAAAGGTTGGTTTCCTAAGGCAGCTGTTGGTTTCCTTAAGGATACCAACCTATCTGGAAGCTCCGGGCTTTTTAAAAATACAATGTCCTCATTGTCCAGACAAGTTGGTACTCCTCTCCAGCAGCATGGCTCTTTGCCACTTTCCTGTGCCTTCATTTGCGAGAGAACCAGCTACATTGCTGCTGAGGGTGTGGATCCACTTCCAGACCCTCAGAATTTGCATGAGGTGAGGAGGTGCCAGTCGAGTAGCAGAATTCCAGAGCTTCACTGCACAGGATTATATATTAAAGATGTCATTGGAGCTAATTACTCGACAGGACCTTCAGGAGAGGAGGGAAGAAACAGGGAGGAAAACAAATGGCTCAGAACACAATTACAGATCAGACCTTTTAATATAAAAGTAATAAATTTTACCCCACTGACTAAAGATAGCATAATTCCAGGAAACCTTGCAAATTAGACCTCCCTGGAGCCACTTGAGTGTGTGGTTGTTCTGAGTTTTAACAAGGTGGACCAGATTAATATCTGTCCAAACAGCACTGACCATATAATGGTGTTAAAGTAGAAATTGTCTGGGTCAATCTGCTTGTGTGCATATACGCAATTGGGAGAAAATAACTTCTTGGCGTGCGGACACCTTCCTCTTTGGAAGAAAAGGAAATATAAATAACTTCAGCTTACTCTCTGTTTACTTCTGAGCAGTGAGACTAACTTGGGTGCTGTTAATATGCATGAGGTTATGTGTTGTGGATGAACAGCAGGACACGATGCAGGTTATGGTTAGTGGAGTACTGTCTAAAAGGTATTGTGTGTCATATTGTGCACATGAATCATGTACCTATTCTATGCTAATTTGATTAGTATTATATAAATATTATTTACATATTATGGAAATTATTTATATTTGTAATATAAGTAGGAGAGTTTGTGATAATTATATGTGTGTCTATATATGCCATTACAAGATACATAAGCATTTGCATGGAATATGTTAACGACATAATTGTTTGAACAAGATGCTAGACACTAGACACAGAGTGGCTCATTTAAACAAATCCCAATGTTCTTTGTTAACGCCTAATTAAGAACAATGTCAAATACCTTGAATGAAGTGTACTTTTCCAGTCTAAGGCACAGAAAGCTCCCTAAGAAAAGGTAAAACAAATTAGTATTCTACCCTCATTTAAGATAAAGCTGCTGTTCATGAGAGAAATCTAGACACAGCTCTTTTGTTCATGTTTTGAAAATAATTTATTTTTTAATTGAGCTTACAGTAGATATACTTCTGAGATCCAGACCTGTTCCCTGCAATCACTAAGATGTAAAGTGCTCATGGGTTTGATTTTCTAATTAATTATGTCATCATGTTAATGTGACACTGTGCCTTAATTACAAGTCTAAAGGGCAATTATAGTTACATTGTTGGTTCCAGGTTGCTGTAATTAGAGATGTAAGGCCATAGTTTGCTTAGTTCATTGATTGCTCTGAAGAAGTAGATGTAAACAGAAAGATGCAACAGAGGACTCCCTCTCCCCCTCCCTAGACATACAACTTCCGTTGGCTAGATGAAGTGGGGTTGGAACAGATACCATGTTCTTTCCCTCCAGAATGAACTGTGGAGATGGCTGGTGAAGGAAACTGCATTAAGAGGCAGAAGAAGCATGCTCTGGGTGGAATATGGTGTAGCCTTGAGACAGCAACAAATGATAGTGGATGCAAGAGGTTACAGCTGATGTCAAAGAGAACATTACATTATGGCCCATCTGGTTGTGTCCCACAACTTCCTGAAAGTGGGAATTTGAGAATTCTGTTTGTTTGAATTGGACATTGGGGCTTACAGCACCACCAACGTCATTTTTGGAGGTGTGTTGCTCATCTGTTTGTTTAATCTGTGCAAGGCCGGTGCATTTTCACTCCATGTTACTAACTGTTTGCACTCGTACTAATGAGAAACAAACCTGACCCACATATTTCGTATTGCAGGTGTTCCTGTTACCATGGCAAGAAACCTGCTGGGCAGTGAGCTCCCAGCAGGTCCAAACCAGGTGCTGGATGGGGTAAAGATGCACGTCTTAGATCTTTACTGTGAAAGTGATAAACTGAAGCGCCCACACCCGCAAACATTGGCAGAGTTTGAAAAGATACACATGGTAGGAAAAGGTGAGGTCAGGGAACAAGGAGGCAATTCTGGATGGAGCACAACAGACCAGGAAATATTGCAGCGTGTCTGCCATTTTTACAACCTGACATAAACCTTACTTGCAATAAAAAGATGTATGATGTTGAAGAATTATTTTCAATCACAGATTTGAGCTTCATCACCAGCTACATGTTTAACGATAGAGTCATAGACAGTCATAAAAAGTCATCTAAGGCACAAAAGGAGGCCAGAAGTAGATTCACCAGTTTTAACTTTCCAAAACTCCCTAGATTCTGGAAAGGTCCCATCAAATTGGAAAATAGCGAACATGACTCCTCTATTCAAGAAAGAAGGGAGACAGCAAGCAGGAAACTACAGGCCAGTTAACTTAACATCTGTCATAAGGAAATTGCTGGAATCCATTATTATGGAGGTTTTAGCAGGGCACTTAGAAAATCTCAATGCAATCAGGCAGGGTCAACATAACTTTGGGAAAGGGAAATCATGTTTAACTAATTCATTGGAGTTCTTTGAGGAAGTAACAAGCAACGTGGATAAAGGGGAACCTGTGGATGTGCTGTACTTAAATTTCCAAAAGGCATTTGACAAGATGCCATATCAAGAGTTACTACGCAAAATAAGAGTTCATGGTATAGGGGGTAACGTATTAGCATGGATAGAGGATTGGTTAGCTAACAGGAAACAGAGAGAAGGTATAAATGGGTCATTTTCGGGTTGGCAAGATGTGACGAGTGGAGTGCCACAGGGATAAGTGCTGGGGCCTCACTATTTACAATTTATATCTGTGACTTGGATGAAGGGACCGAATGTATGGTTGCTAAATTTGCTGATCACACAAGGATGGGTAGGAAAGAAGATAGGAAGAGGGCATTAGGAGTCTGCAAAGGGACAAAGATAGGTTAAGTGATTGGGAAAAAATTTGGCAGATGGAGTATAATGTGTGAAAATGTGAACTTGTCCATTTTGGCAGGAAGAGTAGAGAAGCAGCATAGTATTTAAATGGAGAGACTTGGAGAACTCTGAGGTATAGAGGGATCTCGGTGTCCTGGTACATGAATCAGGAAAAGTTAGTGTGCAAGTACAGCAGGTGATTAGGAAGGCAAATGGAATGTTGTTGTTTATTGCCAGGGGAATGGAATATAAAAGTTTTACTACAGTTGTACAGTTGGTGAGATCACATCTGGAGCACTGTGTACAGTTTTGGTCTCCTTGTCTAAGAAAGGACATAAATGCATTAGAAACAGTTCAGAGAAAGTTCACTCGACTAATATCTGGGATGGTTGGGGGGTTAACTTATGAGGAAAGGTTGAACAGGCTGGGCCTGTATCCATGTATCCACTGGAGCTTAGAAAAATGAGAGGTGATTTTATTGAAACATACAAGATTTTGAGGGAACTTGACAGGGTGGATGCTGAGAGGATATTTCCCCTTGTGGGAGAGACTAGAGCTAGAGGACATAGTTTAAAAATAAGCGTTCACCCATTTAAGACAGAGATGAGAAGAATTTTTTTTCTCTCAGAGGGCCGTGAATCTTTGGAATTCCCTTCCCCAGAGAGCAGTGGAGGCTGGGTCATTGAATATTTTTAAGGCAAAGGTAGATAGATTCTTGACTAACAAGAAAGTCAAAGGTCATCGGGGGTAGGCAGAATGTGGAGCTGAAGCCACAAGCGGATCAGTCATGATTTTATTGAATGGCGGAAAAGCTTGAGGGGCTGAATGGCCTACTCCTACTCCTAATACATATGTTCGTATTCAGCCCATCAGGTCCATGCTAGCTCTCTGTAGAGAAATCCAATCAGTCCCAATCCTCCACTCTATCCCCATTGCTCTGTAAGTTTATTCTCCTCACTTGCCCCACCAATTTCCTTTTGAAATCATTCATCATCCCTGCTTCCACCACCCTCATGGACACCGAGTTCCAGGTCATTACCACTCACTGCATAAAAAATTATTCCTCACATGCCCGTTGCATCTCTTGCCCAAAGCATTTAATCAGTATCCCCGAGTCTTTGTACCATCAGCTAATTGGAACAGCTTTTCTTTGTCTACCATATCTAAACCTATCATAACATTGTACACCTCTATCAAATCTCCCATCAATCTCCTTCGCTCCAAGGAGAACAACCCCAGCTTCTCTTGTAGCTAGAATTCCTCATCCCTGGAACAATTCTGGTAAAACTCCACTCCACTCTCTCAAAGACAAACTACATTTTGTTTTCAGATGAAGTGTTCCGGTCTGTTTCATCTCCATCACAGCGCTGGGGTTTTCAAATTTGATGGCCAGGTAGATGATGGCGGCTGGTGGGTGGCAATGATTCATAGTCGTGCTAGTGGGAGCATGTGTGTGATTTTGTCCTTGTGCCAATCACACCAACATTGTTGAAATGTTTCACATGGGTAAATGGAAATAAATCCTACATGAATTGTGTGAAGATTGACTTTACTATGACAGAGAGCAAATATTTGATAAGAGCCTGTGTCCTCTTCCTGACAGGAGCCTATGGGACAGCAGTTCTTTATCGGAAGAAAGATGATGATTCACTGGTCATATTGAAAGAAATCAATATGCATGAACTGAACCACATCGAGAGACAGAGAGCAATGAATGAGGTTTGTATTTAACTCTGGTGCATTTGACTGGCTGTGCCATATACAGCTTTAGTGTCACTAAGATAATGGGCATGCGGGTAATATAATAAATGCTTGCATTTATATAGCTTCTTTCACGACCAGTAGGCGTGCCAAAGCACAGCCAATGAAGTACTATTGAAGTTATAATTGTTATAACTTTTGTAATGCAGGAAGCTGTCAATTTGCACACAGCAAGCTCCCTGTCATGAAGCTATTAATATATATTATTGGAAATTATTTTTCTTTTAAAATAGAGGTTTAGTCTGTGGGTGTGTCTTAATTGGATTAAAGCCAGCTAGTCTGGGTGCATTGATGTGTATTAGCTTTGAGATGTAAGAGAGATAGAGTGCATTTGCATTTTGTTGAATAGAGCATTCAAGAAGGGGAGTGAAATCTGGCACCTAGCTAGCAGAGACCAGGGAGTTTTATTGTTAGAAGAGGTGGTGTTCATAGGGGCTGGTGATATAATGAGAATTTACATTCAATGAGATGTGCTGGGTATAACCGATAGCAATTTCATGTGTGCAGGGCAGAGGCGATGTAAGATCAAAGCCTGTCAGCCTCGCACTGTGTCTGAAAAGGAACCAATGTGAAAGGAACCTCATTTTGAATTTGTAAGGTGAAAATGCTTTGCCTAGTGTCTGCTTAAAGTCTGTGGGTTGTTGTTGCGTTAATGGATAATAGTTTGGGAATTAGTTAAATGTTATGATAGTAGTAATTTGTAGCCACGTGTATATATTTAACTTGTGTAAATTAATAAATATCTCATGTAGCTTGGTATAAAACCTCTCGAGAACTGGCGGTCTGATTCCTGAATTTAGAGCTGCATCTCAAACATACCACTGAAAAATATAGGTTATGACAGTTGTTCAAAGTTTCTCTCTGGGATTTCTAAATAACTCAGCTTTACCAACTGTTGTGTCTTAACACTCTCACACAGAACAATGTGATAATGACCCGATAATCTGTTCATGTGATGTTGATTGAGGGATAATATTGGTCAGGACACCAGGGAGGACTTCCCTGCTCCACTTCAAAATAGTGCCACATGACCTCCATGTGAGAGGGCAGTTAGCATCTCATTTTAATGTCTCTCCCAAAAGATGGCATCTCCTACAGCACAGCATTCACTCTGCTGAATTAGGGTGTCAGTTTTTGACTTTTGCACTCAAGTTTTAGAGTGAAATTTAAACCCACAAGCCCATGTCTCAGAGTGAGAGTGCTACCAACTGAGCCATGGCTAACATGAAAAGAAATGTTGGGCTAGATTTTCTCACAGCTTCAGGGCCCGATGTTAGGTCTAAATGGGGATCCGGAGCCCATACTTAGCAGCAGCGCGTCCGATGTGCAATCTTTCTGAAGTTGACCTGCTAATTGACTGCCTGTGTGAGCCCTTATTGATTTCTTGATGCTGTCGGCCCAATTAGAGGGCCACCAGCTCTGGGAGAGGTGGGCACAGCTGAGGCAGGTTGGAAACTGCGAGGGTACCTCAACATGGAGGCACCTTTCGAGGCATGCATTTAAGTTACAAATTCTGAGGGGTGAAGCCATTAGGTTCCTTAGAGCAGGAGGAGACCAATAGGTGGATCGATTGGCCCATGGGCTAATTATTTCCCACAGCCACCACCCCCTTCCCTTTTTGGGGCATGGAGTTTCTGGTTCTGATGGTCTCCTGACCTGCCACAGGGGGGCCTCTTCCAGTTCGATAGCGGCCCCTGCATGTGACAGGAAGCTACTCTGCTGACAGCCAAACACCGGCGCACCCACAAAATTGGACCCTGTTGAGTGCATGAACAGCTTAATTGGCTGTCCATCTCCGTGGTGTGGGCACCCAATCCAGAACTCAGAACAAAAGCTCATTTACAAAAGCCTCCTTAAAAAATTTACTATTGGAAATCTTCCCCCTCTACCACCCAGTACCTGCTGTGCCAAGTATTGTGCCAGCATCTGAGTTCGGAGCCCACCCATAGGAAACTTCCCCGGCGGCAGGAATGTGTCAGGGTGCCATCCTGATGTAACTCCCCATGTTTCCCGTCTCCGAACCTGCCAACATGGGGCGGGGAATGCTCGCTTGTTGTGTTGATATGATACTTCCCTGAACCTATGGTTTAGCGTGAGCGCATGTGTACAGCCCTTGACCGTGTGGTTTTATCTGAGCAAGTGTGTGGGACACTCTGTGGTTCCCTGTGGGTGAATGCGTACAGTCCCTGACCCTCTGGTTCCATGTGAGTCATTGGCTGGGATTTTCCAGCCCTGTCGTGGTGGAACCCACCGGGGGAGATTCGCCGGCCCAGCCAAACGTTCATTGGACAATCCCGGCAGTGAGTGGGGCAGGAAAACCCCACCCACTGTGTAGAGTTCCTATATTGTCTTATTCTTTGTCTCTGCTCTGCTGTAGGTGAAGGTGCTTTCAATGTTGGACCACCCCAACATAATCAATTACTACGACAGTTTTGAAGAGGATGGTGTACTGATGATTGAGATGGAATATGCAGATGGGGGGACACTGGCACAATACTTGGCACAGCAGGTACTTTACATGGGTATACCTGGGTGGTGGAGGGGGAAGATTTCCAATAGTAAATTTTTTAAAGAGGCCTTTGTAAATGAAAAGGAGCTTTAGTTCTGAGTCCTTTGCAATCAGTATCACGATAAACATAAAATGAGTGAAAGTAATTGATTCTAAGGTGCAGAAACATTGCTGCAATCTGAATTGTCTTCTCTAAACAAAGAGTCAACTGCCAGGTGACTTTATTCAGAGAGCAGTCGGGATATTTGCTCATGTCACAAGTTGCAATGATGAAAGATAAAGCTCAGAAATGTACATCTCGCACCCTTCACAACTCCAGCATCATCCTTCTCTCTCTTCTTTGAAGGTTCTGCAGAACAAAATTGTCTTCTACCTGTTGTTAAACTGTGTAAAGTGCAAAGGATGCAGAACGAAGCAAATTGTCTCCTGCACAAAGCCCTGTCCATTTCCCAGCAGCTCCTGAATCTGATGCAGTGAACTACATTGCCATGCATTTCATATAGAGCCTAGTTTAGTGCCCTCTGAAAATCCCAGCCCATTGCCTCCAGGTCCCTTGTCTAATTTCTCTACCAATTCATTTTGAAATGCCATCTATAAAGTCTCAGTGGAAAATACTGAACAACGTTAAATTAATCAAAGTGAATGTGGCTTTTCACTCCTTAGCTTAGGGCTCAGAATGTGTTTCCTGTAATATTCCCCAATTTGAGAGCCCCCATCAGTGTCACTGGTACCTGGCTTGATGGACCAAACTTTTAGGGTGTGCCAATCTTTAATTTGCGGCGGGGATGCTTTCCCAGTTCTGATATGGAGAGTGTGGCCCACGGCTGCCTGAGGTAACGGTGTTTTCATTGCAGGACCGTGAATTGGAAGAGCAGCAAATCCTGAACCTCTTTCACCAGGTGGTGGCAGCAATTTGTTACCTCCACGAACACAACGTGCTGCACCGAGACCTCAAGACGGCAAACCTCTTCCTCACAAAAGAGGGCGAGGTGAAGCTTGGTGATTTTGGGGTGGCCAAAGTGATGACGACAGGAAGTGAGGCACATACCGTATTAGGTGAGCTTTGCCATTGAGCAACAGTTGGATAACGAAAGGCGTAAAGGTGTGTTGGAGTACAACTAGCTTTAGGGCAGGTGCTAGAATATGGCTAAGATGTAGGCATTTGGTAAAACAAAAATAGAATTACCTGGAAAAACTCAGCAGGTCTGGCAGCATCGGCGGAGAAGAAAAGAGTTGACGTTTCGAGTCCTCATGACCCTTCAGCAGAACTGAGTGAAGTTAGGAGAGGTAAGAGTATAGGTAAACAGATATGAGTAGGAATACATTGCAGGTAGAGGTAACTGGCAGTATAGATGGGATGGGGCTATGATGGCATTAATTAGGGCTGATATATGCTGAGGTGCCAAAAGGAATCCAACAAACACTGCACTGTTTGGTGGTGCATTCAAAGAGGAATGTATTTTGAAGGCTGGCAGTTACATCGTATGTTTTGTGGGGAGGGGGCATCTTGAAGGCTGGCAGTGCCTTGGGCTCCCTAGAGAGAAGGGTAACCCTCTGTAACAGATACGGGTGTGAGTTGGTATAAATAAATGTTGCAGATACCATTAGGAGCACACTGGCAGTGTAATGAGGCCCAGGTGAAAGAAAAGGTATGCCACACAGGGAAATGCTAAGAATCAAGGCAAGAGTGTGTGGCTGAAGGCGGCGTGCATGTAGAAGGCACTACACCGATAAAATTGTTTGTTAACGTACTTCCAGGAGTGAGCACTTCTCTCAATAAATTGAATGTTACAGACTCCATGATGCTGGGGTGAATATATCTAACGGACACTTTATGCTGTGCAGGTACACCCTTTTACATTTCCCCGGAGATCTGTGAGGGGAAATGTTACAATGACAAGTCGGACATCTGGTCACTTGGTTGTATTCTTTATGAGATGGCATGTCGTCAGCGCACATTTGAAGGTAAGAGACATGAAAAATGTCAACTAATTAGCATTTGTGCAAATGATTTAGGTGACCTGGTAAAAGCACAATAGATGACCTACAGTGCTGTTCTCACAGAATAGACTCAATTTTTGCAAAGATATTTTGACCATATTCATAGAAACAATGAGAAATCAATTAGACTGTGAAGAACGGGATGGTAAAAATTGGATATATTAGTACATGGACACTTTCCTGTCTAGTCCCTGCATTGACACAAGACATCAAGACACAAGTGTCCCTATTAGGCTTCTGGAGAGGAGGGCCTCCATATAAACAAGGGAAATGGGAAGAGAAATCATGCATGATCTGAGGTTTATTAAATAGAATCTGTGAATATTTTAGTACAGGATTTCAAGTATCAGAATGGATTTTACTGTTAACTTTATTGCGTAGACAGGATAATAAAGCATCCTTATCATTTGTACACCCTCTGGTCATTCTCATGGCCATTGTATAATTGTGCTGATATTTTAAATAAGTTGTTATTCCCTTTTTGTGCAGTGTTTTGATGTTTTAATTCTTCTCTCACTAGCTTGACTCAATGGTAGCATTTCCCACTTCTGAGTCAGATTGTGGGTTGTGGGTCCCACTCCAGGTACTTTAACGTATAATCTATGCTGACACTGAGGGAGTGATGCATGGTTGGAGCTGCTGTATTTTGGCTGATATCTTAAACTAAGACCTGCCTGTTCAAGTAGACATTAAATCTCCCATGGCAGTATTTGAAGAGAAGGGTCATTCTTCAAGTATATGACCCCACCAATGCTGGTTAACTGGTCATTTATCTCAGTGTTGAGGGTATGAATGTCACACACAGTTCATGTTCTGACTGCTTCTTTTCTTACAGGAACTAACCTGCCAGCAGTGGTGAATAAAATCATGAAGGGGCAGTTTGCTCCAATCACTAATAACTACAGTGCTGAGTTTAAAGCCCTTGTGATGGACATGCTACAAAAAGAGCCTCAGTAAGTTGCAAGTGCGCCTGATTTCCTTGTGATGAACTGGAGAAAACTCCCGTGAACGTGATAGTTTTCCTCCCTTGTTATTGCTGATTTCAGCAATCATTTCATCAAGACTATTCAAGAAAGGAGGGAGACAGAAAACTGGAAACTATAGGCCAGTTAGCCTAACATCTGTCACTGGGAAAATGCTGGAATCCATTATTAAGAAAGTCGTAACAGGACATTTAGAAAATCATAATACAATGAAGCAGGACTGGCATGGTTTTAGAAAGAGAAATCATGTTTGACAATTTTATTAGCATTCTTTGAGGATGTAACAAGCAGGGTGGATAAAGGGAAACCAGTAAATGCATTTGGATTTCCATAAGGCATTCATTAAAGTACCATTGCACAAGATTCATGATTTTGGCAGTAATGTATCAGCGTGGTTAGAGGATTGGCTAACTAACAGGAAACAGATAGTCGGGTAAATGGGTTAATTTGAGGTTGGAAAACTGTAACTAATGTGTCACAGGAATCAGTGCTGGTACCTCAACTATTTACAGCCTATAGTAATGACTTGGATGAAGGGACCAAGTGTAGTGTAGCCAAAATTGCTGACGATATGAAGACAGGTAGGAAAGCAAGTTGTGAGGAAGACACAAAGAGTCTGCAAAGGGATATAGATAAGTTATGGATAAATAGGATAGAGTATAAAAGGAGGGAAGCCTTGCTACAACTGTACAATGCATTGGTGAGATCACATGTGGAGTACTGTGTAGAGTTTTGGTCTCCTTATTTAAGGAGGGATATGCTTGCATTGGAGGTAATTTAGAGTGGTTCACTAGGCTTATTCCTGGGATGAAGGGATTGTCTTTATGAGGAAAGTTTGAGCAGAACTAGGGGACAAAAATAAGGAGCCTCCTATTTAAGACAGAACTGAGTAGGAAATTCTTCTGTTAAAGGTTTGTTAATCTTTGGAATTCTCAATTCCAGAGAGAAGTGGAGGCTGGGTCATTGAATATATTCCAGGCTGAGTTAGACAGATTTTCAATCCATCAGGAGGTCAAAGATTATGGGGGGACATGCAGGAATGTGGTATTGAGGCCACAATCAGCCATGATCTTATTAAATGGTGGAGAAAGCTCGAGAGGCCGAATGGCCTACCCCTGCTCCTATTTATTATGTTTTTATGATGATACCTCCTGCAAGTGCTGTCAACTGTGGACAAAGGTTCATTTATAATGTCTGACCTGTGCCTTGGTGTTTCTCCAGTGCTGCACTGCACCTTGGAGCAAGAACCCCAGTCAACAGAGACGTTTGAAGAGTCAGTGGTCAGTGATATCAAGGAATCTTGTATTAATGTCAGATCCCCTATGCAGCTCATTAACAAAGCATTGTAAAAACTCATTGTAAGATTTCTGCATGGGATCTGCACATTAAACCCCCCACAACAGCATCCTCAAGGTGCTGACCTAGTTAAGAAACTACTTCACTGTCAGATCTTTCTGCAGAGACATTTAGGCTGAAGTGGTAATGTCTTCATCTTTTCTGTTGGTGTATAGGGAACCAGGGAGATTGTGGTCAGTTTACTTCATAATTATAATCACTCTATAATTATTATAAGATCAGTTGGTCTCAGCTCAGTTTTATTTCTCCCAATTGCATGTGAGATCGCTCTTGTGCTCTTTCCCGCCTGAATCCAGCAACCTCACGACCCAAGAGGATGAATATGCTCACTTGAAGGAAACACAGGATTGAGGATTGGCCCTGTGATGATTATCTGCTTAACTCTGACCTTCATTTCCTTCAAGGATTGCTGAATCTGTTTTCTGCAGTCTCTCACACTGTTTTATTTCTTATTGTCACTCCAACATGTGGTATTCTGCTATCTCTTTTCCCCATCTCTCCTCCTGTATAGCTGTCTTCCAGGGTTAGTGTGGGGAGATCTCCACTGAGACTAAGCTCATGTCTTTCACTCGGGGTAGGTATCGACCTTCTGCTCATGAGCTGTTGCACCTTCGTCTCCCTGAAGTGATGGCAAAATATGAAGAAACTCCAGACTATGAGGAAGGGTCAGAGACAGGCCTTCAAAGCAACCTGAGTCAAAGGAGAAATGGACGCACAGCTCTTTATTACTTACGCATGCCCGATCTGGAACTTTGCCCCATTGAAGGACTGCCTACAAAGATTAAAATTATACAGGTAGGTGTAATTAAAGCATTCCTAAAGATTTTACAGGTCAAGTATCCTTTATCCATACATCCCAAAACTGAACACATCCAAAAACCAAACGTTTTTGAATGGCTATGCAGTTAATTTGTATGTTAACAAAGCAATGTAATATATTACAGCTGTAATGACTGTTAACAGGTAAGAGGTAGGGTGTGTGAGAGTTGGCAAATGAAGAAAAAATCTAGTATTATAGACTATATCGAGCCTAGGTTTAGGCTATTGACATGTAAGTAGGCCTTTGCCTACCATATATAGGGTACATCCAAAAACTGAAAATATCTTAATACCGAAATGCAATCAGTCCCAAAGGTTTTGGATAAAGGATACTCAACCTGTATTTATAAATTTTTTTTTAAACTTTCTTCAGTACCAGACTGGAGGTGCCTAGGCCTCTCTCCTGACAGTCAGAGCCTTGACACACTTAGAGCTGAGATTGAGAGTCCACTTCCCTCACTAAGCTGACATCCCCCAAGTCAGTGAAGAAACTCAGGAGCCTAGAAACCCCACTGAGTCACTGAGTGCACCCGAACTAAGGTGGCATTGGCATGGAAATTTAAATCAAATGGTTGGACACATCTCTTTCCCACTGAGTCCCACAGGAATGAGCCATTAAATATTTAACACCATGGGCTGCATTTTACGTGCCCCGCCGGGCATATTTTTGGGTGTCTGCAGGTGCCCACCCCACCACCTTCCCATCCACCCCAAGCTCACCCCCATAATATGGAGGATGGGCGGACCCCGAAATTGGCAGCCTGCCCACCATATTTAAATAAATAATTAAGGGTCCATTGAGCTTGTTAACAAGCCAATTGACCCTGATAGTACGTTGCCCATGGGCAGTCGGGCGGGAGTGGGCAGGCTGCATTTTTAAAAAGCTTTTTCAAAGCGCTGGGAGGAAGGGTGGGGGTACTATCTTTGGGAGGGACCCTCTGCTCGTTGGAGGTGCAGCCCCCCTAAGATAGTAACCCCCCACTTTGTCTCTAAACACCTGCTTCATAAAATATACCACCACCACAAACCTGCCCATCCCTAAACTGCCCAAGCCCTCCCTGCCCAAGACCCCGGGCGTACCTGGCTCCGGGATCCATGGGCCTTCTTTTTGTTCCTGCTTGCAGTCCCAGCAACGTCCACTAATGCTGTTGGCGCTGCTGGGACTGCTGAAGCTGCCAGCCAATCGGATTGACAGGCAACTTCCAGGGGCAGAAGTCCCACACTGCCCCAATTTAGCCCACCAGCAACGCACTATGGCTGTGGGGTGGGCTGCCGTTGGGTGGGTTGGTTCCACGCCAACTTTGCTTCCAGGGTCGGGGTGGGGGGGTGGGTGCGATCCACCTGCCCCTTCATAATATCCTGCCCCACGCATTTAGAAAGCCTTGCAATAGAGGGTTAGAATTGCCTCTTTGGGCGCAATCCTGAAGTTAAATCCAGAAGACTGCCTAACATGGTGGCCATTTTGCCAATGCCAAATTAAATCCAAGTATCCCAATTTCATTAGAGTACACCCAAACTTTAAATGGGTCTAAATGAGTATAAGTCACTGGAAATCAGAGTAAACAATCGGGGCCCAAGGAAAGTACCAAACCCACACCAAATATCTCTTCATTAATTATGATAATTTAAGTTTTAATTCATTCATCCACACCAGGCTCTCCATGCTTAGAAACCTACAACCAGGCCAACTTTATCATTTTTAATGTGACCTGTGCTTAAAAACACACAGGTCACAGTGAGGAAAAATTAAACAAAACAACATGGTCAAAAACTGAAAAGAAAGTTAGTTGATAGTGACGCACTCCTCATTGTCAGTGTTGATTTGGTTGCCCTCATATTGAGGCTGATCTAATTAGTGACCTTAAGGAGTCGGTTAACTGGCAGCTTCTTTGAAAAGGGGAGAGGAGGCTCAGGAAATGGCAGCTTTCAAGCTTTCGTACTTGAACATCTCCTGGTCGGATCTCTGACGAGTTTAATAATGAATAATAATATTTGAATTTATATCGTGCCTTATCACATTGAAACCTCTCAAAGCAGTTTGCATACTTCATTCCTTTGAAGCCTAGAGATTGGCGTTACATAGACAAATGTGGCACCAATTCTGCCCACAGGAACATCCCACAAATTGTCATGAGATGAATGGTCATTTAATTTGTTTTCTGATGCTAGTGGGCATGTGACTAAGACACTAAGGAACTCTTTAAATAGTGCCAAAGAAATATTTACTGAGGGATTATAGATAGTTTTGGGGCCGGTTGGCTCAGTTGGCTGGATGGTTAACGTGTGAACATTGGGCTTGGGAGCAGGAGTGGGCCCTTCAGCCCCCCTGAGCCTGCTCCCCCATTCAATAAGATCATGGCTGATCTGGTTATGTCTCAACTCCACTTTGCCTTCTGCGCCCACCCCTCCCAAACACTTGACTCCCTTGTCTACCAAAAATCTGTCTAACTCTGTCTTGAATAAACTCAGTAACCCAGCCGTTACTGCTTTCTGGGGAAGAGAATTCTACACAGTAATGACCTTTGAGAGAAAAAAATTCTCCTCATTTCCAACTTAAACAGTAGACCTTTTATTCTTAAACTGTGTCCCCTGATTCTAGACTCTCCCACAAGTGAAAACATCTTCCCGGTATCTACCCTATCAGATCCCCTCAGGATCCTATATGTTTCAATAAGGTCACCTCTCATTCTTTTAAACTCCAATGGGTACAGGCCCAACCTGTCCAACCTTTTTCCATAATATAAGGTGAGTGTGGTTCAGGATAATGCCAACAGCACAGGGATTAATGTCTGTTCCAGCTGAGGTAGACTTGGGACCTGTCTCTTCATCCTGCCCCATAGCAAAATCAACGTTTTGCCGACCTTCAACTAATCGAGGATGTTGCCAAGAGAAGGAGATAGGCAGGGGAGATAGGCAGGTTAAATGAGTGACAGGTTAAATGAGTGGCAGGTTAAATGAGTGGCAGGTTAAATGAGTGGCAGGTTAAATGAGTGACAAGTTAAATGAGTGGCAGGTTAAATGAGTGGCAGGTTAAATGAGTGACAGGTTAAATGAGTGACAGGTTAAATGAGTGGACAAAAGCTTGGCAGAGGGAATATAATGTGAGTTTGTCCACTTTGGTGAGAAGAATAGGAGAGATATAATAATATAATATTTAAATAATATTTAAATGGAGAGAGACTGCAGAATGCTGTGATATAGCAGGATCTGGTGTCCTCATACATGAATCATTAGCATGCAGGTTTAACAAATAATTAGGAAGACAGTCGGAATGTTAGCCTTTGTTACAAGGAGGATAGAGTATAAAAGTAGGGAAGTCTTATTACAGCTATACAGGACATTGGTGAGACCACCTAGAGTACCACATAGAGTTTTGGTCTCCCTATTTAAGGAGGGATATACTTGCATTGGAGGCTGTTCAGAGAAGGTTCATTAAGTTGATTCCTGGGATAAAGTGGTTGTGTTATGGGTTCGAGCAGATTGGACAAAGACTCATTGGAGTTTAGAAGAATGAAAGGTGACCCTACTGAAATGTATCAGATTCTGAGAAAGCTTGGCAGGTAAATGCTGAAAGAATGTCCTCTCATCGAGGAATCTAGAACTAGGGGGCTCAGTTTCAAAGTAAGGGGTCTCCCATTTAAGATGGAAATGAGGAGGAATTTCTTCTCTCAGAGGGTTTTTAATCTATGCAATTCTCAATCCCAGAGAGCAGTGGAGGATGAGGCATTCAAGATATTCAAGGCTAGGTTAGATAAATTTTTGATCCACAAAGGAGTCCAAGGATATGAGGGGTAGGCAAGAAAGTGAAGTTGAGGCCACAATCCAATCTGCCATGATCTTATTGAATGGCAGAGTAGGCTCAAGGGGCTGAATAGCCTATTCTTGCTCATATTTCTTATGCCCTTAAGCTCTTAACAATTCAGGTCGATGAGCTTTCATCAGAACTGGAAAAAGCTAGAGATATAGCAAGTTTTAAACAAGTCCAGAGGCAGGGAAAGGGAGAAAGAACTGAAGGGAAGTTCTGTGATTGGATGGAAGGCAGGAGAGATTAAGTGGCAAAAGGGATGACGGTGCAAGAAAAAGAGCTTTGTAATGGGACAAATAAAGAATCAAAATATGGGTCTCGAGGAGGTGTAAATGGGAATAGAAGAATCATTACCTACAACCTGCTGTCCAAAATAATGGGGACAGAGGTTATAATCCAAATAGGTTGAGTCTGGAAAGCTAAAATGTGCCTAATGGAAAGATGAGGTGCTGTTCCTCGATTTTTCCATTGAGCTTCATTAGAACCATGTAGGAGGCGGTGGGAGTGAGACAGGGGCTGGGATTTTCCTGCTCCATTGTGGCGGGACCCGCCATGGAAGATTTGGCGGCCCAAGAAGCCCATTGACCTTCGGCGAGGCCGGACAATCCCGGCAGTGGGCGGGGCCGGACAATCCCAGCAGTGGGCGGGGCCGGACAATCCCAGCAGTGGGCGGGGCCGGACAATCCCGGCAGTGGGCGGGGCCGGACAATCCTGGCAGTGGGCGGGGCCGGACAATCCTGGCAGTGGGCGGGGCCGGACAATCCCGGCAGTGGGCGGGGCCGGACAATCCTGGCAGTGGGCGGGGCCGGACAATCCTGGCAGTGGGCGGGGCCGGACAATCCCGGCAGTGGGCGGGGCCGGACAATCCCAGCAGTGGGCGGGGCCAGACAATCCCGGCAGTGGGCGGGGCCGGACAATCCCGGCAGTGGGCGGGGCCAGACAATCCCGGCAGTGGGCGGGGCCGGACAATCCCAGCAGTGGGCGGGGCCGGACAATCCCGGCAGTGGGCGGGGCCGGACAATCCCAGCAGTGGGCGGGGCCGGACAATCCTGGCAGTGGGCGGGGCCGGACAATCCTGGCAGTGGGCGGGGCCGGACAATCCTGGCAGTGGGCGGGGCCGGACAATCCCAGCAGTGGGCGGGGCCGGACAATCCCAGCAGTGGGCGGGGCCGGACAATCCCAGCAGTGGGCGGGGCCGGACAATCCCGGCAGTGGGCGGGGCCGGACAATCCCGGCAGTGGGCGGGGCCAGACAATCCCGCCCAGAGAATTAATCTACCTTTTATGGAACTGTTATCTTCACCATGTCACGTCCACTCCCCCTCCTCTCTCCACAGATGCTGTCTGACCCGCTGAGCATTTCTAGCATTTTCTGTTTTTATTTCACGTTTCTAGCATCTGCAGAATTTTGCTTTTGTTACAGGAAATGAGTGGCCTTTATCAGTATTTTTAATTGATTAATTGGCTGGTTTCCTATCTGTTAATTGTGATCAATCTATTGCTGGTTTATCAGTATGTTATTGAGACAATCAGCAGTAAATGTCACACTTCCAAGTGTTATGGGTACTTTAGGTGAAAATAACTTGTAGAGAGCGTGATATAAAATATATAATTTGATCCTTGTAATATTTTTTCTCTACTTTCAATAGACTATTCCTTCAATATTAGGCAATATTTTTACATTAAATTATATAGCCCAACAAATGCCAATGAGAGATTTTAGGATCAAAATGCTTCATAAGATATAAATTCAACTTTTATTTCCCCAAATTAATGAAGGCTTACGAACGAATCAGCTTGTTAACGTGTGTATGTTTGAACGTAAACAGCAAGAGTAAATGCAAGTAACAAGTGAAAACATCAAAATGATGCCCGTACAGAGATAAGAATTTGGAAAATAAACACTTTGCAAATGGTATTTCCTCCAAACCGCTGTCAGCTGCCAACCCAGCAGGGGGAGCCCTGCATTTATTATCCAAATTTTCCCAGTGTTTCATTGGCCCATTTCAACAGCAGAGGGAGCAATGACCCAGGAATAATTCTATTTCCGACATTAATCTGCACTATCTGTACTTAATATATTTACAGCAGGCACAAACCTATTTTTGTCTATGACTTTCATGAATTATTTTGCTGGTGTACTTAGCCTGAATTTCATAAATAATTTATATGTAAAATAGGATTTTATGCTGTTTTCTCTCTCTTGCTCTTGGAGTGGCTGAAACTTGATTACCTCAAGATGTGGTGCCCGGCTTTGAACCCAGAGCAGTTAGTGAAAACCTCCAGAGATGAATTATTCCGAATTGAACTGTAAATAATACAGGAGAGTCCATGGCAGCTAGCAGAGATCCAAGAGTAAAATTTCCAACTCAGGTTAGATGTATTGCTGGAGGCTTCACCACAAGACCTCCCACTTTCAGCCTCCCCACCAGATCAAAAAGCCTTTTTCTCCCCCATCCCTAATATTTTCAGAACTAATAAATCAAAGCGTTGGTCATAATGTTGACACACTGACTTGAAACCAAAATGTGGGAAACATGCCCCCAAATGAACAGGATTTTGAATTATAACTTATTCCATCAAGATCGACGAGACCCCAGAGACTTCAGTTCTCTGTCCTAAGGCGGGTCTGACCCACAGTGCAACAAACTCCACCACGGGTAGGGCAAGAGGGGGGAAGGTCCCGAATCCACCCCAGCTGAAACAGGGATTGAACCCAGTGCTGCTGGCACCAACCTGATCTACACCGGCCGCCCAGCTGAGCCAACCAGCCCCACCAAGGATTCCGAGTTGCTGCTGTAACATATTCTTTCACATGCATGTTGTAGCCCGAAGCTGTGACTGGTGATGTTAGAGGCTCCGATCTTCTTTCCATCACATGGTTGACCAGGAATCACTCTTCCTCTTACCAGCTGCCGTTGGCGAATTTACGAAGGATTTACAAGTTGAGACTCTCCCTGTTTGGCCATCAAATCCTGGGCCAGAATTTTACGCTCCCCTACCAGCTGGTTTTTAGGCGGGGGGGGGTGGGGAGAATGAAATTGAAAGGATGGGATTCCCTCCCTGTTCCCACCCACACCAACCACACAGTAATTTCACGCTGGGGTGGGCAAGGTCTCAGACAGGAAGCCCACCCTTGCCCCAATTGAGGCCAATTATTGACTACTTAAGGGGTGTTTCCCACCCAGCCTCAATATTTAGGCTGGTGCAGGATTGAACATACGTGGGGGAAGCCCGGATAAGAAGAGTCACATATGGTGGGGGAGGGGGGGGGGGCATGGTGGGGGTGGGGAGTGTGCCCCCATCACAAGCTCCTTTTTGAAGTCAGGCGCTCCCCACCCCACCCCCCATAAGGTCTGGTGGCCTCCAGACCTCCCTCCTCCCCCAGCCTCTCCCCCGAGACCCCAACCCAGATTGCCCCCTGCGCACCCCCCCAGGCCTTCCCTACCCTGCACCCCCTGGGACCCCTTGGTCTTACCTGGGCCTCCAGTGCCCGGACTTTAGGCTCCGACATGCCCCTGCAGCTCTTCTTCTGTCCAGTGCAGCGCTGTCACTGCAGGGACTGGAGAGCTGCCGGCCAATCTGATTGGCCTGTAGCTCTCTAAGGTGGGACTTCCTCCCAGGTGAGGGGCGGAAGTTCCGCCTGTAGCCACTTACAACACTCATTCACTGTGTTCCCTAGCAGCTTTATTAAGCTCTATGTGGAGATTGCAGTGGAAAATCCCATTCTAAAAAATAACTGCACCAGCCAATGTGTTGAGAAGACACAGGAGCCCCTGAGCTCCTTCCAAAATCCCGATAGTCCTCCCAATGTCACTTGAATATCCCTAGATCTCTTGTGTCCACTAGTCTGTCCAAAGATCTTATATCCACATCGTGGCTTTCACAATCTCAGGCCTGTGTGAAAGGTTCTGCATTGATCCTGCTCCTTCAACAGGGAAGAAACTTTTCTCTTTGTACCCTGTTACCAAAAATTTTAACCTGTAGTAGAGGATTTAAAAATGGTGGCACGCACTGTGCAGTTGTATTGGAGCAAAGTCAGAAGGTGAAGAAGATCTGAGGCAATGTATTTAAATAACTTTAGCAGCTTCAGGAATTTCCCACAAATGTATTTGACCAGTGTGCTTGTTATGAGCTCCAGTATTACAATCTCTCTGGTGTAGTGTCTTTATTGAGCTGAATGTAAGATGGCTGTCTGTAGGGAGTCCCTCGTGGCAGAGGTCACATGACTATGACAAGTCAGATAGGACACGTAGTAAGGATTGCATTTCAAAACCCAAACATCCCCCTTTTCCTAACGAACAAAAGACATATTTGCATGTACTATCGTGTGTAACTATGAGTTACCCAAGTTATCCACTATACCACAACTGTTCTCATGCATTAACAAACTGTTTGTTATTCTCGTCAGCCGCTGCACATGCATTGCACACATAGTCATTAAATCATGCAGGTTTCTTAATGGTACACGTACACGTTGTTATTGGTTTCTCATCTGGTGATGTTCCCGCTCTGGGGCGTGTTGTTCTCGTGGCACTTGTTGTTGCTGTGGTAACTGTTGCTGTTATTCCATTTCCGTTGTTGGGGACTGGTGGACCTCTGGGAGTGAGGCCGTTCTATACTCTGTGCAGCTAGTGAGATCCCATCTTTCTGATCAGCTGCCTGCAGTGAAGGAACTGCCTCTCTAGTTATTTGTATATGCCTGCAGCTGCATCGGTATCTTTGGTTGTTCACTTCCACCATGTACGATGGAGGTGACAGCTGCTCTCTGCATGTCCTAAGTTGCCATGTGGGCTGACTCCAGTTGAGGGCGTTGAAGGTTTGTACCCTGAACGCTCTCCAATGCTCAACTCTGGTAGTAGTTTGGCAGTCTTGTCAAAATGAAATTTGGCTTTCTGCCATTTCTCCTTGATATTTTTCACTCACACCTGTTACTGCTTCTGGTTTCAGTAGCTTTTTTGCTGTTGGAAGAGTAATTTAGGTGCAGCATGACATTAACCTTCGGATTGGACTACTTTCCATGCCCTTAGTCAGTGTGTTTCTCCACTTGAGGATTGCCTTGTATACGTCTGCGCTAGATTTGCTAGATTTCTTGGTGATTCTTTTGGTGATTTTCACCTCCACCTCAGCCTTTCCATTCAACTGGGGAGAGTGCGGAGTTCATGTGTGGCGCTGAATCTCCCAATCCTTTGTGAAGCGGCTGAATTCTTCACTCGGGAACTGAGGGTCATTGTCACTTATTGCAATGTCTGGAATGCCATAATAACTGAAGTGTGCTTTTAAGTATTCTACTATCTCTCCTGTCGTTGTTGAAATCAGCTGGTCTGCCTCCCAGAAGTCAAAATAGTAGTCTACAGTGACAAGATAATCAGTTCCTGTTATAGTGAAGAGGTCTATCCCTGCTTCATCCATGGTCCATCTGGGATGTTATATGTCATCAACAGCTCTCTAGCTTGTGTAGCTTGGTACTCATTACAAGCACCAGACTGGCCAATGTGATCTTTAGTTTCATTGCTCATGTTTGGCCAGAAGACCACTTCTCTTGCCTTCCTCAGACTTGATTCAATTCCTTAATGGCTTGCATGGATGCGCAAGTGGCTTGTGGTCGGACTCCACTGTTACTTTGTCTCACCCAAGCAGGTATTGATGAAAATGCTCACAAGCAAACCAATAGCCAGGCATTCTTTCTCAATCTGAGTGTAACGCTGTTCAGTTTGCGTTAATGCCCTGGTTGTCCTTTCTGCATTAGGGTTGCCCCAAGACTTGTCCCACTGGCAATACACTGCAAGGTGACTTCATC
The DNA here is from genome assembly GCF_964194155.1 of Cetorhinus maximus. Classification (NCBI taxonomy): domain Eukaryota; kingdom Metazoa; phylum Chordata; class Chondrichthyes; order Lamniformes; family Cetorhinidae; genus Cetorhinus; species Cetorhinus maximus. The sequence continues at coordinate 1,634,124 of NC_135904.1, read as the reverse complement.
ATTGACATCATAGTCCTTCAGCACTGGCATTGTCGTCACAAGTCGTTTGATTTTTGTGAACAGTGCTTCTTGTTCTGTGCCCCAATACCACTGCACATCCTTGGCAGTGAGCTTACGTAATAGTTCACGCTCCGACTACAGGTTAGGCAAAGATTTTGTTAAATACTTCATGAATCCAACAAATTGTTGCACAGCTTTCAAGATCTGATGGTTGCTGCTACAGCTCTCACCTTGTCAGGATCCAGGTGAAGACATTTTGCTGTCTGTACGTGACCTATGTACATGCCTTCAGGCATTTTCAATTGCAATTTTTTCTTGTTCAGCTTCATCTGGCGAACTCTCTCTAAATTCTGATCATGGTCAACTATGCCTTCTTCCATTGTGTCTCCACACCCATGGACTAGTAGATCATCCACTATGGCTTCCACTCCAGGAAGATCACCAACTCATGCTGTCTGTGTTGATACTCCTCTGGAGCCATGGAAATGCCAAACAGCATGTGCAACCATCTGTATCTCCCATACAGCATCCAGAATGTAGTCAGAAAGCTGCTGCTCTCATCCAGCTTTGCTTAACCATTCTTTGCATCTGGGGTAGTAAAGATCTTTGCCTTGGCAAGTTGTGGCAAAATTCCTTCCAAGGTTGGCTCGGGATAGTGAGGTCTTGTAGGTGCTTTATTTAGATCCTTTGGGTCTAAGCATACTCTCAGCTTCTCAGGTTGTTTCACTGCTACCATGCTGCTAATCCGGTCTGTAAGAGTTGTCAGTTTCCTGATTACTCCCTTCTTTTCCAGCTCTTCTATTTTGTATTTTAGGCTTGATGGGAGGGCAGCTGGAACTCTTCTTGGCAGATGCTGAATTGGCCTTACACTCTCATCTACTTCGAGATGATATTCTCTAGGTAGACATCCAAACACTGTAAACACAGCTTTGTCCTCCTCCAGGATCTGTTCAGCAGTCAATGGTTTTGTTATAAATCTCTGTTACAATCAGCGTTACCAGCTCAAGCTTTAGAGTTGCTCCAGCTGAGATGAGTGGCTGTTGTGAACTGTCTATGATCTGGAACTCCAGATCTTCATTCTTGTCATTGCATTGGGCTCTCAGACTAATTTGTCCTCTTGGTATGAGTATCGTGCCATCATATAACCTCAACCTCACTTTCGAGGGCTTCATTTTTGGATTGCCATGGTGAGCTACTTCACAAAGGTTTGTGAAGGCCATGATGTGCCAATGTCTATCTGACACTTCATGTTCACTTGATGCTATCCTTCTGTGGTCATCATTCTAAATGTCATAAACCATTCATCACCTACAGAATTGATGGAACCAACCTGTTGTATTGTGTATAGTGCTTCATCAGACTCTTCTGCTGATATCTCTCCAGCGGCCAACTCTATAGGCTTGTTTTGCTTCTTTCTCGCTAAGCATTTGTGTGTGAAATGATTTGGCTTCTTGCAGTTAAAACACTGCTTTCCCCACCCTGGACAATCCTTCTTTTCCTTTGTATGATGTCCTCCGCAGTATTTGCATCCTGCCTTATGTCTGCGATTGCTCTGCTCTTTTGGTCTGGAATGTCTCTCAGTATAACATATCTCCTGGTCTGTTCTGCCATACATGTGTCTAACTGACGTTTTACAACCTCTGCGTTTCTGCACATGTCTATCACTTTCTTAGACGTAAGTTTCTCCTTTCTCAGTAGACTTGCTCTCACTGTCAGATCATCTTTTAGTTACCCAATTCACATGATTCTCCAGGCTGTATTACTGCAGCCACATACTGATCAATTGACTCTTTTTCACCTTGAGCCCTAATTTTGAACACATACTGTTCCTAAGTTACATTCACTTGAGGTTCAAAGCGTGCCTTTGAAAATTTTCAAACTTTATGCAGTCTGTTTTTTCTGTCCTTCGCATAGATTTAGGGTGGAATACAATTTGTAGCAGCCTCTCCCCCAGTTAAAAGTGTTGCGACTCGTATCGGCTCCAGCTTCTTAATTAAGTTTGTTGCACTCTCATAGTTTTGCCATTGCAAGTGGAAAATTGCCAGTTCTTCCACAGATCTCTTCATTTCGACAGGAGCTAGGAGTTGAAAATTTATAGGCATTTTTGTTTCACCCAGTATTTTGCTTGCAGCCTTCAGCTTATGATAGCTTTTCCCTGTCTGTGTGTTTTTTAGCGGCTTTTAGCAGATTGGAACGTTAGGCATAAGAGATCTGACAGTGAGAGCAAGTCTACTGAGAGAGGAGAAACTTACGCTTAAGAAAATGATAGATGTGTACAGAAACACAGAGGTCGTAGAACGTCAGTTAGACACATGTACGGCAGAACAGACCAGGAGATATGTTATACTGAGAGACATTCCAGGCTGAAAGAGCAGAGCAATCGCAGACATAAGGTAGGATGCAAATACTGCGGAGGACATCATACAAAGAAAAAGAGGGATTGTCCAGGGTGGGGAAAGCAGTGTTTTAACTGCAAGAAGCCGAATCGTTTCACACACAAATGTTTAGCGAGAAAGAAGCAAAACCAGTGTTCCTCTTTCAGTAGCTATGGCTTCTCTTCCAGATTTTCAAAGCTCAATCTCAGCTCACTTCTGACACCATGGGGAGAATTTTCTCCCTGTCGGCGGGGGCTGTGCGGGGGCAGGCACGGAGCCAATCAGCACCCCTGATCAGCCGGGCACCGCCATTTTCAGTGGGCGGGCCAGTTAAGGCCCACCCAGCATGACGCCCAGAAACACTGAGCACCCCCTATGCAGGCGGGCACGGGGGGTGGGGGGGCGGTGGGGGGGGGGGGGGGGGGGGGGTGGTTGCCTGAGTCAGGAGTGCGCAAGTGTGCAAGAGAGCGCAGAAATCTCCCTGAGGCACCTCTGTGCCTCAGAGGGATTAGTTTTAAGTTTAAACAGCCTAATAAAGTGTTGCAAAAATTTTTATGACATGTCCCCTCATGTGAAACTGTCACATGAACTGGGACACGTGCATTAGTTTTAATCAAAAACTTTCTGAAAATTTTAAATCATTCATGAAACTTCATCCTGCCCGTGGATGAGGTTCCATGAAAAATGCGAAGGCCGCCTGGGCTCTTCGCCTGCCCGACAACCTTAAGGTTGGACGGGCAGCTCAGCTGATTGCCTTAATTGCTTTTAAACAGGCCTTAATCGGCGTTTGACAGTTCAGCAGACACACAGTCAAGTCGGCTGCGCGCCCGCCAAACTGAAAATCTAAATTACGCTCCATGACGTCAGGACCCATGCCTGATGTCATCCTGCCTCATTTTACACCTCAGCAAGTGGGCCAATCCCCGTTCGCCGAGCCAAAGATTCTACCCCATGTTACGAGCTCCAAGATTACAGTCTTTCTAGTTGGTGTCTTCATTGAACTGAATGGAAGATGGCTGCCTGCAAGGATCCATCATGGCAGAGGTCACATGATGACGACAAGCCAGATAGGACAGGCAGTAATGATTGCATTTCGAAATCCAAACAGTGCTAAAGATAATCAAGAATTTCAGGATCTTAAAAGAGGCCTAAAAATGACAGGAGAAGAACATTGGAGAGTAACACTGGGGTACAGAAGAGGTAACTGTTCTGAAGTGAAATTGGAACACATTATCCAAGATGGAAACCATTTTACACCTGACCTGGGAACTCTCAATTTTAATGTGGGCACAAAAATAAGCAAATATTCTTTTTTCCAGCATTGATACTCCACATCTTAATGAGACCAGAATCTTTTGAGAGCCATTCCAAATGAAAGGCTCCTAGCTTGAAGAGCCCAAACACAACAGGGGGAGACAGTTTTTGGGATGATATGAGTTATTGGCGCCTTATTGGGTTCTTCTGGCATTTTACGTGTTCAAAGTTTGAATAAATTACCACGTACATATTTTCATTTCTTTTGACATTTTCATCCAGTGAATTTTCTTTTTGGTGCCTAATCCAAGTGTTTTGTCAGGAAATGCAGTTTGTACCATTTAAAAAAGAATTACAAGGGCTGTAACTGTTTAAGGGGACGGTTTACCACCACCCTCCTGGGCAATTAGGGTTGGACAATAAAAGTGGCCTTGCTAGCACTGCAACTTCCCAAGAGCAAAAAAGACTCACAAACTTATTTGGAAAACTGATCAAAAATCCCATCTTGAGGTGCCATTAGTGACCTTTCACTATCAGACGGCAGACGCAGGGGACAAGTGAGGTAAACCAGGCAATGTCATCATGATGTGTTGAGTCTCCCAGCAGCCACAGACTGACAAATCTTGTCTAACTTTGGCAAGCAAAAGTTTTGCACTGGGCGGCTTCATCCAATGCCGCAAAAGGGTGAGATGGAGTGAGTTTGTGAAATGTCCACCACTTCACCCCCGCCCCCGCCATGCCCCTATTGAACTGAGGCCTGAGAGTGAGTGGCAGCTTAGAACTAACTGACTTTATTTGACTAAATAAAATGATCAAGAGAAAGAGGCAGCCCTTCAAATGTGGGGTTCATGGGGTTCAAATGTGAATGCTTTTTGGTTGGATGCTTTGCACTTGGGCAGTTGATCAGGCCTCTGGGTTAAAGATATTACGAGTCAAAAAATGCAGGCCCCATTTTTCTGTTTATCTTACGTTCTTATTGTTAACCCTTTCACCTTTGCCTAACAAAAATGTCAGTCACATCAGATTTTGGTTGGGAAAAGCAAACGGCAGAAGGTCAAGAGTTAAAAACATTAGTTCCAGTTATGCAAAGATTACATCCTCAAACCGGCAATGGGAATGTAATATTCACACTGTTATCCATTACCTTTAATGATCGATTTGTGAGAGTGAAGGTTTTTATAACAGGAAACATCTAAAGAAATTCTGAACTTACCTTTTCGGTTTCTGTTAGTACCCATCATGTAAAAAGATTTCAACTTAGAAATGTTTTTGACTGATGTTAGTAGATGGACGATTGGCCTGTTTGTCTGATGTTGCTCAGCCTGTAATGTTATTGCCTCCATGAAGTCCTTTGTTTTAAATATTCTTGTTCACAAGCATCATTGTGAATGAATAGAGATAACGACATTGGAACTGGTCTACAGAAAGACTAATGGCAGGCTGGGTGTGTGCCTCAGTCTTCCCCAACTCTTTGTCCAGCTGGTTCTCATCTGTATCCGCATTCACAGCCATATCGCTGAGTGTGTCACTGAATCATTGTGCAACGACACAAATTTGATTGGAACTGCTGGTAATGGGAATAGAATGGTAACAACACAGAAGGAGGCTATTCATCCTGTCATGTCTGTGCTGACTTTCTATAAGAGCAGTTCAGCAAATCTCACTCCCCTGCCTTTTTCTCCATAACCCTGAAAAGTTTTTCTGATAGTCATTTGGTAGTACCGAATTTGAGTATTGCTGAAAAAAGAGACATGTTGAAGCTTTTCGTCTTGCACTCATCAGGACATTTTGCAAGAATACCAATATAAGGGGAAAACAACAATTTATACTGCATGTGAAGAGAGTGCTGATTGGTTGGCAAGTGGACTCTGCTTGGTTGAGGCGTTGCCATGGAGAATGCACCAGTGATGGTGACTGATAGTTAATTGCCAAACGTTGTTTGACACTGAAACCAGACAGCTTGACCCTGATTGGTCAAGGCATTGCCTTCAGATAATTATCAGTACCCTTTTGAAAGCCACAATTGAGTATGCCTCCAGCACAATCTCAGGCACTGCATTCCCTAACCACTCGCTGCAGAACAAAGTTTTTCCTCATGTCGTCTTTGGTGCCTTTGCCATTCACCTTAAATTGGTGCCTCCTGGCTCTTGACCCTTCCACCAATGGGAGCAGTTTCTCCCAACCTACTCTGTCCAGACCTCTGCATAATTTTGAACACCTCTATCAAATCTATCAACCTTCTCTTCTCGAAGGAGAACTGTGCCAGCTTCTCTAATCTATCCTCAACTGAAATCCCTCATCCCTGGAACCATTCTTGTAAATCTTTTATGCAAAGCAAAAGTGTAGCAAAAGTTTGTGTTGGTACATCACTGACCCTTATTATATCAGTATACTTGTGAGACGCAGGAGCTATACTTGATGGATTTTCTGGATGTCGGTGGCAATGGTAAGGCCATATCTACTGCTAATCCCTTATTTCCCCAAGATGATAGTGTTGGCTCTTTGCAGTTGTTTGTGTCCTTTTTACAATGTGGCAATGGGGTGACTTAAAGGCCATTTCAGAGGATATTAAAGGGGATTAAGAGCCAACTGTATAGCTTAAGAATGAAGTCACATGTCGGCCAGATTGGAAAAAGTGACAGATTCAATTTCTAAAGATATATTGGTGAACTAATTAAGTTTTTAATGTCAGCTTTTCATGGTTCATATTTTCCAGATGTTAGTGCACAAGTTACTAGTTATCTTCAGTTCAGTTCCTCAATTTGCTGTTGTTGGATTTGAACTCATAACCAGGGGTTGCTAATCCAGATAACTATTACTCTACCATTTGAAGTGAGCTGAACACCATGTATGGGATTTATTTATTTTCCCTGAGATCTGTGGAACACATTTCCCCAGAAAATGTAAATACCAGATTCTGTGGGGAATTTTAACCAGCCAGGCTGGAGCGGTAGTCAGTGTGTGTGGGAGGTTCAAACATCAACAAAATGTCGATATGTTGGGAAGCCTACAGCAATGCACTGACTTAATTCTGCATTTAACACTTGTTATAGCACAGGAATCCCATTTGGAATAAGTGGGTATGCAATAAACAAAGCAGTTGAGTATATTTTTAACCATGTATTGAGCCTTTCCCCAATACATGAGTCCCCCAGGCTTGTCAGGACAGTGGGGATTGAGCTTCGCTGGCTGGGCCAGCATTTATTGCCCATCCCTAGTTGTCTTTGAGAAGGTGGTGGTGAGCTGCCTTCTTGAACCGCTGTTAGGGAGGGAGTTCCAGGATTTTGACCCAGTGACAGTGAAGGAACGGCGATATATTTCCAAGTCAGGATGGTGAGTGACTTGGAGGGGAACTTCCAGGTGGTGGTGTTACCATGTATCTGCTGCCCTTGCCCTTCTAGATGATAGTGGTCATGGGTTTGGAAGGTGCTGTCTAAGGAGCCTCGGTGAATTTCTGCTGCCTTTTGCCTAAGCTTTTGTTCACAGGACTTGTCCTGATTATGCCCTTTCACTGCTTTGGACATGATTTCCAAGACAATGCAGGTTATTCTCCGCTACCATGGAGTTTTTTATAGTTCTGATCTGCCTTTTCAGCTGCCGTCCCTTGGGCCTCTGATGAGGAACAAGAGGAGCAGCAGCACCAGCAGGATCAGCAGGCAGCCTTACCCACCTGCCACACCACAGGACAGAAGGGACAAACATAGAGATCCAACTCACATGAAGCAATACCCCCCAACACAGGGTATAGAGACAGAGGATCAGCATTCCGACAGGACTCAGCGCCAGTGTCTCAGGAGGTTCAGACGTCCACGTCAGGTTTTTGCCAGTATCCGCAGTCCCCCCAGAAGAACACCTCCTGCCAAGTGAACCCGGTATGCAGACATTGTCAGTGGCCATCAAGGTCACCGCAGCCCTGAATTTCTCCCCCTGCAGCACCTTCCAGGGATCTGGTGGATCTGTAGAATCTCACAAACCGCTGCCTACAAATGCATCTCCCTGGTAACACACCAAAAACAAAAAAATGCTGGAAAACCTCAGCAGGTCTGACAGCGTCTGTGGAGAGAGAGACAGAGTTAACGTTTCGAGTATGTTTCCATATGGCCAACTGGAAACATTAACTCTGTCTTTCTCTCCACAGACGCTGTCAGACCTGCTGAGGTTTTCCAGCATTTTTTGTTTTTGTTTCAGATTTCCAGCATCCGCAGTATTTTGCCTTTATCCCCGGTGACGGATATCAGGGCTGCTACTTGCATCCACTTGGCTACTGATGAGTCCACTCAGAATGAGGGGGCCCATGGATTTGCCTCTCTGGCTGGATTCCCACAGGTACATTGAGTCATAAATGGAGTACATGGCAGTCAAGGCCAGGGTGACCAACCATCCCATATTTTACAGGATCACCCCGTCATTGTCCCGTGTCCCATATTATGCCTTCCCAGGATGCCACTTGTCCCGTACGTTAGCTGAATTTCTTGGGCAGCGATTTGCGTGACTGTCTGGATTCTCCTCCTGCCATTAGCTGTGTGTGTGTTGTGTCATGCATAGCGGTCAGAGGAGCCCTGGGAGATCTGAACTGGAAGATCGAAGTTGTGCATTGTACCTCTTTATTTTTTTGAGGGGATTATTATGGAATCCCCTGCTCTCACCAGCACCTGCATGCCCCCTCCTCCACCCCCAACTCGCTCTCACCAGCAGTACCCCACCCCGTCCCACAGTCAAAGTGTCCCTATTTTATTTCCTCAGAAATAGTCACCTTGATCAAGACCTTCTCAGATCAACCAGCATCATTCATTAATCAAAAGAGATTCCACTCCATTAATGCTCAGTTGGGATGTAATCACTGAAAGATCATCATGAACATCTGTGCAAGACACCCAGGAAGCTGCCATGATGCCTTTATTCTGCACAGTTAAGTCTCTCTCACATGATCGTATTACCGAGCAGAGTCAGCCAATGGCTGTTTGGAGACAAGGGAACATGGCTGATAAGACCTGTGGGGAGCACCATCACTGACACTCAGGAAAAGTACAACTGAAGCCTCATGAGCAGAAGAGTTGTCAGTGAGCAAGGCATCTGGGTCTGAAGATGTGATTCAGGTGACCGGACAGGCCTGTGGATGCCAATAAGTATGCACCAGCAAAGCTGTCTGAACAATAGTGACATGCTACTCCTTGCACAATACTTCAGCAGAACCAAAGGTGAGGATTGCTCTGCATCTTTGGAAGAGGAGGAGGAAGAAAAGGAGAAGCAGGAGCCTGATGTGGCTAGGATAGCTGCAGCCGTTCACCTAGCTGCCAGGAGTGCCCAGGATAGGCTCAATTCAAGCACGTTTCAACTAATCTGAGGCAGTGCAGCCATTTGGCACACCAATGTTGAACCCACTATCTACACCTCCTACCACTGCCCAACCTCCAGCACCAAGCAGCCCAAAGCATGATGTCCAGGGATGTATCAGCAAAACATGGAGAAGCCTTTCCTGCTCAGACTCCATCACCCAAGTCACTGGGTGGAATTGGGGAGGCAGCGGCGTAGTGGGATTGTTGCCGGACGAGTAATTCAGAGACCCAGGGTAATGCTCTGGGGCCCAGGTTTGAATCCCAACATGGCAGATGCTGACATTTAAATTCAATAAAAATCTAATGATGACCATGAAACCATTATCAATTGTGGTTCACTAATGCCCTTTAGGGAAGGAAATCTGCCACCCTTACCTCGTTTGGCCTACATGTGACTCCAGACCCACAGCAATGTGGTTGACTCTTAAACACCCAATGAAAAGCCCTAGCAAGCCACTCAGTTGTATCAAACCGCTAAAAAGCCTCAAAGGAATGAAACAAGACGGATCACCCGGCATTGACCTAGGCACTGGAAACGACAACAGCATACTCAGCCCTGTCGACCCTGCAAAGTCCTCCTTACTAACACCTGGGGGCTAGTGCCAAAATTGGGAGAGATGTCACACAGACTAGTCAAGCAACAGCCTAACATAGTCATACTCACAGAATCATACCTTACAGATAATGTCCCAGACACCACCGTCACCATCCCTTGGTATGTCCTGTCCCACCGGCAGGACAGACTCAACAGATGTGGTATACAGTCAGGAGGGAGTTTCCCTAGGAGTCTCCAACATTGACTCCAGACCCCATGAAGTCTCATGGCATCAGGTCAAACATGGGCAAGGGAACTTGCTGCTGATTACCACGTACCAAGCTCCCTTAGCTGATGAATCAGTGCTCCTCCATGTTGAACACCACATGGAGGAAGCACTGAGTGTGGAAAGGACACAGAATGTACTCTGGGTGGGGGAACCTCAATGTCCATCACCAAGAGTGGCTCAGGAGCACCTCTTCTGACCAAGCTGGTCGACTCCTAAATGATATAACTGCTAGACTGGGTCTGCGGCAAGTGTTAAGGGAGTCAACAAGAGGGAAAAACATACTTGACATCATCCTTACCAACTTGCCTGCCACAGATGCATCTGTCCAAGACAGTATCGGTAGGAGTGACCACCACACAGTCCTTATGGAGACGAAGTCCCATCTTCACATTGAGGATACCCTCCGTCATGTTGTGTGACACTACCGCCATGCTAAATGGGATAGATTTCAAACAGATCTAGCAACTCAAGGCTGGGCATCCATGAGGCGCTGTGGGCCTGACGTGGAAGTCTGAACCTCCTGAGACACTAGTGCTGAGTTCTGTCAGAATGCTGATCCTCTGTCTCTATACCCTGTGTTGGGGGGTATCACTTCCTGTCAGTTGGAACTCTGTGTTCGTCCCTTCTGTCCTTTCATGTTACATATTCTTACATCTTCCTTTCAGTCTGAAAATAACAGTCTACTTCCAGACTGCTATTTTAACATCCCCAGTTAATGTTCATCTAATATCACCATCACTAATTACTTGGCTTATCTTAAAATTAATCATTAATAATGTGATAATACTGCAGAAATTTAACTCTTCATTGCTGCTTTAAATCTATGAAGCCATTGCAACAATGGATGTTGTGTTCTATCACAAACAATTGACCTATCATTCTTTGTCTAAACCCAGCTTGGTCTTTGTGCCATATCATTTCTGTTTTTACATGCTGATCTGCAGTGTCTTAAACATTTTCCCGGATATACCCAGTAAAGTGATGCCTATCTAATTGCTGCACTTGCTCCTTCCCTCCTTTTTCGATAACTGACATCATCCTGACTGCCGTAAAGCCTCACAATCCTGCCCGGGAGATGGCATCCTGTATCAGCATGACCATTTGTGGTTTGCTGTCCTGAAATTTTGGTGCCAGAACTGTAGACTCAAAAGTAAAACACCAATATAGTCAATATACCTTTGATTACACCCCCTGCTACTGCTACATGTAATAGAACGCCAGGAAATGCAATCCCCCTGGTGTATAGCTGCAACACTATTCAATCGAGAGAGTTTGAAAGTTAGTGTTTAACAGGATTTACCCAACTACTTGCACTAGTTGATCTAATTAGTCAGTCACGCCCACTGGTCAGTAGCCAGTCGAGGCCAGTTTCCCCATTTGACAACGGACTGTAATTTTCTGGATAAAACTGGCACAGAAATTACACCAAAATTTATGTCAGTTCCTATGCCGATCTTGCAAACGGGTACTTGCTCTGACATTTTATATGGAACTCATTTGCCTAAACTGAAACATAAAAACAGTTATAAAACGTGCTCATGTGCAGCACCTCCAGGAAGGGTAATAGTGGTCAGGACTTTCCGGCCCCGTTGTGGTGGGACCCACCACAGGAGTTTCAGCCCAGCTAAAAGTCCATTGTCTTTCGGCTGGACTGGACGATCCCGGTGGTGGGCGGGGCCGGGAGATCCCACCCAGTGAGTGGGCTGCTGTCTTCTGCCACAGCTTCCCGCCCCTGGAACCTCTTCCCTCTGTTGTTCCTCCTCTTCCATTATTATGTAGAACAGGGATATGCTGACTGGGATCATGAATCCAGGTGCCCAGTCCTTTTGAACGGCTGCAGGGTCCAAAAATGTTCGGGTGCACTGAGATTCGCAGCACTTTGATCAGTATAATGCAATACTTTTTGTTCACATTGTGAAGTAAATCGCGAACAAACTCCAAACGTTCAGTTGTGCCAATATCAGGTGACTTAAGTCCACGCTGCGACTAAATTTTGGGGTGTAACTTTATGCCAGTTCATTCTTGGCATAAGTGCAGGAAATTTGTGAGCTGGAGTTTTGCATTGTTGGTGGAGCTATGGTAAAGAGTGGGAGACAGTTCCAGAGTATGTACCTTGGAAGCAGCACAAGTGATCAAGGATCTTCACAAGGTACCAACGTTTCAGCATAAAACTGGTGCAAATCGGTTATATGCGAATGTCCTCAGGTGAAAAAAATGCAGCATTCTGCTTGGGCCATAATTACTGACCCATAACAAGCTAGTTTCTTCAGGAAGGTGCAGGCCAGGCCAAACCATCATAGGAAGAGGGTGGAAGAACAATAAAGAGTACTGATTATTAGTCTATTTTTTGTAAACACCCATTTGGCATGAGTAGTTATTTCGAAACCCAGGAATGAGGAACTGGGCAGAGATTCCGGTAAAGCTGCTGCCATCCATCAGGAATTAACTTTAATTTTATTTCACGTTAGTAAGCAGAGCAGTAATCCTGTCCTCTTCCAGATAAATAGTCATATTAAAAGAGCAATAAACTGTTGAAATTATTCCATGCTTGAAAGGCTGCTCATTAGATAGTTTCACAGAAGCTTGGGATCCATTTGAAATATGTGGATAATAATGTCACCAATTGCCTTGTCCAATGCAAATTCTCCTTTCTAATTGACCGTCCAATGCGCAAATTCTTGGAGATTAATGAGCAACACTTTGTAAAATGGCATCTGATGTGAGATTTAATCAGAATCCTTTATTTTGTCAAATTTATGATGAATAATTTCCCTTTGAGAGTTTTCTTTATCTAATATCATGAGTTCTCTGTTAAACAAACTGCACCAGTCTATTAAAACCAGAAGTAATCAAATTGACTTATTATTAAAATGTTTTGATGAAATATTGGGTTTGCCTGGTTGTTCTGGAGATTGAATCTACAGAGAGCCTTGCTAGATTCTTCAGGAGTTCCCCTTATTCTTTTTATGGATTATTGTGGAAAGTATCTCCTACCCTGTGATGATATGAGAAGCTGTGGGTTCAAGTCCCACTTCAGTGCTTGAGCACAAAATCTAAAATTGATAGATCAGTGAGGTACTGTTGGGATGCAGCATTGTTGAAAATGCTGGTTTTTTTGGTTTAAACTGGTTTAAGTGGATGTTCATGTGGGGCCATGCAGCAAAAACAGACAGCAGTGGATGCAAAAGATCCCATGGTACCATTTCAAAGAAGAACAGTTGAGTTCTCCCTGATGTCCTAGCTAATAATTATCCCTCAACCAACAGCACAAAAACTAAGAAGTAGAAGCAGAGTCTTTGAATATTTTTAAGGCAGAGCTAGATAGATTCTTGATAAGCGAGGAGTGAAACGTTATCAGGGATAGGTGCGAATGTGGGGGTTGAGGTTACAATCAGATCAGCCATGATCTTATTGAATGGTGGAGCAGGCTCGGAGGTCCAAGTGGCCTTCTCCTGCTCCTAATTCGTATGTTCATATAATTATTTTGTCATTATCACGTGGCTATTTGGGGGAGCTTGCTGGGCACAAATTGACTGGCACTTTCCACATAACATCAGTGACTACACTTTGATATATACGTCATTGGTCGTATAACTCTTCGGGGCATCCTGAGATTGTGAAAGGCGCTACATAAATGAAAGACATTTTTATTTGAAGAAGAACTGGGAGATCTCCTGATGTACTGGTTCCCTTAACTAACACCCCCCCCCCCCCCCCCACCACCCCCCCACCGCCACCGCCCCCCGAAAAGGATTATCTAATCGCTCTTTCATTCGTGAAACCTTGCTATGTGCAAACTGGTAGCTGACTTTGCCTAAAAACCCAGTGTCCACACTTCAGTGGTGATTACTTTGATGTAAAGTGCTCCTAGGGTGCCCTGAAAGGCGCTAGACAAATGCAACTTCTTCCTTTGTTGTTGAGGACCCTTCAATGCTGCCCTGTGGATTCTGGGGCTGAGGATGGAACTTTAGTCTCTGTCCATAGTGGGCACTGTCCTCCCTGAAGTGGGGAAGGTGGGGGGATGGGGAGTCATGACCAATCATCTCATGATCTGCTACAATATGGTCTGGTTACCTCAGGGGAAGGGCACCTAAAAATCACAGTGTTGTGCTCTGCTCCCAACCCATACGGTGACCGTCCCCGGATCTGTAAATGATCCAGGATTGGAAATTCTGATGCCTCTATACCTGTACAGGAGCAGTACAATGAGGGTATGTCCAACAGAGGGGTGAGGGTAAGGCAGGGGACACCGTCCAGTTCCGTTCCAGCTACACATGTATTGCAGTATTGCCTGACTATTCCTGCACTCATTAAGAATGTTGCATTCCTGGTGTTTAATTGTTCATGAAACGTGCCTGTCATTATCCTTTTGTACACAGTAACTAACATGATATAAAGAGAGTCCAGGCGGGGGATGATGCAACCTTGGCTTCAAACCAACAGGTCCAACGTGCAGGTTACCCTCTCATTGCTCTGTCTCCCCTTCCAGGTCGCTGTAACTGACAATCACATGATAGCAGTTGCTGCAGAGAGAGCAGTGTACACGTGGGGGAACAATGTGAAAGGCCAGCTCGGTCATGGGGACCTGCAGTCACGTTCACAACCCCAGCTGGTGGAAGCACTCAAAGGAAAGTTTATTGCCAGGTAATAAAGTTTATGAGCTCATGGTTCAGAGGCTCTGGGCCAAGGCAGCTTATGAAGGGAAAGGACATAAACGGCAGATTTATCTTCAAGTCACTGGTAGTTAGGTATTACCCTGCAGTTGACTGAACAGTGTTTCAGAAGAATATTTATTCATTCTCGAGGATTTTCCCTTTTGCATTATTTTTACACTGCTGAAACACTTCTATAAACCCGTGCTTCTCCCATTGCTGTTGAGTTGGTTGTTGGAGATTCAACTTAAAAGCACTAAGTGAAGCCAATGTGGGAATATCTTTCTCAATAAAAACTTGTTTGGAAATCTGTTTGATTCCTGTTCATAATTGAATCGGAGTGTGAAATAGGATAACAAACACGTAGTTTTGCTTTGAATGTAATGGAATCCAATTCTGTGATATAAAGACCAGAATCTTAACCACCCTTTGGAGACAAGCAGGGGAGTGGGAGAGGTGGTAAGATGGCCACATACGGTAGCGGGAGGGAAATTCAGCTGTCAGCTGATCAGAGGCGGATGGCCAGTTAATATAATTAGTTGTAATTGATAACGGTAATTATTAATGGCAATTTTACAATCCTGCCTATATTTTACCAGCTTAAAAATGGCCCCACATGAGGCGTCCACCAGCTTGATCAAGGCACCACCCCACCCCGCCAAGCAACTTCCCAGAGGAGGCTTTCTGTACCTAAGGCTTCAGGGCCCATGGCAGCAATGGTCGTCCCTGTAGCTCCGACCCCACCACTGGAGGGTTCATCCCTCCAAATCCTGCCTGGCCCCGGCACCACTACATTTTCTCCCAACCCTCAACATGTGAACATACAAATTAGGAGCAGGAGTAGGCTGCTCGGTCCCTCGAGCCTGTTCCGCCATTCAATAAGATCATTATAACCTCAACTCCACATTCCCGTCTACCCCTGATAACCTTTCAACATGGAGACACCCTCTCTTGCCCCTTGTAACCATGGCAGTGGCCACCTCTATTGGTGATGCCACCAAGGCTGCAGAACTGCCTGTCCACTAATTGGGCCAGCAGCTCTGCGAGGCAAGTCACCGTCCTCAACCTAACAGCCTCTCGCTTGGCTGCTATCCTGCTGCAGTCCCCACATTCACTGATCGCTGAGACTGACATTCACATCTTAACAGTTGCTGCAGATCGAGCGGTGTACACATGGGGGAACAATGTGAAAGGCCAACTCAGCTCAGGACCCGAGCATTTGGCCCAACATCAGGTGTGCTGGTAAAATTCTGGCTCAGGTGCTAATCCCAGCAGGGGGACCAACTCTCATTCTCACTCTCAGTTCTGGAGGGGGAATTTATTATTTTAAAAAATTTGTTCATGGGGTGTGGGCATCGCTGGCTAGGCCAGCATTTATTACCCTTCAGAATTCAGAATCATTTAAGAGTTAACTGTTTGCTGTGGGTCTGGAGTCACATATAGGCCAGCCAGTTAGACCAGGTAAGGACATTAGTGAACTAGATGGGTTTTTACAACAATCAGCAATGGCTTCATGATTGTCATCATCATCATTTTAATTCCAGATTTTTCTACTGAATTTAAATTTCACTATCTGCCGTGGTGGGATTCAAACCCGGGTTTCCCAGAGCATTACCCTGGGTGGCTGGAATAATACCAATAACACCACTACGCCATCGCCTCCCCCGGCAACTGGCTTCAGTTACGCAAAGTGGAGAAGGAAAATTGAAAACTGGAGCGGTATCATTGTCTGGAAAGAAATTCTGTTCCATTCTATCGGATGGAATTTGTACTTGGGGGAATCTGTATCTAAATATATACTACTGGGGGTAATGGGTCCAAAATTCTGTTGCTATATAGTTAGTTATTGAATTTGTGGCATGATTGAACTTGGAAGATGGGTGTGTGTGAGCGAGGTGGAGAGAGAAGACAGTTTATGAGAAACTGAGGGAGGAGGATATATTAGCAAAATAGAATGGATTACATGTATGTGCATGAGTGAGAGAAGGGAGATTTTATCTGTGTTTAGGAGAGGAAGGAATTATGTGTGAGAGAAAGGAGGGACTGTCTATATGTGTGTGTGTGTGTGAGAGAGAGAGAGAGAGAGAGCGAGAGAGAGAGAAGGAAGAAGCAAGTGGAAAGAATGTTGTATGTCGATGTGCTTCGTTGAAAATTGGCTGCTGTGTTTCCTACCGTAATTACACTTCAAAAGTACTTAATTGGCTGTAAAATGCTTTGGGAGGTCCTGAGGTCATGAAAGGTGCTATATAAATGCAAGTCTTTCTTTCTTTATGGAGAACAGAACGTGTATGAACACAAAAAATCTATTTGCACTTGTGCAGTCTTTGTATGTTTTAATTGTTTCCCCTCCTATAATTATCTCTCACCTTATTATATTAACTGAAACAGCTCTCAGTAACTATTCAGTTTGATGGCATTTGCTCAACAACTGATCCAAATGTTCCTTTCTTAACTGCAACCAGTGCGCACCAGGAGCCACAGTCTCCAGCATCCCTGCTGCATCTTCACATGTAGCAGCATTCATCTACTGAAAGGTCGGACAGACTGGGCTTGTTTCCGCTGGAGTTTAGAAGAGTGAGGGGTGATTTGAGTGAAGTATACAAGATCCTGAACGACCTTGACAAGGTGGTCATTGAAAGGATGTTTTCTCTTGTGGGTGAATCCAGAACTAGGGGGCACTGTTTTAAAATTAAGGGTCGTTCTTTTAGGATAGAAATGAGGAGCATTTTTTTCCCTCAGAGGGTTGTGCGATTTTGGAATTTTCTGCCTCAGAAGGCAGTGGGGGCGGGGTCACTGAATATTTTTAAGGCAGAGGTAGATAGATTCTTGTTAGGCAAGGGAATCAAAGGTTATCGGAGTTAGATGGGAATGTGGAAACTGAAACACAAGAAGATCAGCCATGATCTTATTGAATGGCGGAGGAGGCTCGAGGGGCCGAATGGCCTCCTCCAGTTCCTTGTTCTTATGTTCTATCAGCATTTGCTGGCCAGGTGCAAACACGGGGAGAGGAAAGGACTGCCTACACAATGGGAGTTTCTTCAAATTACAAGAGATGGGCTCACTTTCCAAAGTGATGTATATTTTTCACCAGTCCTACAGGTATTAGTCAGAGCAATTAGAAAGCTCATAGAAAAAGGAAACATCAACATTTGAAGCAAAGAAAGCACACGGACAGACATGGGCACCCAGTACCCTCCACTTTATCAAAGGCATTCCAAAGATGTCTTTTGTGTAACGCAGAGGACAGACCTCAAAGTTTGGAGAGAAAAATTCAGGTTACTTTATGGGGATTGCTTTAGCAAGAACTGACACAGACACAATGGGCTTCCTTCTTATGTTTTTTTTTCATGGGGTATGGATGTGGGCATCACTAATTGCCCTTGAACTAAATGGTTTGCTCAGCCATTTCAAAGGGCAGTGAAGAGTCAACCACATTGCTGTGGGTCTGACCTACATGTGATGGCAGATTTCCTTCCCTAAAGGGCATTAGCAAACCAGATTTTTACAACAATTGATTATAGTTTCATAGTCACCATTACAGAGAGACTAGCTTTCAATTCCAGATTTGTTAATTGAATTTAAATTTCACCAGTTGTTATTTGAACCCATGCATTAGCCTGGGACCTCTGGATTACTAGTCCAGTGATATTACCACTACACCACCATCTGCTCTAAGGGTGACTATAGAGTTCAGACTCTTAGCAATGGGGTTGAAAATTTGAGGATTATTGTGCTTGAAACAGTTGCTAAATGTGCGTCCCTTGGCTATCCTAGAATCAAACTTCTGGAAATTATCCTTCAAGAAATTAGTAATCATGAATAACAAATCTATGGGTGTGTATAGGATGCATTGAGGCAGAGCTTCATCTTGAACAGTAGTACCAATGGGTGGTATTAGGTCAACCAGCCAATATGCACCCCTCAGATATTTAGCTCCATTGAGATCACTTGGACTGAATATCAGGCAGAAAGAAAGAAAGACTTGCATTTTTGTAGTGCCTTTGACAATCTCAGGGTGTCCCAAAGCACTTTACAACAAATTAAGTACTTCAAGTGTAGTCACTGTTGTAATGTAGGAAATGCAGCAACCAATTTGCAAACAGCAAGCTGCCACAAACAGCAACATGATAATGACCAGATAATCTGTTTTTGGATGTTGATTGAGAGATAAATATTGGCCAGGGCACTAGGGATAACTCCACTTCTTTGAAACAATCTTTAACCTTGTGGGGGAAAGCCAGGGTTTAACATCCCAACTGAAAGGCACCAGCTCCAACAGTGCAGTGCACCCTCAGTACTGCACCAGAGCATCAGCCTAGATCTTTGTGCTCAAATCCTATGGTGGGACTTGAACCCACAACTTGATAACGCGAGGGTGAGAGTGCTACCAACTGAGCCATGGCAGGGAGTATAACACACTACTAATGCCATACCATCCAAGACAAATATCTACCCCTCTGTACTTCAATAATATTAAATCCCTTGGGCTTCCTCCTTAACCACACCAATGTGTCTCTTTGCAGGGCCTGTTGTGGAGATGGATTCAGTGTGTTTCTCAGTGATAATGGAATTGTAATGACCTCTGGAGATGGAGCTCAAGGCTGCCTGGGGCATGGGGACTACTTCAGCACATCCAGGCCTTGTTTGATTGAAGCCCTGCTTAGTATAAATGTTCAGGTCATTGCCTGTGGCCTGCAGCATGTCTTGTGTGTCAGTGGTGAAGGTAAGGTGAGTAACATGTTTTTAAATGCATGCATTTTGGAAACATCTGTGTGGTTATTTTGAGTTAGAGATAGCCCTGGTTGGTCATAAGCCAATTTTTTCTGCTGGTCTTAATCAAGGGGTACAGGTGTTTCCCGGGGCAGCCTAGAGATTCTGCTATGATGGTGTAGCAGAGAACCCACAGTAACTTGGAGTCAAAAAGGTGGAGCTTTTAGCTGGGACATTGAGAAGATTACTCACAGGGTGGGAAGAGGCCACAGAGAGATTTGAAAATGAGACTAAAGACTTTGAAGTTACAGCAATTTCTGTGCTTGTGTCAATTGGAAGCATAAGTTATGTATAACGTAACACTTTAAACTGCAATATGTCATATTGTTTGAATTTGTTTGGTGTTCATTGTCTAACACCTGTGAAAAAACCCAAAAGTTGAATTGCATTATGATTATAACCAGGCACATAAACCATAATGTCAGCTGCCAAGCATATGTTGAGAACACTGAAGCAAAGGTTTAGGTGTCTCGATTGATCTGGTGTTGCCTTGTTAAATGACCCCCAGTAAAGGTGGGCAGAATCTTTTGCAGTGCACTGCATGTTGCATATGCGGACAAAACAGAAAGGTCTGTAACATCAGCTTGATAAGGAACATATGCTCGAACTAGAAGAGGTATTTCATGAGGGGGAGAGGTAGGGTCATATGGTGGTACTGACTGAAGATTCACACAATCCAACGATTGCAAACCATTTTGCATGAACCATTTAAAGAAATTCATAAATAGGTCATTGCCTTTTTAATTGTTATGTTTTCTGTAAATGACAGTAGTGAGCATCCTGTGGCATTGCTAGTGTAGATAGCTACTTGATAACAATAGGAGCATTACCCCTTATAGGAAGCATTGGTGTTTAGTGGTATCCTGCCACTATAAGACCACAATGCCTAGTTGCTTTGACCAGCTATCACCTGCCTCCTTGACAGGAGTTACAAGTAAATGGGAATTCAGGCATGGTGCACAAAATTTTCCAACCATTAATTTTAACTTAAGAACCTGAATTCCTGATTTATGTCCCTTTGTGCATAGGGAGTGCTAGATCATAATATTTGCCCCATAATTTTAAGCTCTGTATAATACGTCAATGTAATTATTGGGGTCATTATACACCTGGATGAGTTTCAATTCTCTGCTCATACAATTTATTCCATTCACTGGAATAGTTAGTTTTCTCATGCTGGGGAATAATGGGCAGATATATTTCTTCCTGTAAGAAACCTTCCCACCATCTTCACGTTTGTAACGTTATGTGCTTTATATTCATTATTACAGTGATTCTCCATGAATGCTTTATGAAAAGAATCCAAAATTACCTTCTAAATTCTGAACGGTTGGGTCTATCATACACACACACACACACACACCCCTAGTGCAGCTCTAAGGTTTAAAGTACTCCCAGTACATCTATCATAGAAACTAGGAGCATTCAGCCTTTTGCGGCTGCCCCACTATTCAATATGATCATGGCTGATCCTCTATCTCAACGCCATACTCCCGCGCTCTCCCCATACCCCTTGACACCTTTAGAGTCCAGAGATCTATCTATTTCCTTCTTAAACATATTCAGTGACCTGACCTCCACAGCCTCTGTGGTAGAGAATTCCACAGGTTCACCACCCTCTGAGTGAAGAAATTTCTCCTCATTTCAGTCCTAAATGGTCTACCCCGTATCCTGAGATTGTGACCCCTTGTTCTAGACCCTCCAGCCAGAGGAAATATCATTCCTGCATCCAGTCTGTCCAGCCCTGTCAGAATTTGTATACGTTTCAATGAGATCGCCTCTCATTCTTCTAAACTCCAGTGAATTCAGGCTTAGTCGGCCCAATCTCGCCTCATACGAAAATCCTGCCATCCCAGGAATCAGTTTGGTGAACCTTTGCTGCACTCCCTCTACGGCAAGTATATCCTTTCTTAGGTAAGGAGGCCAAAACTGCACACAGTACTCCAGGTGTGGTCTCACCAAGGCCCTGTACAGCTGCAGTAAGACATCCTTGCTCCTGTACTCAAGTCCTCTCGCAATGAAGGCCAGCATATCATTTACTTTCTTAACTGCTTGCTGCACCTTCATGCTTGCTTTCAGTGTTTGGTGTACAAGGACACCCAGGCCCCTTTGTACATCAACATTTCCCAATCTATCACCATTTAAACAATACTCTGCCATTCTGTTTTTCCTACCAAAGTGGATAACTTCACACTTATCAACGTTATACTGCATCTGCCTTCACTGTTTGGCAATTCTCCTCTTTCAACTTTTCTGGAAAAGAATTGAAAGGGTTTGAGAGGATGAGCAGGGAAAGATTATTTTCACTGGTGAATGAGTTGTTAATGAGGGGCATAAATTCAGAAATAGTACTAAAACATAAAGATGGAAATGTCAAAGTTTTTTTTCACGTAAAATATTTTTACAATATGGAATGTATTACTGCAAATGGTTACTGTTCGCAACAATTATAAGGATATTGAAGAGTTAGTTTTCTGACTATTTGCTGGTAGTAGGAGTCCTAGTACATCAGCAGCACACATCAGAAATCAAAGGGGATACGTATTGTGTCACGACTCACTGGGGACAGTGCGCTGTAATATCGACTCACTGGGGATAGTGCGCTGTAATATCGACTCACTGGGGACAGTGCGCTGTAATATCGACTCACTGGGGACAGTGCGCTGTAATATCGACTCACTGGGGACAGTGCGCTGTAATATCGACTCACTGGGGACAGTGCGCTGTAATATCGACTCACTGGGGATAGTGCGCTGTAATATCGACTCACTGGGGACAGTGCGCTGTAATATCGACTCACTGGGGACAGTGCGCTGTAATATCGACTCACTGGGGATAGTGCGCTGTAATATCGACTCACTGGGGACAGTGCGCTGTAATATCGACTCACTGGGGACAGTGCGTTGTAATATCGACTCACTGGGGACAGTGCGCTGTAATATCGACTCACTGGGGACAGTGCGCTGTAATATCGACTCACTGGGGATAGTGCGCTGTAATATCGACTCACTGGGGACAGTGCGCTGTAATATCGACTCATTGGGGACCGTGCGCTGTAATATCGACTCACTGGGGACAGTGCGCTGTAATATCGACTCACTGGGGACAGTGCGCTGTAATATCGACTCACTGGGGACAGTGCGCTGTAATATCGACTCACTGGGGACAGTGCGCTGTAATATCGACTCACTGGGGACAGTGCGCTGTAATATCGACTCACTGGGGACAGTGCGCTGTAATATCGACTTACTGGGGACAGTGCGCTGTAATATCGACTCACTGGGGACAGTGCGCTGTAATATCGATTCACTGGGGACAGTGCGCTGTAATATTGACTCACTGGGGATAGTGCGCTATAATATCGACTCACTGGGGATAGTGCGCTGTAATATCGACTCACTGGGGATAGTGCGCTGTAATATCGACTCACTGGGGACAGTGCGCTGTAATATCAGCCCCACTGTTCCGAGTTACGACAAATGCAAAAAGTTTGATCAAACCACCAGGTTGTCCCCAATTCTACCGAACTGTTTAATTTAGGTTGACAGAATATGAGCACCAGGTTTGTAAAGTTAACAAGTAATAACTGTTTACAAACTGTCGTTAACCAGTGGCAAAAGAAAGAAATATGAACTGCTAATTTCTAACTCTATAACCTAAACTCTACCCCTTCTTAAATCCCTATACACACACACACACACAAGACACATAAGACACACAGAAACACTGATTTTCAGGGTGGGATAAAACAGTTCAATAGCACCAACCTGGAGTACTGAATTCAATGGGTTGATATTGATCGATGTCTTCCAAATTCCTTTCAGCTCTTGTTGATGACACGAGGTGGTCTTCCAGCACTTTCAGTATTTAGTTCACTGGTTGAGCACTTGCCTTTTAATGTCTCTAACAGTGATTTTCCCCTTTGCCTCTTGACAGGAGTTTTCAGAGAGAGCAGGTTATAGAGATATGAGGAGAAAAAGCTAGCTAGCAATTTTTGTAGGATTACTGGAATCTTACACATACAGGAGAGAGAGGTTTTAGGTCTTTTCCCTTTCAGGCAGGAACCATTCCGCTGCACTCCTCTTCACATAAACCCTGGTCACCTGGTAAGGAGCCAATTAAAATGCTGTTGTCAGGCAGCTCCTTTGGTCCAGGACTCCTTTCCGGCACCATCCTGTCTTTCATGATACACTCTATTCCAGGTCTGCAACATTGCATATATCTCTCATCCTGTTCCAATGGACATGTCTTTCAACCTGCAGCCATTGTAATTTTAATCCACAATCCAACTGAAAATAAAAAGAAATATTCTTT
Organism: Cetorhinus maximus; assembly: GCF_964194155.1. Classification (NCBI taxonomy): domain Eukaryota; kingdom Metazoa; phylum Chordata; class Chondrichthyes; order Lamniformes; family Cetorhinidae; genus Cetorhinus; species Cetorhinus maximus. The sequence goes on along the minus strand of NC_135904.1, from coordinate 1,610,599 downwards.
ACAACAGTCCAACAGAAATAAAAAAATATATTCCTTACAATTGGAAGGGATGGGGGGGGAAACACATTAGACTAGAGCTCCAGTCCAGAGCATGCACAATGGGCAGAATGAGCTCTAATTGTGCTGAGCCACCTGCTGTTCTATGAAAAGCAGGCAGATTTATTTCTTCCCTTAGGTTCTGTAAAACTGAAGTATGAACCATGTAGTGTAACATTGTCACTGACCTTGCATGCTCCCGACACTGTTCCATCATAAATCTGGATTTTTATGGTCTGAACCTCATAACTAATTGACTCATCTCAGCTTAACTGAATTGGGTTGAGCTAAACAAGTTTTCTATTGTAGAAATATCTGTTGCTTTAATTGAAGTGATGGAGGATGAGCTGGGATTCTTTCACCACATTCTAGGTGTTTTCATGGGGCAATGGAAAACATGGTAAACTGGGACTTGGCAATGACGATGATCACTGTTCACCAAAGGAAGTAACTTTCGAGGAACAGACCTTTATAAGGGATGTAAAGTGTGGATTGGATGGAACCATGTTCTTAACAGGTATATTTGTGACTGAAGCTATGTGTTATACTTGAAATCTTTATAAACTAACATCATTATTGGGGGAAATGCTAGAGTCTATAAAAGACATGGTAAAAGAACACTCGGAAAGCATTAACGGGATCAGACAAAGACAGCATGGGTTTATGAAAGGAAAGTCATGCTTAACTAATCTACTGGAGTTTTTTGAGGATGTAACTAGCAGAATAGAAAAGGGAGAACCAGTGGATGTGGTGTATGTGGATTTCAAGAAGGCTTTTGATAAGGTCCCACATAAGTGGCTAGTGGGCAAAATTGAAGCACATGGGGTTGGGGGTAATATATTGGCATGGATTGAGAATTGGTTGACAGACCGGAAACAGAGAGAAATAAATGGGTCTTTTTCCGGGTGGCAGGCGGTGACTAGTGGTGTATCACAGGGATCAGTGCTTTTCTCAATATATATAAATGACTTGGATGAGGGAGCCAAATGCAATATTTCCAAGTTTGCTGATGACACAAAACTGGGCGGGATTGTGAGTTGTGAGGAGGATGCAAGGAGGCTTCAGGGCAATTTAGACAAGTTGTGTGTGTGGGCAAACACATGGCAGCTGCTGTATAACGTGGATAAATGTGAAGTTATATGCTTCGGTATGAAGAACAGAAAGGCAGAGTATTATTTAAATGGTTATATATTGGGAAATGTGGATGTACAAAGGGATCTGGATGTCCTTGTACACCAGTCAATGAAAGTAAATAGGCAGGTGCAGCAAGCAATTAAGCAGTTGGCCTTCACTGCAAGAGGATTTGAGTTCAGAAGTAAGGATGTCTTACTGCAGTTATACAGGGCCCTGGTGAGACCACACCTGAAGTATTGCGTGCAGTTTTGGTCTCCCTACCTAAGAACGGATATACTTGCCATACAGGGAATGCAGCAAAGGTTCACTAGGATGATACTGGGGTAGATCTTGTCCTGCAGCCAAACTGAGTAGTGTTCTACAGTTGGGGGTCCTCAACATTTGGACCCCAAGAAGTCTCATGGCATCAGATCAAACATGGGCATTGCGTGATTACAGCCTATTACCTCCCTCAGCTGATGAGTCAGTACTCTTCTAAGTTCAACACAACTTGGGTGTGGTATTTTTCAGTGAGATCTGCTTTGCTAAAAATAGTTTGTGTTCCTTTAAAAGCAAACCCTGTAGTGTTTTATTGGTAACATAAAGGAAAACTTTCAGGCAACTTCATGATGCATGTTGATGATTTCTTATAATGATTATGGGGCGGTACTGAGGAATTTGAGAAAAGTGTTATCCATACGATTAGAGTACAATTTAAAATTGGGAGTCAGGATTTTAAATATATTGTTTTAGATATTAAGCAGAGTACATCTAGAATAGTTTTCAATGAACAATCGCTTTTAGAAAATATTTGTCCCATCCCAGTTAAGTGTACTAGGTGATCCCAGAAAGATAAGTTTGTACTGGCCCCTAGAATCACTGAGAGGCTCACGACATAGGGAAACCATAAACAATAAGAAGGAAAATGAACCTGTATCTTTCTCACTTTTCACATCATCAATGCTTGTCTGTTTGTCCCTGTTAAAGGAGTAATATTCAGTCAGATTAAAAACAGTTGTATTTTCTATTGAACAGATAAATGCCTTTTGAACTTAAGATTCGATTGATGAATCGCTTCAGTTGCATAATTAGCATGTTCTGAAAATGTTGCTTTGTGATCACTAGATGCTGATAGCGTGCTGGCTTGTGGTAATAATCAGTATAATAAACTTGGTCTGAATGAGAGACGAGGCCTTCTCATGCAGATGACAAAGCTGTTTGCCCGAGTGAGTATGTTTTAATCTCGAGTACTTCACTTATTGATACAATGGACAAGGTATGTTTTGATATTTTATACACAGCTAGCCTCTTTTAATTCATGTAGGTCATTAAATGTATCCCATATATTTGCCCTAACAAAGTGATTCAATTAATTTCTGTTGACCTCTTTTGTAAATCTACACTGAGGTAAGTTCTAAGAGTTGTATTTCATTCACAAACTGCTGTATGGTGAGGCTGGAATTCAGAAAGAAACAGTAGCTAAAAACAATTTATGTTTCATCTTCCTGTGGTATCACAAAGTTCCATTCTCATACCAGCCTCCTGACTCGTTGGTTAAAATAAATATTTGGAGGCAATTCCTATGATACGAAATTATGCGCAACTTGTTCCCATCTTGGGCCATTTGGATTAGAAAGATTATGGCTGCAAAATGGGGTTAGTGGGATATAGATGTTGTGCACTTGGATCAGTAGAAAATATAAGGGTGACAGGAGACCACCATGCAACTTGCTGGTCAGCCGCTGGGGGCAGTTTGGAAAGGGTCTTTTGATCCGGAGATGTAGCTGGAGGGAGGAGCCCAAGGGAGGTCTGAACATTCCTTGCAGGGTTCAGAGGAAGCACTCTGGCCCTCCTGACCCGCAAGGAAAGCCAAAAATATAAGGGGCTTGGAGGATAGGCACACTTATTGTGTAGAAGCTGTTCATTTGCATCCATCAAGGAAAATTGTGTACAACTCTTTCCAAAATTTGCGATAAGCACCTCTGACCTTCCATCAGGGTGCAGAAAGAGGGATATCTGCTCTATAAGCCTCACAATGGGTCGAACACACCATTAATACCTGAGCCTTTCCAAAATAACAACAAAGCAAGGGAGAAATGAGAAGTAACTGGCATAGCATGAAAGGGAATTTCACACTCTATAACATTTATCTGTCTGTCCTCAATAATATTGACAGGCATCCCTTTATGTAATATTAACAGCAACACTAGTAAAACTATATAACTGCATCCCTCTGTATACTGGTGTCCTACTGTGCATAAGTATTATCAACAGGGATATCAGGTAGTGGGACGCATCTGAAAAGAATAGGATTATAGTCAAGATAAACTTAGTTTAACTGGGTATAAATCATTGGTAAGACCATATTTGCAATAATGTGTAAAATCCAGCAGATCTTGCATTAAGAGGACATTGATAAATTTGAAAGCACAAGTTTGATTTTAGAATTCAGAACTCTTGAGCTATGACGATGAACCAGCAGAACTTTTTCTCATGAGAGTAAAATGAATAAGGACTGGTTCTTAAATTCTAAAAGGCAGTATGGGCATGAGCAGGTTATTTATTTATTTATTTAGGTCACCACCTGAAACATTGGGCTGTATTCAGTGTTCCCAAGGTGGTGGGAAATCCGAATTGCTTCGATTGGGGTGACCCCACTAAATTAAGTACCTCTAAGGCACGTAACTGCCCACATTGGATTTGCCCCAGGATTAGTGACCCCGGCAACAAAAATCCCACTCACCAAGAGTTATCAGAGGCTGACTGCTCTCCATTGCCGTTAGCGTCATTGAGAGTGGGGGCTGCTGCCGGTAATACACTGAGGCCTTCACCAGAGATCATCATTGGATGCCCAGGGAGAGGTGAGTCGGGTGGGTTGGGGTTCAAGGGAAGGGGGGTCACGGGAGGAGGTCAGATGTAGAGGCAGTTGACACCCCACTTCTTGATGTCGTGTCTCTCAATCAGGCACTGTGTGTCTTCGAAAGAGGGACCCCCTGGCAGGTTGTTGGTCAGCCTTCAGGAGGCCTGGGAAACCCATGCAAGTTTGGGAGAATTCCTGAGCCACCGCTAAATCCCGGTGAGATAATGACCTTTAAGGGGCTCAATAATGAGCTTAATTAGCCAACGGGTTCCCCGCGTCTGCCGATTCCCGCCGCTGACTTAATGGGGGTCAGTTTTCCCACGGGCAGGAATGGGATGTGCAACCTCCCCCACGATTGTGAGGCCAGCCCACCACTAGCCTGCTCCAGCAGACTGCACTAAATCCAGTCCCGGCAGGAAGCAGCAGCTGGCCAGGGGGGTACAGGAGAGGAATGTTGGGCAGCAGGAGGTTACCACCAGGATCTGCAACTCTCACATCAGTCACAGGGAGGGAGTTTGAGAGGGCTTTGTGGTCTTTTGCAGCTGGGAAGCCCAGGGTTGGGGAGGCCAGAACATTCTTCGTGGGATCTGGTTAATATATAATTCTGGGGTAATAGTCAGCTCCACCTGGTCCCACCAGAAAGGTTGAAAACAGTAAAATAATACTTGCTGTTTGGGCTTTTTCTGACCAATGCCTTTCTCACAAGACTGACCTGGTAGAAAGTTGACAGCAGCTTCCCCTGTGCAGGTCTCCGGTTACTTTAGGAGTTGAGTCCCTGTGACACCATCAGTGATTCTGTAAGGAAGGACCCTCCTGCTTTCTCAAAGAGCAGGTTAAAATCAGAACCTGCGGAAAGAGAGCCAGACTCCATCAGATAAGTCCCACGGGTAATTTTAGCTGCCTGCCTGCCTGCCTGGTTCCCAATGGACAATCAGGGCTAAAATTGCCCTTATTTGGATAAGGGCAGTGCACATTCGGGAGCAGTGGGATATGGACACTTCACACAATGGATAAATGGGATAGTAGGAAATATAGGCTGCACAATGAGGGAGAAACAGAACTTTAAATAGAAGCCACATGGTAAGATACTGAGGCTACATAGCAGGAAGGTTAAACAATTCCAACACCTGTTCTTTTAATGTTGTAGACTGATGTTGAAGGCAGGAAGGTTCCCACAGTTGTGAAGGCATTGAGAAACCACCGTGTGAGAGACGTGGTCCTGGGCCCCTCCCACAGCATTGTACTCGTGGAGCCTGGAAACATTTATACCTTTGGCAGGAACACAGAAGGACAGCTGGGTACTGGCAGCACTAAACCCTACAAAGTGCCAATGCATGTAAAACAACTCCAACATAAAACTATCACTGTAAGTAATATACAAACTATAATTACATTTCTTACACTGAATAATCACAACCATAGGTAATATAATTGCCTTTTTAATAAAATTAGAATAAGGGAAAAGACATTTGGTTGACATTTCAAACCCATTCTGATATCCATTGACAGCAGCACTGTGGCCGGGATTGTCCGTGTCCGCTGGGCGTGTTCAGTGGCGTGAATGGACAATATGGCAAAAAGGCCAAAAATTGGTTTCGCAACATCGTGAAACCATCTTGCAATCGTCCACTCAGCCCGTGGGTGGTGGGCCGCATTCCCCACCATCAGACTTCGGGAAGGTCACTGTAATACATCAGTGTACCATTATAAGGCCAGCCCACCAGACTCATCCCCCCACACTGGACCGTCCACCCACATCGGCGGGAAAACACGCCGGTGCAGAACACGTCCTGACAAGTGTGATGTGCAGAAGTCGGGACTTACCCATCAGGGCCCTGCTCACATCGCAGACATCCGAGGAGCAGAAGATGCTGGAGCCCAACAGCAAAGGTATCCTGGAGGAACAGCCATGGCCTGCTGGGTGGATTCTCATGGCTCCACCACAAAGCAGCTCAGGGAAGCGGGAAAGTCACCATTGATGCTCACAACGGATGATAGTCGAGGGGGTGGGAGAGGAAGGTTTGGGATCAACTAGGAAAGGAAGAGGTGTCGGGGTGTGGTTGGAGGGGAGAATGAAGGCGTTGGGGGCTGAGTTTGGGAGGGGCGAGGGAGTACGGGGAGGAGGGGGTAACGGGGGAGAAGGTGGCAACTGGGGAGGTAGGTGTAAGGTGGAAGGTGTAAGTGGAGGAGTTCAGAGGGGGAAGGAGTGCGGAGAGGGGAGGGAGTTCAGGGGGAGGAAGGAGTGTGGAGAGGGGAAGGAGTTCAGAGGGGGAAGGAGTGCGGAGAGGGGAAGGAGTTCAGAGGGGGAAGGAGTGCGGAGAGGGGAGGGAGTTCAGAGGGGGAAGGAGTGTGGAGAGGGGAAGGAGTTCAGAGGGGGAAGGAGTGCGGAGAGGGGAAGGAGTTCAGAGGGGGAAGGAGTGCGGAGAGGGGAAGGAGTTCAGAGGGAGGAAGGAATGTGGAGAGGGGAGGGAGTAAGGGTGGAGGAAGAAGTAAGGGTGGAGGAAGGAGTCGGAAGGGGAAAGGAGTAAAGCTGAAGGAAGAAGTGAGGGTGTCTGAGGGAGTCAGAAAGGGGGAAGGAGTAAGGCTGGAGGAAGGAGTTGGGAGGGGGAAGGACTAGGGTTGACGGAAGAAGTAAGGGTGGAGGAAGGAGTCAGGAAGGGGGAAGGACTAAGCGGGGTGGAGTCTGAGATGCAGTGGGAGGATGAAGGTGGGGGGAAGGGGTTCCGGGGGGGCAAGGGGATCAGGTGGGGGAAAGGGGTCCATAGTGGGGTAGGGGTTCCAGAGGATGAAGGTGTCTGGAAGGGGGGGATGGGGTTCCAGGGGGGCGGGTCCAGAGGGGTGAAGGGGGGAAGGGGTTCTGTGGGGGAAGAGGTCTGGAGGGGGGGGACATCCAGGTGAACATGCAAGGGAGGGGTCTGATGGTCCATGACTGCCTCCTAGGGAGCGAACTGAGGATGGGTGTGGTATGAGGGTATGGTGGGAATCACCGAGGGCAGAGTGAGGCAGTAGGGTGGGAGTGTTCGAGGATAGCAATAGAACGGACGGCGGGGCTGGTTGGTGGGGACTCAGAGGCAGACACGGACCCTGGGGGTGGGAAGGAGGAGGTTAGGGAGGTTAATGGGGATGGGGGTGGGATTTTTGGGAAGGAAGGGAACGTGCACATTCACCTGGACATCGCCGAAGGAAAAGGGTTGTGGTTGGTAGGTCACGGAGGGGAGGTGGAAGGTGATGGGGGAAAGGAAATGGGTGACTGGGGGAGGGGAAAAGATGGGGGAGCTTACTAAAAACTGAATCCAGCCCATGCTGCCCAAATCGAAAGTGAGACGATGGTTGTGGTGGGTGAGATCAGGTGCTGCGTGGGAGTGAGGTCAGTGGGTGGGTGGAGAGGCAGGACAGCTCAGATGGACAATCGATAGTGAACCCCAGCAGGCAGCATTCAAAATGCTCGGGACATTGTGGTGTGTGAGACACGTGAAGGACCCGTGTGTGTGGGAGACGCTTGCATGAGGCTCCAAAAGGCCCTGCCCCCCACATACATCTCCCTCCAGAATCACTCATTGGCCAACTGCTCCCTCTGTGGTGACAGAGGATGAGGTTGAGGGGCTCACAGGCAAAGGGGACTCGGAGGGAGAGGACAGCCTCTGAGATTCCTCAGTGGATGACCCAGGGGTGTCCAGCTGCTGCTCCTCCTCCCTTCAGGTACCAGGGTCCCAGCCTGACTCCTTGAGGGGAAGGAGCACCTGGAGGGACATTGAGGTGCCCCGTTTCCCTCTCGCGTTGCCACTGCAGGAACTCACCCATGGCTCCCATGATGGAGTGTGGGTCTGCACACATCTTCACGTTCTGCTGGACCAGGGTCTCCATGGCATCCACCATCCTCCTCATGGAGACCTCCATACGTGCACATGTGGGCACCACTTCATCAGAGAGCAGGCGGACGCACTCCTCCGACTCGAGAGCCCCTCTGCTTTGCGTGATGTTCCCACACCTCCTGCTGAGTCTCCAGGTGAGTTGGAAAGTCAAATCTACAGGCTCATCATCTGACTCGGGCCTCACAGGTACCTGATCCCCAGCAGTCCTCCGAGTTCCGGGGAGCTCGCACAAAGCTGCCTCCTCCTGCTGCAGACACATGTCCGTGTGGTGACCACCAGATTGTGAACCTGAGCCTGCTCTAGATCTAGGTCCCAGTGAGGTGTGTGTCTCTGCGCTGGTGGAGGGTGTGGGTAGGCGCTGTGACGGGTCTTCCAGGCTGATTATTTCCAGCTCTTCAATGGAGGAGGTGTCCTCTTGGCTGGAGGTGAGGATGTGGATGGAGCTGAGGGACTGGCTGGCTGAGGGTGTCGGTCGCTTAGCAGAGCTCCCTGTGAACTGAAGTAGAGATAAGTAGTGTGTTGCATCCATATGTTGTGCTAATTGGCCTCCTCTTGTTCTGTAATTTCTGTAAGATACAAATAACTTGTGTAAGACCCATTCGAAAGCTTTATACTTTGGACTATAAAAATGCAATGGACACTTTTGTACTTCTCATGAATTAATACAAACTAGTTTCTCCAGCAGACATTGAATGAAAAAGAAAGACTTCCGATTATATTGTGTCTTTCACAAGCACCAGACACCTCCATGTACCTTGCAGGCAGAAAAGTCTTTTTGAATTGCAGTCACTGTTGTAATTTAGGAGACACCACAGCTATTTTGTTCACAGCAAGCACCCAGAAACAGCAATGGGGGAGCTGGTGGCATTGTGGTACTGTCACAGGATTAGTCTTCCAGAGAGCCTGGGTTTGACCTGGGTTCGAATCCCATCACGGCAGATGGTGAAATTTGGATTCAATAAAAATCTGGAATTAAAAGTTTGATGATGACCATGAAACCATTGCTGATTATTGTAAAAAACCCATCTGGTTCACCAATGCCCTTTAGGGAAAGAAATCCTTACCTGGTCTGGCCTACATGTGACTCTAGACCCAAAGCAATGTAGTTGACTCTTAAAAATGCCCTGTGAATGAGGGCAATTAGGGATGGTCAATAAATGCTGGCCTAGCCAGTGATGCCCACATCCTGTAAACAAATAAAAAAAATGTGATAATGACCAGATACCTGTATTTGTGCTGTTTTTTGAGGGATTAATGTCAGCCAGGACCCCAGGAGAGAACATTGCAGCTATTCTTCAAAGTAGTGTCTTGAGATCTTTTACATCCACCTGAGATGACAGACAGGACCTCTGTTTAGCATCCAAAAGCCAGCACCTCTAACAGTGCAGGACTCCCTCAGTACTGCATTAGAGTGTCAACCTTGATTTTTGTTCAGTTCCTGGTGTGGAACTTGAACCCAGACCTTGTGACTCACAAGGGGAGAATGATAAGTATCATTGTAAGGGCTGCATTGTTCTCCTGTTAAAGATTGCACATCAGTGTTGAGTTGTATGAGAAGAGCATTACAGTATTGTGCATCAGTACAACAGAGATACTGGAATGCCGTGCTGTACAATATGTGGATACCATTGGTAGTCTGTCCGGTTTCATATAATAATAGTGTCAAAATATTCCTATCCCAGAAGGGAAAAAACAGTAAAAACTGGGAAATAAGGATACTGGTCCGAAATGGTCTTGTATGCCTTAAAATGGAACACCAATAAAACTGGAAAATAAGAATACCGGTCCAAACTGTTTTCTCCTTCTGGGGTATGAGAGAAGGCCTCCTGCCCTCTGCTGCACGTAGATGGATTATGTCAGACACATCGTGCAAGGATTATGTCAAAGTGCTTACGGGTGCTTTCAGAGCAATAGTTTCTCAGTTTCTTTCTTTCAGGCAATCAGCTGTGGAGAGACATTCAGTATTGTTGGGACAGATGATCATAGCATTCTCTTCTGGGGCACCAAGAACAAGTCGATACTGTCTCCAAACCCATCAGTTTTAACCACTGTATATCAGACAGCTACAAAAGAGCCTGAAGATTCTACCTGCCCAACATCACCATCACAAGTTGAAGCTGAGGAGCCTGTTACTGGAACACTGAGCCACAACGGCTATGAGAAACATACTGAAAATGAAAAGCAGCTTGTTAGAATCAGTGTGGCCCTAGAAAGAAACCTATTTGGGGAGGACAAATTAGATGAACCAGGATCACCATTATCAACCCCAACAACACAGGTTGTGTTGTTTATATGACTCTCTAAACACTTATAGTTTACATTACACTTTGTAGGCATGTGTCATACATGACTCTTTGATTGCATGTCACAGTATATTACTCTTTAAACACAAATTTCATTCATGGTCAAGGCGAGTGTGGTAATGTTACTGGACTAGTAATCTAGAGGCCTGAACTAATGCTGCCGAGACATGGGGTGGAATTTTACGCTAGTGGGATTTTATGGTCACACCGAAGTCAATGGACTTTTGAACGGCTCGTCACATTTTATGGCCCATGAGTTCAAATCCCACCAATTAGGAAACTGGGATGATTTAAATTCAGTTAATAAATCTGGAATAAAATGCTAGTGTTATTAATAGTAATCGTGGGGAAAATTTTCCCCCCGTTGGGGGAGTTGTGCGGGGGCAGGCGTGGACCTGATTGGCGCAGCCGATCGGGTCCGTGCCGCCATTTTACATGGGCCCACCCAGCATGACGCGTGCCCAGAAACGCTGTGTGGGCGGGGGAGGGTTCCCTGAGTCGGGAATGTGCTCTTTCACGTAGAAATCCCCCTGAGGCACAGAGGTGATAAATTTTAAGTTTGAAAAATTTTAATAAAGAAAAGAAATTTTAAGACATGTCCCCTCATGTGACAGTATCACATGAGCTGGGACATGTCAGTGAATTTTAATGAAAAACTTTATTTAATTTATAAACCCTTCATGAAACTTCATCCCGCCCGTGGATGAGGTTCCATGAAAAATGCGAAGGCCGCCTGGGCTCTTCGCCTGCCCCCCTCCAACCTTAATGTGGGACGGGCAGCTTTCTCAAAGAAAATCTAAATGACGAGCGGTGACGTTGGGACGTACACCCAGTGTCACACCGCGTCATTTTACACCTCGGCAAGTGGGCCCTGCCCCTGCTCACCGAGCCGAAAATCCTCCCCAAGAAATTACCAATTGTCATAAAAAAAACAACCTAGATCACTAATGCTCTTCAGGGCAGAACTCTGCAGTTTAAAAATTTATTCAAACATGTCCCCTCATATGACTGTGTCACGTGAGTGGGGACATGTTTTTATACTTATCAAAATTAATTAATTTATTTAATAGAAGGTTCAGGAAACCTCATCCCACCCGTGGATGAGGTTTCCTGAAAAACGCCAAGGCCACTTGGGCTTTTCGCTGCCCGCCAACCTCAAGTCTAGACGGGCAGCGTTCTTAAGTGCTTTAATTAATTTCTTAATGGCCTTAACAGGCCGTTGACATTTTGGCAGGCGCGCAGCCAACTCCAGTGCGCGCCCGCCGAACGAAACATCACGATGGAGCGTGATGACATTGGGAAGTACGCCCGACATCATCGCGTGTCATTTTACTCATCGGCGTGTCGGGCCCACCACTGCACACCAACCGGAAGATTCTGCCCATGAAAAACCTCAAGTTTTGTTAGAATTTTTGAATCTTAAAAACTCAATCTAAAGCCCTTTGCTTTTTAGATCACAGAATCACAGTGCAGAAGAGGCCCTTCAGCCCATCGAGTCTGCACCGACACGTGAGAAACATCTCACCTACCTACCTAATCCCATTTACCAGCACTTGGCCCATAGCCTTGAATGTTATGACTTGCCAAGTGCTCATCCAGGTACTTTTTAAAGGATGTGAGGCAACCCGCCTCCACCACCCTCCCAGGCAGTGCATTCCAGACCATCACCACCCTCTGGGTAAAAAAATTTTTCCTCACATCCCCCCTAAACCTCCTGCCCCTCACCTTGAACTTATGTCCCCTTGTGACTGACCCTTCAACTAAGGGGAACAGCTGCTCCCTATCCACCCTGTCCATGCCCCTCAAAATCTTGATCACGTTGATTGAATATATTAATATCAGTATTAATGATGATGTTTGTTTGCAGAAGGATGCCAATTGTTCAAAACAAGATTCTTTGGATAAACACCTAACATACATGATTATGACATCAGCCAAAGGTAAGAGAAAGTCTTTGGGAGGTAATTTTGTGAACGCAATATGATTAGTGATTGTTGATTTTAGCTGCTTTTGGCTTTGAGAACAAGATTAGTTTATTTTTCCTTCTAATTTTTATTCACGTATTCCAGTTTTCTTGAGGAACATAGCTATGTCGAAAAGACAAGTAGTTCCAGGTGAAAATACATTTTGATCAAGTGTGTAAAAATACTGAAGTGATCAATTTTAAACTGTACCAGTTTGTTACCCCTACCCATTATTGTTCTTTATTTAGTGCGATTATTCTTGTCAGGTAAAATTAATCCATGTGGACATAGTAAGAGTTCCATATGATATATGAAGTGACTCATATACCCACGACTGTATAAAATTAGGTGTGTTCAGCATAATAAAGTAACAGAAAGAGTTGCTTGAAGTTTTGAGGCTGTAGTTGTTATGGTGGAACTGACAATTTTGCAATCATCATTATGTTCTTGAAGCCCTCGGTTACAGACTTAATTTTTTGAAGACCTCCTGAATGCAGCCTGCTTTGACCCATTATAATCTGTTAACAAAATATGAGCCAACTGTCCACTCTGTTGCATGACTTGCAGATAAATATACAGAACTGCCATGTATACTCAATCGACACTCAGATAAGTTTCCCTGACCCAACCATACAACACTCAGCCAGTTAGTCTATATTCATCTACACTCAATTTACTGTTCCTCTTCTCATCTTCCCAACCAATGTACGCCCACACACATTTAGCATGGTAACACTCATTTCCTTGCATTATATTCAATTACTCATCCATGGAGTGTGCCTGGCACATGAATCACAAGAAGTTAGGATGCAGGTACAGCAAGTGATTAGGAAGGCAACTGGAACGTTGGCGTTAATTGCAAGGGGAATAGAATATAAAATTAGGGAGGTTTTACTGCAGCTATACAAGGATTTGGTGAGGCCATATCTGGAATACTGTGTACAGTTTTAGCCTCCTTATTTGAAAAAGGATATAAGTGCATTGGAAGCAGTTCAGAGAAAGTTCACTTGACTCATTCCTGGGATGAAGGGCTTATCTTGTGAAGAAAGGTTGAACAGATTAAGCCTATACCCATTAATATTTAGAAGAATGGGAGGTGACCTTACTGAAACATATTAAGATACTGAGGGGACTTGATCGGGTGGATACGGGAAGATGTTTCCTTTTGTGAGGGAGACTAGAACTAGGGGACGCAGTTTAAGAATAAGAGATCTCCCTTTTTAGACAGAGCTGAGGAGAATTTTTTTCTCTCAAAGGGTATTTGGTACGTAGAATTCTCTTCCCCAGGAAGCAGTGGAGGCTGGATCATTAAATTTATTCAAGGCTGAGTTGGATAGATTTTTTTTATGGACAAGGAGTCAAGGGTTATGGGGGGCAGACAGGAAAGTGGAGTTGAGACCACAACCAGATCAGCCATGATCTTATCGAATGGTGGAGCAAACTCGATGGGCCGAAGGCCCAAATTCTGCTCCGATGTCCTATGTTCCTATGAAGTACATACTCATTAACACTACACTTACCTACACTAAACTCAGCACAATTAAGGTCTATCTCACACACACACACACACACACACACCAATAAACCCATTTATACTCTCCACAACTTGGTGATATCCACCTTTATATTGAACATAGAATGAAATTGTACAATTATAGTCACAGCAATGGCCTCTAAATACCTTTTATCAATATCAAGACAATTATTACGTACTTACTTAAAGTGCTGTGAATTTAGTGTTAATCAGGAATTTAATTACTGCTCTAGATCAAATAGAAACCAGCACTGGGAGCTTCAAGTCAGAGTGTAAGGATACGCGGGAATCCAGCAGCACAAAAGCCAATCCTTTTGGGAGTGAGAGTAGCCTTCAGGACCAAGGAAGCAGCCAACAACTAATTCCTGCTCCTATAATGACCTTGAAGGAACGTCTGGAGGACCACCCTGCTGCACATGCCTTTCTTAGAAGTATTATCTGCAATAGAGAGAGTATCTATGTCCTGGTGGAGGACACTGATCCACCATCCCATATGCACGCCAGGAGATACCGCAGCTTTCGTAGGCATGGAAACCGTGAGAATCCAGAGTTAAAAGAAGGTTGCCTCCTTCAACATTCTCATTCCAGTAACGAAGCAGGTGATGAGTACACAAGCTCTGAGATGTCCGAATTAGAAAGCAGTAGGTTTGTCCCAACATGGATAAGAAATGAACTCAATGAGGCAACGCCATTTGAAACAGGCAGCGGTGAAAAGAGCAGTGAAACAGACACTGTCACAACCTCAGCCAGTAGAAAACTAACAGACATGTGCTCTTCAGAGAGTCGAGTAACAATGGTGGGCAAAATCAGCAAAGAGGCAAAACCACTAGTTAAGAAGGAGGTGTTTGGTGGTGTGAAAAAGACCAGTAGTAACCGTGGAGGAGAAAAACACAGCAACACATCCACGTCAGGCAGCTCTGACGGACAACTGGTACCCATCAAACAGAAGATTTCCAGAAATATTGACAAATGCAGGGAACCTGGTAAGACCCTGAACAGGATTGCAAAATGTTTGACAGTAGTTTATAATTCCAGCCATAGTTACAAGCCCAACTTAGAGCTGTCTTGTATTGACTTTTGGGATTAAAAGAAAGCTCTTCATCCACACTCACATTTAATCAGCAGCCTATATTCTATATCTATAGTCTGCTCAGCAAAATGGGCGGGTTCCAAATTAATCAGTCTCAGAAACCCAAGGCACTCAAAATCCTGGAACTCCCTCCCTAACAGCACTGTGGGTGAACCTACACCACATGGACTGCAACAGTTCAAGAAGGCAGCTCACCACCACCTTCTCAAGGACAACTAGAGACTGGCGATAAATGCTGGCCCAGCCAGCAAAGCCCACATCTCCAAATGAATTTTTAAAAATTATTAAACCTCAATAGTAAATAGATCAGATTTGAATCCGAGCTGGATGCCAGCAATTCGTAACAGTCCCTTTGTTCCTCATGGCCAGTATATTGCTGTTGGCGTGCGGGGGCGGGCCCAACATGCCAACGCGCGATGACATCGGGCGTCATTTAGATATTTCGTTCGGCAGGGGTGCGCCAGAGGCAGCTGCGTGCCCGCCAAACTGTTAAAGGCCTATTAAGGCCATTAGGAAACTAATTAAGCTCATTAACAGTGTTGCCCATCCAACCTTAAGGTTGTTGGGAGGGGCAGGCGAAGAGCCCAAGCGGCCTTCACGTTTGACAGGAAACCTCATCCACGGGCGGGATGAGGTTTCCTGAAAGGTTAATAGTATAATTAAATAAAATTTGCGAGATGCACAAACATGTCCCAGCTCATGTGACACTGTCATATCAGGGGACATGTTTAAATAATTTTTCAGATCATTTATTAAAAATTGGTGTTATCAATTTAACCTCCCTGAGGCAGCTCTGTGCCTCAGGGAGATTCCTGCTCTCTGTGCGAAAGAGCACAGGCCATGA